>NC_048314.1:22405778-22727688 GCF_013100865.1 Trachemys scripta elegans
CTGCAGAGCCTGTATAAGGCCGCGTGCCATGCACCAGTCAGGGACCGGGGCAGCATCGCCTTATTAAAGCTGGGGGTGATCAGGGGCCCCATTACAGAACTTGCTGGGCCACCTGTGGCCACACCTCCCCCAGGGACCACTCCAGGAGCGATACAGCCTCATGCGATGGAGTGCCGTGCTGGGGGGCACAAGGTGCACCTTGTTCTGAGCAGCCCCCCAGCCTGATGGGGAAGGGGGTTGGCCAGTTCAGGGGACCCCAGGACTCACCCATCACTCACTCCTGGGTGCTGGGGTTGGCTCAGATGAGTTACAGAGGGGCATCCTGAACATGGCTCTCAAACTGCCCACTGCATTCATCCCGCTGGGTACCATTGCCAGTGAGGTTCCCGAGCATGGGCAGCGTGGTGTGCAAAAACAGGTCCTTCCTGATAGGTCCGTAAGAGCTTGTCTGTGCCAACGGTTAGTAACCCTACCTCGCACTAGGCTGCCACGCACCCACTGTCCGCCTGGTCCCTGCTGCCACGACGCACCTCACGTCCACAGTGCGCTTTGAGCGCCAATTCTTCCAGAGCGGGGCAGAGCCAAGCTCGCTATGGACCTTTCAGTGCTCGGCAGCTGGGTCCGCCTGGACCCTTAGCAGGTGGCTGGCTGGGGTGGAGGAGATGGACAACCCCTCCGAGTAAAATACCATCCAGAGCATTACTCACTTGTGATGCCAAGCAGCTAGATTTAGCTGGCCACGGGAGCCACGATCACCCCACTGTACGAGCTGGGCCAGTGGCTTTGTGCTCACGTAACCCAATGGCAGATGGACACACAATAAAAGAGAGCATTCAGGTGCCAGCAGACTGCATCGAAGCTGGAGACGCTGGGCAGAACCCTGGTCCCACTGTAGTCAGTGCTAAAACACCCATTGACTTCAGCGGCACCAGGATCTGGCCCAGGGCCCCAGATCAAAAAATCTTCATCAAACAAAACTTTCCCCTATGAAAAAACTGCCTGGCCCCTTGCGTGCTGAGTCTAGAAGATGAGGGGGGGTTGTGCGCAGACCGGATGCCCGAAGGGGCTTTAACTGGACAGCAACGTGTCCTCGCTCCCTCTCCGCAGGCTTTTCTCACAGTCAGCTCCCACCAGACCTGGCCACTGTGCACTGTGCTCCGCGGCTGCCTTGCACCCCTCTGGCAAATAGCAAGGGCTCACCTTGCGGCTTTCCCAGCCACCCGCAAATATGGCTGTCCAGCCGCCCTTCCTTCACATGGCGGGCAATAGCCAGCCTTCATCCCAGCTCGGAGTCCAGTGTAACATCCCGAAGGGGACAGGAGTAGGGGCATCATGCAGCTAAGTTCAGAGGGAAATGAGGGTAAGGGACCAAAACACGCAAAAGAAAAATAACACGAAGGGCCACAGGCCAAGGTCCTCACTGAGCTTTGATGTGGTTTTTATTCAGGCCAAGCTGCCATTGAAACGAATGAAGTCCTGGCCTCAGCCCTGTGTGACTGAGGTCAGAGCTGTCAGTCTAGTGCTGACACCAGCCAGACTGACTCTGCTGCTCTGGAGCGAAGCGCTAGCCCCGCCAGGCGAGGAAGCCAGCTTGTAACATGGGCTGCTGCCTGCTTCCGGCCCCAGATAACAGCAGCCGTGCTGCCTCAGGCTGTTTCCTTACTCAAGTCTCTGTGCTGTTCTGCTTTGTAACGGCTCATCTCAGACAGAGACAGCCACTTCCCACCGCGGCGGCACCAGCTCCAACTCCCCCCAGGGCCACGGGCTGACACTTCTGAAAGGCCAGAGGTGGCATGGGCAGCAGCAAGCCCCGTTCGAGCCGTTACAGAATGGACCGGGGAGCCCTGTTTTAACCAGCCGCGTGGGCCTGGAGCGAATCTCAGGATGGAATTTCCTCTGGGCCCTCGGTAGGAACAATCAATTCAACCATGCCTTGAAGGGGGTAATTTTCCATCCTTCCTCAAACCAAACCACCATTCCAGAATGCTTAGGCCCTGGAACGTTTCAGAACCGTACTGATTTTCTGCTGGAAAACAATGGCATTTACCAAACCCACAGGTTTAAATTTAAAAAGGTACAAGGGAAAAAAAACCCTCAGAGAACCCGAGTTCTTTAGATTATTTTCCTTTCCTATAATGACTTTATGGGCTCAGGGTTTTTTTATACAAACAAACCCTGTCATACTCTCCAGCCAGGGCCCTAACCTGACCTGCCAGACCTATCCACTCCTCAACTATGCGGGAGCTCAGTTCCCAGTTTGTATCTGCTGAACTCTGTGGCTCAGGTTCATTTCTCTGTTGAAGGGCTTTGTACCATAGTATCCGAGTGCCTCCAAGGTGAAATAGATTGGCAATAGCCAGGTCCCAGGGGGAGTACAGGGAGGCCCTGGTGCTTCTCCCTTCTTCCATCTCGTGTGGTTATAAGCAGGGATAGCCAAAGCTCAAGAGAGGAGGGGGTCTGGGAAGTCCTGCCCATGTATCATCACCCTAGTGTCTACAGCCAGGTCTGTGCTACAGGCTTCGGCTGGCATAGCTGTGTGGCTCGGGGGGGTGAAGAGGTGTGATCCGTGGCCACCACCAGAAGTCCCTAGTGCCGACAGTTACAGCGGTAAAGCTACGCTCTTACAGAGAGCGTGTTTCACGTGTGAGGGGTGGTTTGACTATAGCGGCATAGAGCACCGCTTTGCTGGTAGAGTTGTGTCCACATTGTGTGCGCTTTGCGGGATGGTATCCCAGGATGCCTGTGCCAGCAAAGTGTTCCTAATGTCAATATGAGCCAGACGCCTGTCTGAAACCGGCAAACCTCCTGTGTCAGGGACTCTCCCCAGCCCCAGGACAGGCGCTCTCACTCGCTCACTCTTGTAGTATTTTGACACTGCTGTCTTCTGTCCCAACCAGAGAAAGGAAGTGGTAATGTGTGTGTGTGTGTGGGGGGGGGGGGGTTGACAAACAGTGAAGTAAGCTGGCCAGAGCCTGCTGCACTGTGGGATTCAGTTGAAGAGAAGGTTTGGGGTGGGAGCATGTTGTAGCAAACTGGATTTGCCCAAAGCTGAAAAAGAATTTGCTTCCGGAGCCCCATGGCAGGGCTGATTTCCTTCCCAGCCATCACTGAGCACTTGCCTGAGCTCTTAACTTAGGACAACAGTCTGGTTCTGTCTGCGCCGGTCTGTGTGTGCCGGGGTGGGGGAGGGTGAGGGGGGCCTGCTCGCTAGTGGAAGGTGTGTTCCCCCCTTGTGACGAACAATAGCCCCCGAAGTGGGACTGGCCTGGCACTGTGTGTGCTAGAAAGAGGAAAGATGGCCGGGGACTGGCTCACTCAAAGGGATCCGAGTCTTGGATTCACATGGGCCTTTAGGACAGGAGAGACCAGGCCATGAGGCCCATGATCACACGGTGACTGTTTGCCCATGTGGAATTTGCTGGGGTCTTTGCTGAAGAAGCCAGGGAGTGCATGGGCCATGGAGATGGCACTTCCCTCGAGGTGCTCCCTGACAGGCAGGGGTGTGGCGTGTATCAGGGATGGAAGCTTATGTTGCTGCTGCCCTGCTGTGACTGTTCAAGGATGGGCAAAGTGTGACAGGGTCTGTCTGTGATGGGGTCCCTGGGATGCAGCCTGGAACTGTGGGACTGCTGTGCCCCCCTGAACTCTCTCCAGCCCGAGCTGTCTCTCACAATGTCTTGCTAGTGATCAGCAGCAAACCCCTCCCGGCGCTGTGATCACTCAGCACAACAGCATGTGGAGCCCCACACCCAGCTAGATTGTGTTAATGCTCCCAGAGCCACTCATGAATCACACAGAGAAATGCAGCAGAGCCAAATCCCCCCAGCTCCCAGCACTGCACCTCAGGAATATACCGCCTTGCCCTGCTCAAGATGGGCTGTGCAGATCTATTAATTGATTCACCACTTCATGACTGGAAAGTGGACATACAGCCGCCTTTGCAAAACCTGAGCAGGTTTGCCCCCCACTTCATACAAACTCACTGGTAAAGATAAACAGTCAAACAAATTTATTGACTGCAAAAGATAGATTTTAAGTGATATTAAGTGATTGGCAAAAAGTCAGAGTTGGTTACCAAAAGAAATAAAATTAAGCACATAGTCTAAACTCTCAACCCGATTAGACTGGGCAACAACTAGGCTAAGCCGTTTTTCTCATCCCACTGGATATTGCCGTCCTTCATATACAGATCTCACCCTTGACATCTGGGCGAGTCCGCTCAGCTGGAGTCTTCAGAGTGTCCTTGTTGCATGCAGCGTAGGTGGGTGAGGGAGAAAGGCCCAGCATGTGGCCACTGGGTCTGTTTTATACCCTCAGTCCATGTGCTGGGAAAACACAAGTCCAGGCCTGTCTGGGGCATTGCTGAGTCCCCAGGCCAGGTTGAGCAATTGCCCATGTGTGGCCTCATGCAGGTGAGCCATTGCATCATAGCTCCCTTGCTGGAGAATGGTTGTCGATGGGTTGAGTGATACCCTGCCAGGTGTTGGCTACTTTCCTTGCTATTGCCTATGGGAAGCTAATATCTGGCTGGTTCCCCAATTTACAGCCTGTTTTAGTGCCAACCGTACAACACAATTCTCATAACTCCATATGCATTAATGATATGCATATCTGGGTAGAGAAATGACTTTCAGCAGATCATAACCTTTCCCCTGAGACCTTACGAGGCATGCTTTATATGTAACATCACAATCATCTATAAGTGAGGAGGGTAGCAAAGCGGGCGATGGAGGGAAGGGGCCAATTTTGTCTTTGTGCTGCTCTCATGCAGTATGTGAGGTTGAAAATGGGCCCAGTTCCCAAGCTCTGAGATGGGTGAGGGGTGACCTTTGTCATCCACACGAGAGCAGAGCAAAGAGCCACACAGCAGCTTCCCGTGACACAGGCCCAAAGGCTGGGCTGGAGAAATCCAACAGGAATTAGCCGAGGTTACATCCAGCTGCTGCGAACCTGCTCTCTTGTGGAGAGGTGGGATGGCTTCTGCAGTAGGGCAGGGCACAGACAATGGGCAAGAGCTGTAGATTTCTCCTCCAGAGACCAATTCAAAGCTGGGGTACGTCACAAGGGACATGATGAATCTGGTGGTGACCATCTCAGTCCTGTATCTGGTACGAGACTAGCACCATCTGACTGGCACATTCTGCTCAGCAGAGCCCAAGAGCCAAATTCACAGCAGGTGTAAGTGGGAATCACTGCATTGGCATCAGTGGCGTTGCACCTCATGCCAGGGTACACTCAGCCATTGGCTAGAGGTGCATTGGCAGAGCTGAATGGGATGCACTTGGACAGGACTGGGGTGCGTTAGTAATGCTCTAAGGGGGTGCTGCAGGACAGGACCTGGAGGAGCTGTTTATTGGCCCAGGGTTTGGTATAGCGAGGGCACGGCCGATCAGGCATTAGAGTTGCAGAGGTGGAGGGGGAAGGGGGAATAATGGGTGGAAAAGCCACTCTGCCCATTTCTGTGGAGTTACAGCAGGGGACACAGTGTACTTAGACTTTCAGAAAGCCTTTGACAAGGTCCCTCACCAAAGGCTCTTATGCAAAGTGAGCTGGCACAGGATAAGAGGGAAGGTGCTGTCATGGATCAGTAACTGGTTAAATGACAGGAAACAAAGGGTAGGAATAAATGGTCAGTTTTCAGAATGGAGAGAGGTAAATAGTGGTGTTCCCCAGGGGTCTGTTCTGGGACCAGTCCTGTTCAACACAGTCATAAATGATCTGGAAAAGGGGGTAAACAGTGAGGTGGCAAAATTTGCAGATGATACAAAATTACTAAAGATAGTTAAGACCCAGGCAGACTGTGAAGAGCTACAAAAGGATCTCTCAAAACTAAGTGATTGGGCAACAAAACGGCAGATGAAATTCAATGTTGATAAATGCAAAGTAATGCACATTGGAAAGCATAATCCCAACTATACATATAAAATGATGGGGTCTAAATTAGCTTTTACCACTCAAGAAAGATCTTGGAGTCATTGTGGATGGTTCTCTGAAAACATCCACTCGATGTGCAGGGGCAGTCAAAAAAGCGAACAGAATGCTGGGAATAATTAAGAAAGGGATAGATAATAGGACAGTAAATATTATGTTGCCTATCTATAAATCCATGGTACGCCCACATCTTGAATACTGTGTGCAGATGTGGTCGCCCCATCTGAAAAAAGATATATTGGAATTGGAAAAGGTTCAGAAAAGGGCAACAAAAATGATTAGGGGTATGGAACGGCTTCTGTATGAGGAGAGATTAATAAGACTGGGACTTTTCAGCTTGGAAAAGAGACGACTAAGGGGAGATATGATTGAGGTCTATAAAATCATGACTGTGTAGAGGAAGTAGATAAGGAAGTGCTGTTTACTACTTCTCATAACACAAGAACTAGGGGTCACCAAATGAAATTAATAGGCAGCAGATTTAAAACAAACAAAAGGAAGTATTTCTTCACACAACGCACAGTCAACCTGTGGAACTCCCTGCCAGAGGATGTTGTGAAGGCCAAGACTATAACAGGGTTAAAAAAAGAATTAGATAAATTCATGGAGGGATGAGCCGGGATGGTGTCCCTAGCCTCTGTTTGCCAGAAGCTGGGAATGGGCGACAGGATGGATCACTTGATGATTCCCTGTTCTGTTCATTCCCTCTGGGGCACCTGGCACTGGCCATTGTCGAAAGACAGGATACTGGGCAAGATGGACCTATGGGCTGACCCAGTAGGGCCATTCTTATGTTCTAATCCCTTTCCATGAGAGACCACGCTGGGCCAGGCAGCGCCGTAACCTGTCACATTTCTGTCCTCCCTGGGAGCAGCTCAGTGCAACTTCCGGAAACCTGCGAGGGAGGAAGACAAAGAGGGCCCATCCTCACAGCCAACCCCCTAGAGAGACTTCCTCAAAGCCCATGGGAAAGCGCAGTGCAGCGAGTACAGACCGCTTGACCAGGGCTTTTTACTTCCTAAAAGTTGGTAGAAGAAAGTTTCAAAATAATTGAGATGCATTTGAGCAAATTTCTTCTCCCCGCCTCACTGCCCGTCTGGAGCCAGGGCGCTGGCAGAGGGACTCGTGCTGTGAGACTGCAGAGGAAGGAGGAGGACAGGACTAGTGGCACGCTAAGCAGCTTTCCACCTCCCGGCCACTGCACCAGCTCCCCCCCCCCCGCCATTGTTTGGTGGCCTCTGTGGATCGGTGGGGGTGGGGGTGAGGAGGAGAGAAAGAGTCTCTATTCATTTCGCCTCTGGACAGTCAGTCACCCATGTCACAAAACCACCAACTGGCCATCTCAGCAGACAGGCCAGGGGCTGAAAGGGCGCTGGAGGAGCGACTTGCCATCTGCCTCCTGCTGGGGCTCCCTCCATTCAGAGCATGGGGTACACTGAGGGGAGCATGCCGGGACCCTGCCCTGTGAACTCAGGCCATCAGGCTGCGGCGCTGCCCGCCAGCATCTCTCACAAGCACTAGGAAGGTCTGAGGAGGGGCCGGGAGGAGGGGAGCGGGCTGGAGTCTGAATCTGCAGTGGCAGCAGCAGGGTGTGCGGTGCTGGGCAACTGGGGCGTGGGCTGGATGTGCTGGGAGCCAGGAGCCTCCTGCCTCTAGCTTTCTGACAACGCCTTGGTGGGACTAAGCACTAGTGGGTCTGTGAAAACGTAGAGCAAGCAGGCGGGAGCTTTGGGTGTGTCACTCCGCCAGGAAAAGAGTGCCCAGGAGCACAGCTCGGGCAGGAGGGGGCTGCAGTGGGGACACTCAGGGAGGCAACGAGAGCGCTCAGAGGTGGGGAATGGAGCCTAAGGGAGCCGGAGCCGACTAGGCAGGAAGTAGTGGGGCTCGGAGGACGTGCGCTGGCTCCGACTGTAGCAGGGTATCTGAGGGTCTGCGTGTGTGTCTGCCCTGAGCTTCGTCTGGAAAGCTCCCTCAGTGCTGGCCCCGGTGCGAGCGCTAGTGTGGGGATGGGCTAGGAGCCTAGCGGGTGAGATGTGTATGGTGAACACGGACTAGGAGACATGCAGGGCGATGGCCTGGGGGAGAAGCTACCACGTAAGGAACAGGGGAAGGAGACAAACCGCAGGGAGAGAGGAGAAGCTGGAGCTGGGTAGATGAGTGAAGGCAGAGATGAGGGGCACTGGCAGGTGAGACACTTGAAAAAGGACTTTGTCTTGTCTCCGAAGTGTGAAACTGAGCAGAAAAGGTGGGAAATTTCCCGTCTCTGCCACTCCAGGGAAAAGCCAAACTCTCCTCTCAGAGACAGCACAAGGAATAGCAAATGCTGATCTGCAGTGTGTTTGATCCTGAGGGAAGCATTTGCCCAGTAAAGGCGAGGGCTTGTTTATTCATCTGTAAATAATATTCAGTAATCCTGGCACCGCGCGGCTGGTATGTGGGGAACGGCAGGTGCGTCAGGGAGGTGCATCGGGGCAGTTCTGCAAGCAGGATCTGCTCCGTATGGATCAGTGGGATTTGTTCATTTGTGCTGCATGGGAACAATGAGCCACAAACTGCAGCTGGTCTACAGCGGAGGAGAAAGGGAGTCATTGGCCAGATAAGAAGCCAACGCTCCCAAAACATGGGAACCTGCATGCACCCAAAATGCGTATCATGCCCTCTCCGGACCTGTATTTACTCTGTCCCAGCCGTTTATTCACATGCCTCAAGATTAAAGAGGGGGAATCATTCAGTGAGAGGGATGTGTCTGAGCCACTTTTTCTTGCCAAGAATTTTATTTCTGTTCAATTTCCTCACCTTCCTCTGCAATGCTCAGGGGCTCTGAAGCCCAGAGCTACAAGTCGGTCCCGGCTCCATTGTTTGGGCCTGCAGCGCTCACCTAGGCAACTGGGAATCCGAGGATCTTGTTACAGCTTGGCTGAGATCAGAGCGACGATATGTGCGTGTTTCTGGGCATTACTCATCATTGTTTCCACTTCTTCACGGTTAAATAATTTGTCCCCCCTGCTTATTGCACTGTTCTGGCTGCCCTCTGCGAGGGGTCTTGGAAGGAAAGCAACATGAAAGCCGGGGAGCAGCAACATGTCATGTCATGTCTGCGGGAGGTAGGCAGGCACAGCCAGGGCCGGCTCCAGGCACCTCCCGAGCAAGCTGGTGCTTGGGGCGGCTGCTTGTAGGAGGCGGCATTCCGCCCAATCCTAGGGCGGCACGGCCGCCTTTTTTTTTTTTCTTGTGTTCCACTCCGGCCACCCTGTAGGGGGCAGCGGCGCGGAGGATGGGAGCACCCTGCAGCAAGCCTGGCAGGGCAGCCCGCGTCCTTCCCTCCCAGCTGACTGGAGCGGTGCAGAGCCCTCCCGGCAGGGGGCACGGCGGCAGGGGGCACGTGGTAGCGCCCCACTGAAGCCCTGGCCGCCCCCCTTCTCTCTCCCCCCTGCTCCTTTCCCCTCCCCCCGCTAGCTGGGGCAAATCTGCAGGGCAGGGAGTCCCCCCCTGCACCCTGGCTCCGGCCGCCCCCCAGGTTTGTGGGTTTTTTTTTTTTTTTTTTTGCTTGGGGCAGCCAAAAAGCCAGAGCCGGCCCTGGGCACAGCAAATCAAATTCTTCCTCGGGGCCACATCTGAAGGGCTGCCGGGTAGCACCTCGAACAGCGCTACACAACCTAACCCTACACCACGGTACTGTCAAGCCCGGGGCACCAGGCCCAGCGTTGGTGTGGGACGTAAACTCAGGCCCTTCGGCAAAGAGGTGAGAGTGCTACCAGCCCAGACAGACCCAGAGCGAGCTCTACCCAGCAGAATAATGGTTAAGGCAACATATGAGTAACTGTGGCATTTGCTGCTGCCGGATATTATTGAAGCAAATACCTTCCCTGAGGTATACAAAACAGTCCGATAAATAACTGCAGTTACATGAGTTGGGATTTCAATTCTCATCCTCTATGTGATGTGAGGTGATCCCTAAACGGGGGCAGGAAGAACCCTGCCTGCTGTTACAGTACTGCTGGGATACACGCATTGTCCGAGCTTCCCGTCAGTAGCTCGCAGAGTTCTCGTACTTGGCTCCTTTACTTCATTGCCCTGGGCAGCAACTGCTGCGTGATGTCCTTAGTGCAAGTGGGGAGGGGCTGCCCTTTGGGCCTCTGCCTCGCCACAGACAGGTCCTCTGGCTGTGAACAGCTGCTGCTCCAGTTAGGAGCTGACAGTCTGGACAGCCCTAGGTCTGCCTGCCTTTTCATGTCCTGATTTTCATGTCCATAGCCACGCCAAGCTGATGGGCTCCTGGGTCGTCTATTTTTACAGCAACCGTAAGCGGTCCTGAGAAGAGGCTGCACATTCCTTTGTCATGTATGGTTTCTGCAGGACCTGCCTGTAAGACTAATATTTACAAAGGCTTCCCTCGCGGAGGGCAGCCCCCCAGAACAGTCAGTGATGGTCTCTGCTCTTAGGTGCGTGGCTGCACTGCCATCCAGGTACAGAACTTGCTGCTGGCCGGAAGCCATTTGTCCAGAGAGATCTTCATGCTGGCTAGACGGGACATTGGAGCACAGGGGGCGGTAGTGGTGCTGTCCCGTGGCGTTTCTCCTAGTGTCCATCACCCTAGAGAGAGGAGGGCAGGAGAGCTCAGAGCATGTGTCTTCACTGCAGTTAACTTGGGTGGTCGGCCGTGGGGTCTGAGCATTGGTGTTAGTCTAGCGTGGGTGTGAGCTGCCACATTGCAAAGTCCTCCCCGAGTTACTGCATCCTCACTGCTGCTGTCCTCACTCGTGTGAGGGCATATCCCATGGTCCTTTGTGCTGCAGTGAGCTGAGCTGCTCCATGGTCCTTTTCCAGGGAACTGGGGGAGAACCCGTCTGTCCTGGGCACATGCAGGGATCGAATCGTGGGAGATCAACCAGCACTTCAGTGGCTTAGCCTGCATCATCAGTGAAAAGTGGCTGGTTGTCAGCCCGAGTGGAAGCAGCATGCAGGCTCCAACCCCCCAGCCAAGCCTGAAAACACTAATAAACTTGAGTGAGATGCTTGTGTGTGTGTGGAGGGGAGGCGGCTGGGGCAATAGCCGGCTGAGAGCCTGCGGTAACCGCAGGGAAGACAGACCCTGAGAGAGCACGGAGGAGCAATAAGGGCCGGGTCCAAAGCTCATTGAAGTCACTAGACAGAGAGCGATTGACTCCACTGGTCTTCGGCTCAGGCCCTGGGGGTGTCAGCTTTATGCTGCAGGAGGGGAGACAAGCCCTGGCTGTTCTGTGCTCTGGATCGGCGATTTGGGGATAATTCAGCCAGCCCTCAAGGAGACGCATTTTAGGGCAATTCTGTTCTAGCCAGGCTCTGCTCCTGCACCCATCCCCGCAGGGCCTGCGGGCTGGCCCCTTCGGCTGGTGTTCAGCTGAGTGGCAAGCTGTCCCAGAGAGCGGCCTGTGGGTTCGTGGGTCCTGAGCCACTCTCATTACTCTCGCCCCAGCAAGACAGGAGCGAAAGCAAAGGGCTCAATCTCCGGCAACAGGAGGAGAGGAATCCCCCCTTCAGGGCCTTTCTGTCCTCAGCGAATCTGGTGCTCAAAGATGTTTCTCAGGGACCAGGCCAGTCCCTCACCGGGGTGTTGGTGGACAACATCACGCATCTGGGGCAGGCTGGTTCCTGTTACCACAGCACCTTACAGTCTAAGAGCCCTTGGGCCGAGACGCTGCCTGTTTCCGTTGTTTCTCTGTGGGTTCGGATGTCACACACTGGTTCCCATTAATTCAAACCTTTCATCCTTATTTTTAAAAACATAAATTGCAGCCACAAGCCCCAAACCTGCCAAGCGTCCCTAGTTTCACAGCATTGAAGAAATAGAATCCTCAACATCTGCGGAACAGTTGGGAGACTTGGAATCTCCTAGAATTTAGCGGCTACGAGACCAAAGGCTCACTATGCATTGGAACGTGTATACAGCAAAAAGGCATTGCATAACACCAGCTGCCTTTAACGTGCATCCAAGGAAGTCTCTGAGCCATACTAATTATAACAATCTCTATTTACCATCAAATCACTGTACAAACCAGGAATGTTCCATTGAGCAACCTGCTCCGGGCCCTGCATGCTATGCTCCCTGACTCACCCTCACGTTGGGTTGGCCATGGCTCTCAGGGAGGATATTGTCCCCTTATGGAAATTTTGAATGGTGACCACGGTGTGTCCACCCGGCTATCCTCCCACCGAGGAGGATACAGCTCAGTAATGCAGTTTGGAAAGTGGCCATCGCGGGCTGGAGATGAGGAAGTTCTAAACACAGCCTTACAGACAGGGAATGACTTGGGGCATAAGTCAGAGCATGACCCCAGTTATGGAGAATCTCAGGAATGGGACGGAGGCGACAGCGACGGAACTCCTGCAACAGATCCTCTCTGCTTGCTGGTAACTGTCTGTGAGACTCTCCCCCCTCCACTGGCATGCGCTGCTCTCTGCCACCTCATGAATTCAGCCTGTGAGAATTCCCAGCCCAGGCAACTCAATGAGCTCCCATGGACATAAGCCCAAGCCAGCACCTGGCACCATTCAGAGCGTGCTGCAGAACCCACCTGTTTGACCTGGCTTGGAAGCCTGCTTGCATCAAAATTCCACAGCTATGCAGCTCACTGATGTCGCTCTCCTTGCTGGCCGGCTGAATTGGGAGTGACCCATGCCCAGACTCTGTTCTTGTGTAACTTCAAAGGACTCCGGATTTATACCCGAGAGCAGAATGAGAGCAGAACGTGGCCCGAAATGCTTTACCCATCACATACTGGGTCAGACTTTGCAAAACGGTGAACTGTGTGCTGAACCTGCCCCTGGCAAAGATGTGGAAAGTTCTCACTCTCTATTTCCGTGCCCCTTGTGGACAGGTTGTCGTCTCCCCAGACTCTCCTGTTCTCCTGGTTACTTGTGAGAGATGTTTCTTTTCCTCCAATGGCTGTTCTTCCAGGCAGACCTAGCGGGTCCGCAGGGGAGCTTTGTTCCCAAGCTGGCTCTGTGTTGCTGACGGAAATAGGTCACTCCTATCTGTCTGATTTGGGTTTTTTTTAAGTGTACTGACAGATACACTTCTAGAGTGCAAAAATACAGATCTAGGAGCATCCCGAAGGGTGTTGGAACAGACATAGACCTAAATCACATTTTTAGAAGTTGCCACATTTCAGACAAAGCAGCTCATGCTCTGGCCGGGATTTATCCTATAGACTGAAATAAGACACCAAAGACACTGCTTCCTGTCCCACTGCTTGTAGAAAGGTGTGACACCCACTCTTCCCAGGCCCCGGTCACATGACCTGGGTCAGGGTTACAAAGGTTATACCCCGGCCACATGGCAAGAGTCATCGAATCATAGAACCGTAGGGCTGGAAGGGAGCTTGAGAAATCATCAAGTGCAGCCTCCTGCACGGACGCAAGACCAAGGAACCCTGGACCTTCCTTAACAGGTTTGTCCAACCTGTTCTTCAGAACCTCCAGTGATGCAGATTCCACAACCTCCCCTGGAAACCTGCGCCAGAGCTTAACTAGCCTTAGAGTTAGCAAGTGTTTCCTAATGTCGAACCTAAATTTCCATTGCTGCAGATTAAGCCCATTACTTCTTGTCCTACCTTCAGTGGACATGGAGAACAATTGATCACAACACTCTCTCGAACAGCTCTTAACATATTTAAAGACTTATCAGGTCCCTCCCCCCACTTAGTCTTCTTTGCTCAAGACTAAACATGTCCAGTTTTTTAGCCTCTCCCCACAGGTCAGCTTTTCTAAACCTTTTCTAATTTTTGTTGCTCTCTAAATTCTCTCCTATTTGGCCACATCTTTCCTAAAATGTGGCACCCAGAATTGGACACTGTGGTCCAGCTGAGATCTCACCAGTGCCGAGTAGAGTAGGACAGTTACCTCCCGAGTCTTACATACAACATTTCTGTTAATACACCCCAGACTATTAGCTATTTTTCAATGGCATCACATTGTTGACTCATATTCAGTTTGGGATCCACTCTAACCCCAGATCCTTCTCATCAGTACTGCCGCCTAGCCAGTTATTCCCCATCTTGTCGTCATGCGTTGGATTTTTCCTTCCTATATGAAGTACTTTGCACTTATCTTTACTGTCACAGTACCACCAACCCCCGAGGTTCAAAAATCACAAGACAGCGCCCCCCCACTGCCCCAAATCATGATATTGGCTTAAAACTTACAAGATTTTTTAAATTATTATTTTTTTAATTACTTGTTGTTTTTTGAGCCTGGCAGGTGGGGCAGGAAGGGGTGTCACGTTTTCAAGATTTTTCTCCACAACCATCAGGGCTAAAAACTTTGCACTTTTGTAAATGGAAGCTGAGATTCTCTCATAGTCACATGACTCCAAGAGCTGGGGTTTTTTGGAGTAAAACACTAAACACTGCAAGAGTTGGCAACACTGGCATCAGGATCCACTGACAGCAGTAGGTACTCTTCCGCCGCCAACGTTTGTGCAGTTTGCCTTTCAGTAATTCCAGGCAGCTGGGAGCCAGTAAAGACAAAATGGATGAAAGCTAGAGCTGGAAAAAGGTCAGCGGGCAGCAAGGGATGGAAGTTGTGTGTGTCTATAGGTGGAATATGAAGCATGGTGTCTGACGCTCAGCATGAGGACTCAGGATGCGGGTTCTGCTCTGAGCTCTGTCCCTATGTGACTGTGCACAAGTCACTGAACGTCTCTGTGCCGATTTCCCCATATACAAAACGTGAATAATGCCCTGACACTGGGACATCGTGAGGACTAATAAGCATTTGTTGAGTGCTTTGAGAGCCTTGGACAAGTATCATGATAGAATGGCAACGGACCATCATTGTCCTACAGGAGAATGTAGAATCACGGGCTGTTTGTTCATCTTGTGCCGGGGGTGAGCGTAACAGACCATTTTCCAGGGGGAACTGTACCCTTCTTCCTCCTGACACGCCTGGTGAATGGATCGCGGAGAACAATCTGTCAGAGCCCTTTGAGTATGCCTTGCAGATTGTTGACACGGGTCCCCACGGCTGATTCCAGAGACCACAGGCTCCCTGGCCCCAGTTCTCAGTTCCTGGCCTGTTTTCTTGGAGCAGCCAGGGTTGGGTGGGAACGTCCTGCCTCAGGCCTGCTCCAAGTGACACTGGAGCTGCCTGTGGCTATGGGCCGGAGGCAAAGCACGGTGCTTTGGCTACTCCCTCTTCCTCCGTCCCCATCCCAGACATGTCTCCTACGCCAGGACTGGGAGTGGGGTGGGGTGGGTACCGAGCGGTCCCAGCAGCTCTCTGCTGGCCAGGAACCTGCTGAAAGGGCGGCTGTTGCCACACAGCTTAAGGCTTCCTTATGGGACTGAAGCAGCAGAAAGGGGCCTCAGAGCAAACGCGAAGCAGGCCCTCTTTGCGTGCAGTAATGTGACGCTGGTGCTGGCGGTGATTCTATTTTTGTAAACTAATTTTCATAGAGAAACAGACAGTGAACAGCACAAAAAGGTGAATGGCTTACAGCATGTCTATATTTCCCAATACTGGGTGCCTCACGGGCCCTCCAATCTGATTGTACGATCACGTAGCTTTACAACGTGTTTCAGCGGCAAGAACAGACAATACAAAACCAGCTGCTACGGCATAGACATAACATGTTAGGGTGGATGGAACAGTGATAAAATAGGAAAAGACAGATGAATTGGTGAAAGAGAGGACTGGAGGGGAAAGAAAAAGAGGAGCGTTGGGTGGAACGGAGATCTGGCATTCTTTGAACCAACGCAACACTTTTGATCCAAATGTGTCTAGAAACAGGGTCCAAATTTCTTCAGATATTGCTCTCCATGGCAACGATAAACTATTCTTTCTTTGGCTGCCAACTCAGACAGGTCTGAATCCGAGGTGACTCAATGAACGTGACACTGCTCTGTGATCATGCCGTGTGGAAAGGGGAGATTTGGCAAACCCCACTGGCTAAGGACGGTGCCGTCCTGGGTTTTAGATGCTGCTCTGCCTTGGGACGTGCTCTCGACGCAAGCTGCTGCAGGGCTGTGCGAAGGCCCCTCAGTGACATCGCTGTTTGGCTGCGGGGTTAGTGTTTAAACAGGGATCACGTTTGTTTCCAGTTCATTGTCTACCACCAGATGTGGAGTAATCCGGAGCAATCCAAAGAGTAGCAGAAATATTCAGCCTTTGCCTTGGAGTGCCCTCTTAAGACATCCGGTGTTTATGAACAAAGCCTGTTTACATAGGCTTGGAGTCACTCCACCACGCCTGCAGTTAAAACATCCTCCCTGACATAGGAAAGTTGGACCAGCCCTTCTTCCTGGCTTTTTTTATTCTCATCCAACCACTACACTCCCTGGCCCTTGGGAGTTTACTTTACCCCAACTTTATCGCTTCTCGGGCACTTTGCTTGGGATGAGGTAGAAGCCCAGGATGAAGGCGACAGTTCTGGGCTGGGGTGCTCGGTCAGAGAGGAGAACTATAGTGCAGTGTTATCACCGCTGTCATGCAGGGGCCTGCTGCCAGGCTTTAGGGGTCATTTCCAAGGAGGGTTGGGTTCCCAGCTCCCATTGCCTTTCAGTAGGGGATGGGCGCCTACCTGCACCTTTGGAGATCTCGCTCCCGGTGAGAGGGATGGAAGGAGAAACAGATGCTTTTGTTGTGGACATTCACAGCCCTGATCTTTCCAGGCCAGTTGCTCAGTGGGTATAGACTGGCAGAATTCTGTTAGCTTCAATGGAGCCCCAGGGAGGTACAGCAGCTGAGAGACAATGATCCCTAACAAGCACTCCAGGGACCGAGTGTCTCTCATCCTCTGTTCGGTTTCTCGTTGAGTCTGGCAATCGAGAACTGTCGTGTTACCACTGAGTGCAGGAATGAGATGAACTTCTGCTAAGGGACAGCTGAGATTTGGACTGGTTCCTCTTTGGGGCTTCAGATAATTCTAACACTTGACCCAATGTTACTGGGGAAAGGGAAAAACGGATCTGTGCTTGCAACCAAAGAGAGTCCTAGCAATTGTCAACACGGCATCCTCAACCAGTATCACCCCAATCACAGCCTGTCCTTGAGGGAAGGGATGATCGCACGAGATCTGCGATTCCAAAGGCTGTTTGTATCATGTCTCAACTGTGTTTGTTGAGGTCTTAACTGAAGCAGGTTTGTCTAGAGCTGAATTACTCAAAAAAAGGGAAACCCAGAAATTGCTTCCTCTCCAGTCTCCACTACCGTCTCCTGGAAAAAAAACATCTGCACTTAGCCTTTCCACAGGGGACAAGGAGCTCGCAGCACTAATTTGCATTGAAAATCCTTAACCAAATTTCCATGGGCTGTTCTCACCTCTCTCCATTGTTATTGTCTAAGCAACCACCACCTGCCGAAGCGTCTCCAGGAATCGGACGACTGATATAGCTTCTCAAACGCCCCTTTGACAACAGTACCCCTGTTCTGCAAGTCATTCTCATTTGTTTAAGCTCTCCAGTGGCTCGGGACGTCATCGCAATTCCACCCACGCATTGACACATTCAGGAGGCGGCTGCCGCAGAGCACGCTTGCACGCAAGTCGGAGCGGACAGGATTGAGCAATGACCCTGGCAGAGCTCCTTCCAACTCCCCTCTTTCCTCCCCCCATCACCCATCCACTCTCTGGCTACTTCCTCTCAAATCTTTATCCCGGGCCGTGTCCTCATTTGTCTAGTGAAGATTGCAGGGAATGTGGCCTATGTTTGCAAATTTATGGTGCTATAAAAGTGATCGATAAAGGAGCTTGCAACTGTTGTCGTGCAGAGCCCTGTGCATGGGCAGACGAACAGGGATTTACCCACTTCTTCCACCGAGGTCCCCCACCAGACATCAGACGGGCTGGCCTCACACCTAGGACTCGAGGTGCCCTAGCAGCGTAAGGGTCCTGCCCCCACAGCCAGGCAGCCCCCTGCCAGTTTATGCTGCTGAAGACAAGGCCGTGCAAAGCAGGCTCCTGCTGTTGCAAAACGTGGCACATTGTCTTAAAGAGGATTTCTGCCTCCAGGGGAGGAAGCTTTTCATTTATGCAACAATTCTATCCCTAGGGAGTCTCTCTCTAGCTGGAACCAGCTCTGGCTTGTAGCTTCCCAGGCACCCTTGCACCCATCCCAGCTCAGAAGCTGGCCACACCATGGTGCTGAGGGTCACAAGGAGGATTAACTGCTGCACATTTGGGCATCAGAGTGCAGCTTTGACATGACAGGCCCGATCCTGAGACACGCTGAGCAACTGCAAATCCTCCTGGCACTAATCCCAGCTCAGGCCCCGACTCCCTGTGCAGCCTTAGACAAGTCACCTCCCAGCTCTTTGCCTCAGTTTCCCCCGTGAAATGAGATAATGCCAGAAGGATCCATTAGTCAATGTGGGAGGATGCCAATCACTACTACGGGTTTAATAGCCCCTGAAGAAGTGCGCTGGACCCTTAATAGCCTCCAGCGCTGGGCATGTGCTCAGTATTGATACAAAACCTCCCCAGGGAAGCAACAGGTGGGGGGGATGCAAGATGCCTTGAAAGCAACGGCCCCCTGAAGTCCTTGGGTGTGTCTGGCCCCAGAGGGGGGATGGGAACAGCGTCCGCAGTTCAGCAGCCCTCTCAGGCTGCATTTCACATTCTTTTCATGCTTATCCTGTGCTTTGATTTTACAAGGCAGTGAGGCTATTACTTCAGCCCAGAGCAGATTTGGTTCATAACCCAGAGCTCCGAGTCCTGCCCATGCCCGAGTCTATGCACGCACAGCAAACCCCATTGCAGCTCCCGCCGCCCAGTCCCTGCTTCTCTGCCACTCGCCAGCTTTACACGAAGGATACTGCAGCGCCCAAAATGCCTCCCATGCACCAGCTGGGAGCTGCGGGAGTTCTTATCATTGGGAGCAGAGCACAGGCCCTGTATCGTGTCTCTGATTCCCTTTAGCCTGGTTTCCTGGGAGCGCATTAGCACATAGGCAGATTAAGTCAAAACTCTTTGCAGGGAGCATTCATGGGGGGAGGGATAGCTCAGTGGTTTGAGCATTGGCCTGCTAAATTCAGGGTTATGAGTTCAATCCTTGAGGGGGCCGTTTAGGGATCTGGGGCAAAAATCTGTCTGGGGATTAGTCCTGCTTTGAGCAGGGGATTGGACTAGATGACCTCCTGAGGTCCCTTCCAACCCTGAGATTCTATGATTCAGTGAAGACATGGGAAACTATCGTGCCTTCTTCCCAGCTCCGAGCTGTGCTCTCAGGCAGAAACCTGAGAGTCCATTGATGCAGAACGTTGGTTCTAGCCATTGATCTTCCCCTCACAACGCAGCAGCGTCCTGCTGCCTGCTTGGGGCAGGACAAATTGCTGTGAAGAATGAAAGAAAACAAGAAAATGTAAAAACTGCCCCTGGTCTGACATGGGGCCATCTGCCAGACCACAGGAGGTTGCAGCAGGCTATGGTCTCCCCTGGCCTCATTCCCTGCTGTGTCCCATCACTCCTGGAGTGACTTGCTGTGGGTAAATTTTCAATGAACATCCTTTAGCGGTTGTGATTCTGTGTGGGATGCAGGATATTCTGGGGAGCGCTGGCTCACTTATCTCCAGCCTCCAGCCATCATGGCATGTGACTAAGTCTCCTGTTTCAGAGGAAGTGACCCTGCCCAGGGGATGGAGATAGGAGAAACAACCCAACAAGCAGCCACTTCCATCCATTCATAATAAGGGACGGGTGCTGGGGAGCTACAGCTTCTGGTGTTTCTGCTAACAAGATATTTTAGATGAATTAATTCCCTTGGCATGATAACCTAGAGGGCTGGCCTGATCACCTAGCAGACCAGACACTGGGAGCATATGTGTCCTTACAGTTACATCACTCAACTACTAGAGGTCAAGGTGTGCTGGATAGAGCTTCAGACAGGGTGTGGCCCCTGGTAACAAAGGGGACCAAGCTGGACTCAAGCTGTGTGGAAGCCTGTTTGTGGCTGTAACCATTTCCTTTAATAAATGCCTCCTATTTCAACTGGACAGTGATTCCCTACAGCATGGCAAACAGCAAAGGAGAGGTGGAACCATTGCACCCAGACTGCCCCTTTCAGGCAGGCGGGGGGAATCTGGGCACACATATTTCTCACGCCTCGGTAAGGACTTGGTGCTGATATCAGCTAGTGCAGGGCTTGCTCCTCTCTGTACATACTTCTGCCATGCCACTACAGTAAAATCATAAAATCTGTTTTACAGGCACAAAACTTGAAAGCCTCCAGGGGGGTTAACAGAAATAGCTGAAAGCAAAGTACCGGGCATTATATATAGGTAGTGGGGGAGCCCCTTTTCTCCCTGTCTTGCTTGACCCATCAAGTAACTCTCCAGCTCCAGCCAACGTATATTTCTCTTCCTCCGCCCCATATATCATTCTAAGAATGCATGATCATGCACTGACTATTGTAGGGCAAATGTTGCTTACCTCACTCTGCAGCCTGGTGGCCTTTGATTGGATTCCTCACTCCACGAGTGCTTTCCAGGAATGTCCTGGTTGGAATCTCGGCAGTGAATGGTATTCGCAGCTAAGCACATAGGGTAAAGTTCATCTCACAAGGCCTAGATACCAAGGGGCTGAAGCGGGACTTAAGTGGTACCTCATGCTGGTTCTCTGCTCAAGGGCAAATGTCACTCCATGGTGACCGAGGAGCTGACAAATCAAGTAACGTCCATGGGTTAACAATGAAACCTCTCTCGCTTTCTTCCCCTAGTGAATCCATGCTGTTATTACCCATGTCAGAACAAAGGGGTGTGCATGAGGGTCGGCAGGGAAAGCTACGAATGCGACTGCACCCGGACAGGTTACTTCGGCATTAACTGCACTTCACGTAAGTTCACCCTCCCTCTCTGCCTGTGGGGTGAAAGCCTGGGGGCAAGGTAGAAAAATAACAGCTTCTGCAAGAGGCTTAATTCAACTACAGGAGTAGGGGCTGGAGCTGATCCCAGCTCAAAACACTGCCCATAGGGCTCTCCCAGAGGCACATTGAGTGGCAAGGCACTCAGCCAATGGAACACAAGTTCGGAGCATTGTTCCATAAGCATGTGCTCTTACTGGCTGACTGCGTGCTGGTGCCAGCAGGACTTGGTTATCCAACAGGTACTGCGAGCTGATTGGCCATTTAGCAGCTGGCACTAGAAAGGAAACTGTTTTATTACTAAGTAATGTAAAGCAATTTGCTGTTTCCTCCTAGCTGAGTTTTGGACTCGACTCCGCGTTATGATAAAGCCAAGCCCGGCCTTCTATCACTTTATCCTGACTCACTGCCAGTGGCTTTGGGACATCATCAATAAGACCTTCATTAGGGAGACGCTGATGAGACTGGTGCTAACAGGTGAGGCAAGGCTCNTAAGATAAGATAAAGAACAGAAGCCAGGTTCGGAAGAGGGGGATAGAAATGGGGTATGGGGAAATGGGAAGAGAGGAAGAGGAGGCAAGTGGGGGGCCCATGGATTTAATAGGATTATCCACATAATTTCAGGAAAGCATCCCATAGCACTGAGAAGTTTTCTGGGGTATTTCTGTTGTGTTATACAAGGCTTTCCATGCTGGCCAAGCGGACGGTGTCCATGCTGCAGTCAATGGCTCGCCGTTTTTTAGATTGCCGTTTTTGCAGCACTAGTCTTTTAACAGGTTTCAGAGTAGCAGGCGTGTTAGTCTGTATCTGCAAAAAGAACAGGAGTACTTGTGGCACCTTAGAGACTAACAAATTTATTAGAGCATAAGCTTTCGTGGACTACAGCCCACTTCTTCGGATGCTGTAGTCCACGAAAGCTTATGCTCTAATAAATTTGTTAGTCTCTAAGGTGCCACAAGTACTCCTGTTCTTTTTGCAGATACAGACTAACACGCCTGCTACTCTGAAACCTGTTAAAAGACTAGTGCTGCAAAAACGGCAATCTAAAAAACGGCGAGCCATTGACTGCAGCATGGACACCGTCCGCTTGGCCAGCATGGAAAGCCTTGTATAACACAACAGAAATACCCCAGAAAACTTCTCAGTGCTATGGGATGCTTTCCTGAAATTATGTGGATAATCCTATTAAATCCATGGGCCCCCCACTTGCCTCCTCTTCCTCTCTTCCCATTTCCCCATACCCCATTTCTATCCCCCTCTTCCGAACCTGGCTTCTGTTCTTTATCTTATCTTAGTAATTTTACTGTAGTTGGATTCTTATAAACAAGTTTATAAAAGTGTGGTAACCTGCATAATACAAATAACTGATTTAAATGTTAAGTTCTGATAGAAGTTTTATATAGTATGTTTGTTGTTTCTGTAAATGCACTTTAAAAAGTTAATAGAAAAAACTCAACATTAAAACGTTTAAAATATGCAGCTCTCCAGTGTTCAGAAAGGCACGTAAATGTCAGCATGGCCAACTGCCTGTGGTGTTCTGGCAGCAGGGAGGGCTAGCGGCGGGACAATGGTCCCAGCAAACCATAAACCCTCG
The DNA here is from genome assembly GCF_013100865.1 of Trachemys scripta elegans. Taxonomy (NCBI): domain Eukaryota; kingdom Metazoa; phylum Chordata; order Testudines; family Emydidae; genus Trachemys; species Trachemys scripta. The sequence continues at coordinate 22,428,135 of NC_048314.1, forward strand.
ACTCACTCATGCTGAAAAGTTTATCATCTTCCATAAATATTTTGGTTCAGCTCCTTGGAGCTATGCAGCAGGACAGGTCTCTGCCTCTGTTGCCATCTCTAATGGGATGTTTTTCTCAAACACTGTGTGATTCATCAAAGGATCCACTTAGAACAAGAAGCGGAGAGAATAATATAACTTCTCACTTTGCATCCCCAGGGGGAATCAAGGCATTTTAAAGGCTAAGTGTAAAAGGTCAGGGAAGAGACTCAAACTCCCAATAGCTGAGCACAACCCACCCAAAGCAGAGCAAGGCTCAGCACAGAACCTTTTTCTTTTCTTCCTTTTGTTAATGACTCAGTTGAGTGTCCCTGAGAAGGGACATCCGAAGAAGTGGGCTGTAGTCCACGAAAGCTTATGCTCTAATAAATTTGTTAGTCTCTAAGGTGCCACAAGTACTCCTGTTCTTCTTTTTCCTGAGAAGGAAGTGAGAGGATTGACTTGAGACAGGTGTAGTACAAACAGGTGCTGTGCGCCATCCTGCTGATACCCCTCGATCCCAACCCACCACCTCCCTGCTATCCTAGCCCCGGGCTCCCCACACAGGCTGCTCTGTGATGCACGTCACCAGCAGTAAATATTAAATCAGTGGTTCACCAGCCACAATGAACCTCTGCAATGGTGTGTGCAGTAGAAACAACTAGTTGAGTCGCTAGTTAAAGGAGAACAGCAAAACTTTTGTGAAGATTGCTCGACTCCAGATCAGGGACAGAAACGATATTTACATTTTCAAAGGAAGATGCTCACAGCTCAGTTCCCCTTTTACTTACCTGCTTGGATCCAAGTTCAGGAACCTGCATTCACCCTGCAAAGGCTTCACAAGAAAACAGACCCATGCATATCCCTGCATTCCCAGCTGCGGCTCCCCCTCCTGCCTGTGTCCCCCACCCCTCCACCCTGTTGTATGTGTATGCAGTGCCACGGTTAGCCAGGCCCTGTCATACTGGTGCTGTTCCAGGGACAGGTACACATGGGAACCACCCAGAGCAGAGTGAACACATCTGTGTTAGGATTGCCCGGCTGCAGGTGACTTTCTTCCCTCTCCTTTCAGTCCGGGCCAATCTGATCCCAAGCCCCCCCACATATAACTCAGCGCATGGATATATCAGCTGGGAAGCCTATTCCAACGTGAGCTATTTCACCCGTGTCCTTCCACCTGTACCTGATGACTGTCCGACTCCTATGGGAACCAGCGGTAAGTGCCTGTCTCAGCAAAGACGATGCTCAGGATGTCCGCAAACCTGGGCGCTGGAGTCTCCCTGCACTTTGTTTTGCGGTGGCGGCATTGTAGTAACGCCCCATGTGATGCCTTCTCAATCCCAATCCACAGTCACCCCTGCCAGCTGCTCCAGTAGAGGCAGAGCTCTGGCTACGCATATAGCACAGGCGGCTGGCCCTGGCACCTCGAGGGGTCATTAGCTCTCACTCCTTCCTGGAGTTTCACTGTAGAACAGCTACTAAGGATCAAGGCCGCTCCTGGCACCCATCTGAGGGAAGTGCTGTCCCCAGGACAAGTCAATCCAGCACGCCAAGCATCCCTGCCCCCTGCAGCCCCTTGGCGCGTAGGCTCACACTGCATGCCCAGGGGAGTTAACTAGCGTGACCCCTGCAGTCTGGAGCCTGGCGCCGACCCCCTACTCCTGGCCCCAGAGGGGACGAGGGTCAATGCTCCTCTGATTACCAGGAGAGTGACTGGAATTCCCCTCCCGAGGGCCGGAGAGCACCCACCCTAGAGTCCTTCAACCCTGGTTCAAATCCAGCCAGTCTGATACTCACCAAAACAGACTCCCCTCAGGGAGAGGTTCTGAGGCAATGGGCGTGATGGCTCCATTCCCGTCAGCCATTCCCGAGGGTGCGGCTGACCCATCCCCTGGGAGTTCAGCGACAGGCCCTGGAGGACCAACACCCTCCTCAAACAGCATCAGGCTGAGGTACCACGTGGGTCCGCCCTGTCCTGTCACTGCTTGTGCTGTGCCTGCTCTGTGGATTCCCAGGGGCCCTCAAGTCTCCAGCACTGTCAATGGGCTATCATGGGTTCAGGAGAGCAGAGCCTGGGGGATTGTCCTCCGTGTGGGAGCCATGGCAGGAGCGCTAGGTGACGGCAGCCACTCTGCGGGTTTAAACTGGCACCTGCCACGTCTGGAATGCAGCCCCTTAGGGAAGAGGGGTCCTTAGTCATAGTCAGCTAAATTGGCAGCATGCTGCTAATAGCTGCATTCCTCCCGCCCTCCCCGCCGTCCGGTTAACCTCATCCTCTCCAAGGACCCCAGACAGGGTTGAAACCCTCAGAGGAAAGCAAAGGCCCTACCCCAGCCTTTGAAACACCTGGAGCTCAGAGCATTTACTTTGCTAATGGACTAGCAGGGCCCACCAAGTGCCGCACAGCCAGCGGGATGATTGAATGTGCCAGGCTGAGGTCAGAGCGAACGCCTGGGTAGATTATGTCTTTGGGTCTCCACTGGGAGCGGGCTGCTTGCTACCGCTAATTCCTGTCCAGATATCCAAGGTACATGTGAAAACCTCTGAGCCGAATAACTCCTGTGCAGAGAACTGGTACTTGGACGTCCGATTGTGCTCTGAAGATGCTGAGATAGATCATTATTTAGACAATCGTCTCCCACTGACTTTAATGGGTGACTGCTGAAGCAGTCCCCATCTGACACCCCGATAGTTGTTCCTGACAGGAGCTGACTTCTGCAAATAAGTAACGGGATGGCAGAGCTGCTGGTGGCTTCCTGGCCCTCCGCGCCAAGGGCAGAGACACCCCTCTTCTCCCTGAGACTCCTCCCCAGTGACAGGGGTTATGGCTGAGTTGCTCTGAGGCCTAAGGCATCTGGAGACCCCACTGGCCGGATGCGCTGACAGATCCAAACTTGGGTTTGTTTCCTTCCTTTGCAGGGAAAAAGCAGCTCCCTGACTCTCAGCAATTGGCAGAGAGGTTTCTGCTCCGGCAGCAGTTCCTAGGGGACCCCCGTGGGACCAACCTGATGTTTGCCTTCTTCGCACAGCACTTCACTCACCAGTTCTTCAAGACATCTGGGAAGATGGGGCATGGCTTCACCAAGGCCCTGGGCCATGGGGTAAGGAGAAGGGCCTCCCACGAAGCTGGCTGCTCCAGCAGTCTGAACAAGAGAGACACACTTGCAGCTGTGTGATGTCACCCCCAGTGCTACCCACAACCCAGCTCCTGCATCCGAGGCTCAGAGCAGCCGGAGTTCACGTCCTGGGAAGGGGGAAGTGCAGGTGCTCATTCGGACAGAGAGGGGGAAGAGCAGGAGAGGGGACCGGAGGCGGAGGTGCTTTCCAGGACAGGGCCATGTGGGGAAGCCTGTCCTGGAAGAAGCAGAGACCTCCAGGCTGCAGGGTTCTCAGCCTCCCCAACCCATCAAATAGCCCCCAGCCCCTAAGGCTGCTTGGAACATCAGACTGCCGTGGGCAGGGATTGCTGGTGCTCGTGACATGGCTGCCTCATCGATTCGCTTTGTATCTCTTGCCCTCTCAGCTAGGGCTCCCAGCTGCCTGGATCCCTGCCAAAGGCTGGGGCCTGCTCTCTAGCCCTGTTGCTGGTGGGGCAAAGGGTCAGCTGACTGGCCCAGCTTGTCTGCATGAGCTGTGTGCACAGCAGGTAACGCTGGCCTCTCTCCGCAGGTGGATCTCGGGCACGTGTATGGGGACAATCTGGAACGTCAGTACCAGCTGCGGAGCTTCACAGACGGGAAGCTCAAATATAAGGTATTATGGCTCTCAGCCCAGGGCCCCCCCGCCACCCGTGTGGTGTTCTCAGCCAGCACCTCTCCCCACATCTGGCCGTGTCACTGCCCACATTTGGCTCCCTCCCAAGGCCACTGCAGGGGAAACCTGCTATCACGTCTGAGTGACTGAGGAGCCTCGGTCCCTTCCTCAATAGGGATGCAGGTATGTCAAGACCACGGCTCATTGGAAACCCGAGGGCTGACGGCACCTCAGTCACACAGGAGCTTTTGGAAACATTCCCCATCCACAGGCACTTGCTGAGCCATGTATGAGAAGCCCCAGGAGTCTGATACAGCCGTGTGCCCTGGAGAGCCCTCCACGGTCGCTCCTGGCAGCACTCACTGAGCTGTAGGCCTGCCCGCGCCTTCTCTGAGCCAGCAGGGCCAGCCCACCCGGGAGTGCGACCCTAGGAGCTTCCTCTTGCTCATCTCCAAAGCACAGCTAAGCCTTAGACACCAGCTTCAGCCCCTTTCAGCCCCGGACAGGGAAGGAAGACTCCAGGGTTTGGGCAGCGATTGCCCCTGCTGTAAAGCGAATCCCCTTTAGACCAGAGGTGGCGTTAACGCTGACCGGGAGCCAGCTGAGGCTGGCAGTGCTGGAGCACGGGGATCTCCTGGCTACCCAGTGGCTGGCCAGGGCAGTTGTCTCCATTCCTTTCCTTGCTGCCAGCCTGCTCTGGTCTCCCCAAGGTACTGCATGGAGAGGTATATCCACCCACGGTCCTCGAGGCTCCGGTTCACATGATCTACCCTGCCGGCACCCCCAAGGAGAAGCAGCTGGCTGTGGGCCAGGAGGTGTTTGGCCTGCTGCCGGGGCTAATGATGTATGCGACCATCTGGCTTCGCGAGCACAACCGAGTCTGTGACGTGCTGAAGCAGGAGCATCCGACGTGGAGTGACGAGCAGCTCTTCCAGACAGCCCGCCTCATCCTCATCGGTGAGAGCAGGGGGAGGACGTGGGCCTGGGGAGAGCAGGGCATTGGGGCTGATTTAACACGTAGTCAATGCCATCCAGTCCTTTCTCCAATGCAGGATTATTCCCTGTGCTCCAGGGCTTTGTCCTGGCCAATTTTAACTGCCCTATGAGTTTTGTTGACCCCTAGGAGATCATCCCACATCCCCATAGATCTCACTATTGGGGCACTGCCTTGTTTTTCAGCCTAGGTTTTCCTCTAGTTAACTTCAACCCATGATCCAGATTATACCCGAGGCACCTTTGCCAGCATCCTTTGGCTATTTTCCATCCCACTCGCCTGCTGATCACTTGCCCCAGCTGTTCAGCATGAGGCTAGTTAACGGGCCTCATCACGCAGCAGCGTTGGGCAGACGCTGGCCCAGGAGACGAATTGGCCCAAAGGGGGAGCACTTGGCGTGTCAGCACCAAGACACCATCCTAGGCGGAGAGTTACCCCCAGAAGGGCTGATTCTCCGCTCACGTATTCCAGGTGTACGCCACTGCCCCTCGACTGCAGTGACACACTCCTGGCTTATACCTGCCGTCCCAGGCCAATAAAAGCCAGACGAGCCAAGAGGCCACCCGTGATCGAGGAACCTCCCGGGGGCTGTTTTATGGGACAGATGAAGGCAGATCCAGTACAACGCACTGGATGTTTAATCCTATCACACCTCTTTCCATGCCTATCACCAGAGTACCCCTGCTGATGTTCTCTCTCCAGAGGGGGTGCTAGCCCACTGTGGGTCCTAAGCAGGAATATTTTGCCCCTTCCCGCCATACATGATTATAAGCAAATAGGGGGACCCCTTGAGCTGCTCGGGGCCCTAAGCAATTGTTTCGTCTGCTCATGCCTAGCGCCGGCTCTGTAATCTCCGTCAGACGGTCCGAGCTCCAGTTGTTAGAACACTGGCTCATTTACAGCCAGGAGCTGTTGCTGCTGCCCAGTAACTAACTGGCCTGTAGCCGCTTGCCTCTCACATCCCACTTCCCTGCGCGTCTCTCCTCTCACTCCTAGGAGAGACCATCAAGATCGTCATTGAGGACTACGTGCAGCATCTCAGCGGGTACTTCCTGCAGCTGAAGTTTGACCCGGAGCTGCTGTTCGGCGTGCAGTTCCAGTACAGGAACCGGATTGCCGTGGAGTTCAACCAGCTCTACCACTGGCACGCGCTGATGCCGGACTCGTTCATCATCCAGGGGAACGAATACAGCTACAAGCAGTTTATTTACAACACCTCCATGCTTCACGACTACGGGGTGGAGGCCTTGGTGGAATCTTTCTCCAAGCAAACGGCAGGACTGGTATGGCACCGGACACGGGCACCTATCGCCAGAGGCACAGAACAGCTCTGGTGCGCAATCCGCTGGGGGAGGGAGGAAGGGAGGGCTACTTACACAGCCCCATGAGTCTGCCGTCCGATGGTGCCAGCAGGCTGCATGCCTTGCAAGGGGCATGGGAAGTGGCTTGGGGAAGGGGCCACGTCTCATGGTGGGGCCCAATTCTGATGTGGGGAAGATGTAAGGAGCAGGATGACTCCCGGTGCTTGCCCACCATCCCCCAAGGCAATGCAGCTACCCCTGCCTCTCCCAGCAGGGGGTGCCTCATTGGCACAATCCCACCACCTCATTGAAAGTCACCTGGCACATCGTGGGGGCTGCTATAACACAGGCAATAATCAATGTGTCTGCAGCACCTTCAGCCCATTCTCCTTCCCCCAGATCCTCTCTAAAGGCCAGTGGCTGTGAGTCAAACAGCTCTCCCAGGCGCTCATGGTAAAGGACAACAGTCTGGGCCTCATCCTTTGTTCTCTGCTGCCATTGTGTGGCTGTTTTCTTTCACTAATTCACATTTAGTGTTCGAGGCTTCTCTTTCTCTTCTCTCTTATTGGGAAACTTTTATTCAACACGGGGATTGGATATTCCCATTTGCTGCTGTCCAAATGCCCAGCTTGCTTCCTTAATGGAAAGAAATAATTGCTCCCCTTCCATTGGCAGGTTACTGCATAATTGTTCAGCACAGGGCTTTCTGTAGGCTTGGAAAGATCAGATTTTTGTTGGTAAACTGTTCATTTCACTGTACACAAACTAGTGAAAAGATATTTCCATCAGAATTTACAGACAGGCAAAGAAAGAAAAATGCCGCTGGAGAACTTTTGAGAGATTGGTTTAAGGAGATTTCCTTGGTTTGTTTTGACGTGACATTGACAATTTGTGTTTTAACGGCTTTAAAACTTTTGAATCTCAAGATCTACTGTCATGAAATCATTATTGTCTGATGTGTTCCCTCCATTGTCTGATCACCCAATAATACCCTGCAGCTGTGAAAATTTAAAGAGACAAATAAAAAAAAACTTAAATAAACACCAATATTACCTATTAAAATTATAAAAAATAAAAATGGAATTCTGCCAAGCCTAGTTTTCTAGCATTCTCCTCTAAAGCTGCTGGCACTGACCACTGGGGGAGATTGGGTCCCACACCAGATGGGCCGTTCGGCTGATCCGGCCTGGCAGCTCTGGTAGTTAGCATTTCTGGCGGGTCTCTCTCTGCTGCTGTGACTTGTGACTTTGACTGTCTTCAGTCATGTGGTGCCTATGTGATGGATGCATTAGAAACACCTAACGAGACGTGTAATCTGGATACTTGTCAGAGCTTTCTGCAGTTCCGAGTGGAATGACAGTGCTTGACTGTAACAGAAGTTTGCTCTTTTACTCTTCCTGTGTTTCAGATCAGTGGGGGACAAACCATCAATACCAACCTCTTGAAAGTGACTGTTGGAGTTATTGAGGAATCACGGAAGCTGAGGCTGCAGCCCTTTAACGAGTACCGGAAGAGGTTTTCCATGAAGCCCTACAAATCCTTCCAGGAGTTAACAGGTCAGATTTCATGGTCTACGTGCTGCTGCTGGCAGTGTGTATCCGGTAAGGGACTAGCACTGCCCTTGGGGTTCCCTCGGTCCAAGGCAGCCACCTCACGTACAGTGAGAGATCACCGAGCACAGACACACAGCTCATCCAATCAGTGGCCCCACTGTAGGCTTTCAAACTGATTGATGTATAAACATCCCGCCACAGCTTACTACTACTCACCCCACTCTGAGAACTGCCAGGGACTGCCTACTTGAAAGGATTGTTACCTGCTGCAGGGCAGGTGGGTGGGAGGGGCCCCGAAAGTCAGTCAGACCATTCAGTTGGTGCTCTGGGTTACAGAGAGAGAGCAGCTGAAAAGTCCTGTGTCTTGTATGTATTTGGAACCTCCCTTCTCTGTTGATGCAGGAGAAGAGGAGAAAGCAGCGGAGCTGGAAGAGCTATATGGAGACATTAATGCCTTGGAGTTTTATCCTGGTTTGTTGCTTGAGAAACGCCAGCTAAACTCTATTTTTGGGGAAAGCATGGTGGAGATTGGAGCCCCGTTTTCCCTGAAAGGGCTTTTCGGAAACCCCATCTGCTCCCCGGAATACTGGAAGCCCAGCACTTTTGGTGGCTCGACTGGCTTTGATATCGTGAAAACAGCTTCGCTCCAGAAGCTCGTGTGTCTCAACGTCAAGCGGTGTCCATATGTGTCATTCCGCGTGCCAGATCCTCGCACAGAAACAGGAGCAACTGGTGAGCATCAAGATGGCAAACCATCCACTGAGCTCTAGTGTCACTGCGGCTCCACTGAGGCTGGGTCAATGAGTTTCCTCCTTCATTATTGTCCTAACGATTCCTGTTGTACCACATGGCCTCAGGTACAAAGCCCTCCCTTGCAGAGAGAGACAGGCACAAAGGAGGAGGACAGTATGCTCCTTGCACCATGTATCAATAGAATAGGAGGTCCTCTGGTTCTGGGCATTATCCACACCCAGGGCTGGGAGAGGGGAAAGGAGAGGGAGGCTGGTATTAGATCAGGGAGAGCCTGAGTCATCTAATGCCACAGCCACAATAATGGTCTATCTCCACTCAAGCTGCCTCTTCTGCTAGCAAATTCCCTGCTCTAAGCCAGCTCTCTGTTTTCCGGTGGACTCTCTGCCTCTCCTTTGCTCTCAGTACCTTCCCCACACCCTTGACTGCCCAAGGAAGCTATCACAAGTACTTTTCCTACACCGGGACTGCAGGGCAACCTATGCCTGCCAGCTAGGCGGGGGCAGAGCAGTACGCAGCCACTCTTCTGCCCCAGCTGGCCATCACACTTGCTCATCCCTCGGGCTGCTCTTACTTTCCAAATGGTTTGTGTGTTTATATTGTGGAACGACCACCCCAGAGAGCATCCTTAGGAACCACAAGAATGAGGATTTTCTGTCTCTGGTTTGGACAGAGAGGGAAAGAAAATCATCCATAGCCCACTCAATGCCTCAGGGCTGTTCCCCTTCTCCCACACACAAAGGCAAGGTCAGTAACCCTTCCATGGCTTTAAGAATGTCTGGGAGGGGCGGGGGGTGAGAGCAGACCCCAGTGTGTTTCTGCAGGATATGGCTGGAGCACACGTGTCCTGTACAGGTCAGAGCCTATCCTAGGTTATTCCTTATACAAGCCAATCAGAGCTCATTCACTTCTCACATGCCCAGCTCAGCCAGTTTTCAAGCACTCTGGGCAAGCTAGCAAAAGTGTTCACCTGAACTGCAGGTACAATTCGGCACCAGCAGATAACTGTGCCTGGAAGAGCCCGCTGTCCGGCTTCGGGAACCAGGTCCCGTTAACGTGCTGAGTGGGCTCTGGCAATAAATAGAGTGCGACCTGATTCGGTCTTTGCCAATGCAAGGTGGAAAGCTAAGTGCTTCTGAGAGCGCAGGAAAGCTGTTGAGTTTCATGCTTCTTCGGAGACATGTGAGCTCCATTCTGCAGCATCATGTGGCATTTAAAATACAGCTGGGAAGTAAATATTGCTGAGGAGTGAAGGACTGGGGTAAAATCTGTCAGAGCTGATGGAAACCCCACTGAATGGACAATTTAAACCTAGCCAAAGAACCACACCAATGTACCACAGGGAGCAGTGCTTAGGTGCCAACTAGGCAATCTCCAAATAGGCCTTTTCTGCCTCTAATTGGATTGGGTCCGGATTCTGTCCCCCTGACGCGCTCTGAGAAGTACCCCACTCCACAAGCGGTTCCATTGGCTCCATAGAGGAAGGTACTACTCAGTGCAAGCAAGGATGTCAAAATCTGGCCCTTTGAGTCTACGGCTCCTAAACTTCCCTGGTGTAAATAGATCAGAAAATTCTGTTCCGAGAGTACATATGCCCTGCTTCAGGCCTCACAAAGTTCCACAATCCAAAGCTCAATACAGACCTAGGAGCATTGTTTTCCTGCCTTATACCCCCCATTTCCAACAGCCACTGGTCTGCGCTTCAGTAAATACAAGGACTGGTGATGAGCAGAGACGTTCTAATCCCCAGGTTAACATTGCAGACATGCAGCTATTGGAGTGATAGGTTTGTTTGGAGGGTCTGAACACTCCCATGATCGCTTGTGACAGAGCGGTCAGTTGTGATCCCAATAAAAGACAAGGTGATTTCACCTCCAGGCAGATGGAGAATAACGGCCTGCTGAGTTCTTCCAGAAGAGTTTCAGGCATCCACTCACCAGACTCAAGTGCTAAAAAGAACATGACGTGTGCAGAGGAGCTGGCAAATCACTGGCATTCGGGTGAAGGGTCCCATTCCCAGAGATGCTCTGGCCAGGGTACAGCACGTAGCAGTGTGGGAGTGGGTACTGGTGATGCTCTGTAGCATTCTGAACGTCTCCGGAGGTCTACATGCAAATATCCTTTGCTTTAAGAGAAGCCCTGGGGTGTACACACAGGGAGCCTGTTCCCACTCTCTCTTCCCATCTGCCATATCTTAGCACCCTTTACTCCCCAGCACCACCTTCCAGCTCTGCTCCAGCCACCTAGCCCTCCTCTGGTTGTGTGGTCAATAGACCCCCCCCCCCAGATGAAGCACTGATCTCCCTGCTGTGTACAGCCCCCTCTCTCCTGTGCAGCCTGCCCACACCATAGCTGCTGTTGTGTTCACTGCTGTTGATGAACTTACCGTTTGCTGACATTTCATCCATGTTACCAGGGGTTTATTTTAAAACTCCAGATGCTGACAACACAGCGCTTACATGCTTACACAGCGTCTCTCTAGCATAACATCTATCCCTATGTTAATCTCCCCCAGCAGGGTTCTGGGTCCACACCACAGAGCGAGACATCCGATCAGTCATGATTTCACACATCTCCATGCCAGACACACGGAATGCTTCCTGTAGGGTTCGTTGCACTTCTTCCGTTCCATCATAACAGGACTTATTCTGCTTCAGTGACACGGCGCTGCAGTGTTTGTCTATGATCTCGCTGTGTCCTTCCCTGGATGCTCCCAGGACACAGGGCTTTGCAATCTGCACAGTAAAACAATGGTCTGGTGACTGTCCTCAAGTCATTCTCTAAGCCAAGCGTGTCCCAAGCCCCAATTGTGACTCGATTCGATGGCTTGGAGCGACTTCTTGCTATTTCTGGATCGACATTCTGCAGCTGGGGGTTTTGTGGCTGATGTAGCACAGAGGAGAGCGACTCAAAAAGCTAGAGACAGGAGCAGATGCGGCGGACCAAAGAAACGGAGGTCATGGTAAGAACAAGTATCAGAAGGGTAGCTGTGTTAGTCTGAATCTGTAAAAAGCAACAGAGGGTCCTGTGGCACCTTTAAGACTAACAGAAGTATTGGGAGCATAAGCTCTCGTGGGTAAGAACCTCATTTCTTCAGATGCAAGAAGTGAGGTTGTTACCCACGAAAGCTTATGCTCCCAATACTTCTGTTAGTCTTAAAGGTGCCACAGGACCATGGTAAGAACAAACATCCATATACATAGTAGAATATTCTAACCCACTTCAGAGCACCAATCATCAGGGCACGCGGCTGCTCCTGGCCTCCCTCTGCCAGAGAAGAGTTATTTTGTCCTTTTCAAGACTTCACTGGGTCAGTTTTAATCCAGTCACAAAAAACTCCTGGGCCCTGTGAAAGTCAGAAGAGTATATGAGCAGGACACTCTGTGCATGAGAATTCACAAGAGCCTCAAGAAACGGAATTCTCCAGAAAACAGCAGCAGGCTTAGAAGCTGTGCAGTAAAGTGCACGATCTGCAGAGTTTTTACCCAGGAGGATCCCCAAACTACTTAGACGAACTGTATAGAGATTGCTTCTGTCCCCCACTGAAATGCAGCCACCTCTGAGATGGAACACAGCAACAGCTGAACAATGCACAGCAACCCCACACAACAGTTTGGAACAGGAAGTGAAGCATAAACTGAAGTGGGAAATGCGGAGTGCAGAAAACTACCCAAGATGGAATTTGGCCCCGACAACCCTGGCTTTGCTCTGTATCTTTCATGACCAATCATACCCACACAGTAAGGCTCAAATGCCCTCTCTGGCCTGGCAGCCAATACGGGCCCAATGCTCATGAGACAGGCTCGACCCACCCTGTCTGGCCAGCACCTAACTTCAGAGGGGAAAGTCATCTGTCCAGCCAATGATCCACTTCAGGCAGAGACCTGATACTCCGCTGCAGTTCCCAGAGCAGAAAGGCTGAGCCAGCCAGTCCCCTGCCCTCTGCCTAGCACCCTGCAATCAGAAATACAGCCGCAGCCGCAATGGCGCTTACATACCTGGGCTGCCCAGCGACGCCGGCTGCTGGGATGCTGCCCCTGGATGAGCCGACTCGGAGACATTCTGCGTGGCTGCTGGGGCTGAGGACATCTCTGGGCTGCAAGGGTACAGGTGTATTTCCACTGTAACAGACATCATGGCTCTTCCAGAGCTGGACTGATCTCCGGGAGGGGAATGTTCCACCATCCCCACCACAGGGGCTGCAGTAACTCGGCCATGATTCCCACTGGCGTTCCTCCCGAGCGGTACGATGCTCCGGAGCAGTGGCTCAGGCCCGTGGAAATACAGCGTGGTGCCAATGTGCTGGAGAGCCGGAGAGGTGGCAGAGCACATGCCAGGGGCCCTAGCACCAGGCTCCCCGGGCCCAGCACTCACCAACTGCGTGGGCACAGAAGAGGGTGCAGCTTTGCGAGGGCTTGGGTGTTTCTCCCGATGAGCAGACTCACGCTCCAGGGACACTGGGGAGTCCTGGTACGAAGCAACGTGCACGTCACAAGGAGCAGAGAACACAATTGGAGCCAGGCTCCCACCCAGCAATTCCCAAGCAATGTGAGAAAAGCTCTGTGAGTGACACGGGATGCAGCCCCAAGCCCAGACAGCACAGTGAGGGGCAGGAGACATTAGACAGCTTGAAATACAGATGAGAGAGAGGGGTCAGGATCAAAACAACCCAATCAGTAAATACGGCAGATTAAAGATACTGCACCAGACCCTCGCTGCTGCAGAGCGACCCAGCTTCACTGACGTCAAAGGAACTATGCTGACCTACCCCTGCTGAGGGGCTGATCCATGGATTGAATACAGCATCACCTGACTGGCCAATCCATGGCCAACAGGCAGCACTTGACTGGAATTGGAGTCATGGACAGGAACGGGAAATGCTATGGTGATGAGGCCAGTTCACAGGGACACACGACACTGGCAGGTGGTGATGTGAAACACAGGGTGGGGGACAGAGGCAGGGATCGCGGTGCAGTGCTGCGAGGCGGGGGTTCAGAGAGCTTTAACGAGGGGGGGGGAACAGCACCAGGTGCACCTTACCACTGCCCTGACCTGTGCCATCTGCAGAGCCTCGCCAGAAGCAACACTCAGGGGTTCCTCTCGGTGCCCAGCCACCTCTGCAGGGAGTGTGGGGTCGGAGTGCAGCAGGCTGGGGGAAGTGCTGGTGTCGTACAGATTCTGCTCAACAGCATCGACAGTGCATTCAACTTCGAAAGCCCTGTGGATCGGAGAGGTGTCAGGGATGGGGACAGCGGGCTGGTATTTTAAGTGAAAACCACCATCTCGGTCCTTCCATCAGTGACTCACCATGTTCACAGCCTTGCAATCCAGGTAGCAGAGCTCCTCCGCCTGCCAATCATAACCCATCTCCTCTCTGCTCCCACTGAAAAATGTTGCCCGAAGGGCATCAGAGGGGTCTGATTCGATTGCAGGGTAAAGCTAAAGTGGGAAAGTCTCTCCTACGCATTCCTGAGTGAGCCCATCCCCGTCCCCGCAGCCCGTCCCTAGGTGACCCCTGAAGCGGCTGGTACGGAGTGTTCCTAGTGCCCAAGCATGTCTGAGCTCCAGAGTTTTGCTGCTGGAACACAGGATTTGAAACCACAACCGGCCTCACCACTTCACAATCCCATTGTGTTTACAGTGGGACAAACTCACCGGTTCTCATACGCCTCGTCTGCTTCCAAGTAATTTCTCCTTCTCCGAGAATTAGAGGATTTTTGAGAAGCTGCAGGAAAAAGCAGATGTGTTTATTCAGCCACCTGGCAAAGTGCACAGGCAGAGCCAGCTATGGGGCAGGGCAGGCATGCCAGAGCAGCTGGCCATCTGGCAGGGACAGTGCATCAGTCCTTACAGGCCAGTGACTACATACTCCTAGGGCAATATCCAGAGACCTCAACGAACACACCAAACCGCCCAGGCAGCAGCACGTCTGAGTGCTAGCGAGATGCGGCGTCTGAGCGGCAGACATTGGCAGAGTTCATCTCGTCAACGGGACGGTCCCTCATGAGCCCCAGACTCTCCATGTTCCTGCACGTGTCTGCTGTAAATCAAACACGGGAAACGCTGAATCGGGGGCCTGGTGTCAGGGAGGGTGTTAGTGGCTTTAAAGTCACTCCCCGCATCGTCACCTTCCAGCATGGCTTTAAGTCTTGTCTCCCCTGTCCTGGGGCTTTGCCCCCTTGGGAGACAGAGCGGGGCAGGCTGCATACTGGCTGCGCACACACATCTTTCATCAGCATTCATGTTCCGGTTTGGAGCAGAGCTAGGCCTGAAATCTGGATCCAAATGTACTCAAGGATCAGGGTTTGGTTCTGGCCCGTGGAAGAGATGAGCCAGCTATGATATACAGCTCCAGATCTGAACCTCCACAGCGACTGGGGCTGCTCAGATCTGGGGTTCTACTATGGGCCCATCTCTACGTTAGATAAATCCAGGGACCAGCAACCCTCTTCTACCACAATCCCAAACCTTCACCTCCGTCTAACCCCAAACCCACGCACAACTTGTAGTGAAGTGCAGAGAAGTGGAGTGAGCGTTCACCTCTCTAGTCACTTCTGTCCCTGAACCTGCTGTTTCCAGGTGGCCAAGGAAACACATGCCAGAGTGTCATCCCAAGGGCTGCTCCCCCATATTGCCAGCCTCAGTGAGAGTGGGACAGCACGGATACCTGCCAAATACACACCGAGAGCTTTCACCACTGCTCCAAACTCCTCCTCTCTGAGGTGTGGACAGGGTCGTTATGCCCCTAGAGAACACGCTGCCTTTCGGAAGCCAGGGCTGAAATACTCACAGGTACTATTGCCTTTGGCGTGCTCTATTTTCTGGCGGAACGAATACACCCCCATGGAAATGAATATCAAAGCCAGAGACACGGAGACTCCCACAACCACCGGGATGTCATGCTTCTCCAGGACGGGGAGCCAGTTGGAAGCAGGTGGAGATTTCTGCCTGCAAGAGTACAGCAGTCAGACTCAGATCCACAAAAGTACTTGGGCGCCTAGCTTGCATTGTGGGTCTGGGCCTCAGATCAGAACAATGACATGCACCAGCAGGCTAATGCAATGAACGGAAGCAGCTGGCCTCTGTGCGTTACCTTGCTGTGGTGACTGGAGGCCGGGTGGCATTGTCCTGTTTCCTTTGGGTGGATAATCGTACCATCCCTGTAGCGTTCCCAGCAGGCAGAGAATACGCTTTGCTCCTGTTGCGAGCGGGGATTTCCTTGCCCCAGATTCCTGAGGGATGCTCGATAGCTCCAGGTGGCCCCTGGGCAGCGCTCCCTGGGGCTGCAGTGCCACTTCCTTCACCGTCCTGTTCCAAGGGCAACGCCAGGGCAGAAACCTCTCCTGCAGGCAGGGCCCTCCCCGTGGTGGAGGAACTAAAGGCTGGAGACAAAGAGAGAAGCACTGCCCTGACGCTAGGGGCCCTGCAGGATGGTCGGGGAAACGGCAGCCACGGGGAGGGCAGTGCAGAGACTGAGGCAACAGGTGGGGCCTGTTCTGTAGCAGCCCCTGGGGGGAGAAGTCTCCAGTCAGGTGGACGATAGCCAGCGAGCCATCAGGGGTTATGAATCGCCCATGTCAGCATGTCCGAGTGGTGATAACATGCACAGAGGAATGAGAGCCCTCAGCCAGCCAGGGCTGAGGGAGCCCCTGGGCGGTAACACAGGCACCGGAAAGGCACGATGCTCCTGACAGAGTTTTTGCGTGGGTGAGAGGTGAGCGAGGCCCAGCCACGCTCAGGCCAGTGCCAGCAGGAGGCTCACATGCCATGAAGCCCTAGAGGAAGCCAAGGGATGATGCCTGGAGCAGATGGAGCAGCAGTGCCAGCGGGAGTCTGGCTCAGGGGGGCGAGGTGACCAGCACACGCGGCCTGGAGGGTGTCGTGCAGAAGAACGCTTGTGGCACCCCCCTTGACACACAAATCACACCTGACACTCACAGGCTCCTGAATCTGGGCTGGGGACAGGATGTGGTGAGGAGCTGGTTCCCCTTGTGTGAGCTGCCTCACTTGCTTTTACCAGAGGGACCTTGGCAGAGAGCCCCTCTCCTCTGGCATCGGCCCGTCTGAGCTGCAAAACACAAAGTGCATTGGATACGCTGTCAGTCTGGCTGAGGGGCAGGCCCAGGATGATTTAGTTGGGAATTGGTCCTGCTTTGAGCAGGGGGTTGGACTAGATGACCTCCTGAGGTCCCTTCCAACCCTGATATTCTATGATTCTGGCCCTGTGTTAGCCTCATCATGGCCCCATCGCCTCGCGTGGGGCCCTGCCAATCACCATGCTTCGGTCTCTGGGGCAGAGCGTGACCTGGTATAATGCAGGTGTGAGCCGAGCACCGTTTCCTCCTGCTGCCAGGTGGCGTCCCACAGAGGGAGGCTCTGCTATCCCCAGGCCATGGGCAGCCAGGTGAGGAAATGGTTGGCGGTTGTCAGTCGCTGCTCCCATCCTGATACTGAGAGCAAAACATCCCCACTTGACACCTCCTGGGAGGTTCAGCTTTATCCCACAAAGGGGAACTGGACACAGGAATGAAATCCTGACCCCACTGAAGCCAGTAGCCAAATTCCCGCTGAGGTCAGGATCTCAACCACAAAGTTTACATGCCAGATTTACCTGCAGGAGGCTGGTGACAGAGGCTGGGGTATATCCGACTCCCTCATCCCAGGTGTTCACTTCTCCATCTATAAAAGATCAGGTGTGTGTCACTGCTGTAGTCCCCATCAACTCCCGATTTCCTGCGTACATCCAAACCCTTTGCATCCTTCACAGACAGCCTCCGGGAGCTGCCCGGTGTCTCCATCCTCTCAAGCAAAAGGAAGCACAAGAAAGAGTGAGGATGCTCTTGAACCCGTTAGCCAGAAAACCCGGCTGTCTCCTTCAGGAATTGGGGGTCCCAGACAGACAGGCCTGGTTAGCAATGGCTGTTAGCAGACTCATATGTTCCCCCAACAGACCATGGGAAGCTGTGCTCTCTCTCTCTCTCTCACCATTCATGGTCAGCGTTGCCGTCCTGCTGTCCTCCCTGCCGCGTTCTCAGCAACACAGAGAAAGAAAGGGAGCCCCCCTGAGCCCAGGAACGTTGCTGAGAGCTAAGGGCAGCAATGCCTCTGAACCTATTGCAGCAGGAATCTGAAGAGATGCATCATAAGCAGCACAAGAAAGAGTCATTGGCCAGTTCAGCTGAGCTACAGTATCCCCTGGGCAGGAGGTAAATGCTGCAAGGGACAGAATGGACAGTCCCGGGTCAGCACTCCCCTTCCACAGACAGAGATGCGGCAGAACCACACACAAAGCCAAAGGACGGATCTGAAACAACCCAGGCCATTCAGAGCAGCAGCTTGTGTTTGGGGCTAGTGGGATGGACCAGAACAGGCCAAGTGCCACTAGCCGGCATGGCTACTATCGGACTAGCCTACAGAATCTAGCTGCATCAAAGGGCCTCCTTGCTGCCAACGTCTGCTGCCCTTGGGCATTCAAAACTCTGCGTCCCAGCTGACGGAGCTCATAGAGCCCTGGGGCTTTGGATGCTTTAGGACTCCAAAGCGATTCCTGGATGTGTGTCTGTCTCCCTGGACCCATCAGAACAACTCCAGGGCCTTTATCATGGCTGTGGCACTGCCAAACGCTGCAGCATGGCTGAGTGACTGAGATGCCCAGCACTGCGAGGGCCGAAGCCTGTTCCACATCACACTTACCCAGTTCTGCACTGCACTGGCTGCTCCTCAAGTAGCAGTTCTGTATCACACTAGAAACAAGCACATAGAGTGCCACAGTCCCCATGGCTCCAGCTCGGGGCTCACTGCTCGAGGCTCTGACAAGTGCCTAAGAGACACGGAAATACTGGACGTGAGCACAGCAGCACAACAAGCTCCCACCCCAATCCTCTTCTCTAGCACCTAATTCCAGCCTTAGCCCACTTGCCCTTAGCAGAAGTTGATGTCTTGTGGTGAGCCCAGAGGCCACGCTGATGGGCAGCCTTCTAGTGCTTGTCATAGGTCAACAATAGATCTTAGTCAAATAAGCACATTACAGATACTTGCCCAGATTCACTCTTTGTCCCTGCCAGAAAACACTTCTCATTCATGGAGGCAGCACAGTGTAATGACCTGCGCCGAAATCTAGGTCCCAGCTGTGCCACTGACTCACTGCGTGGCCTTGGGCAGGTAACGTAACCTCGCTTCCTCTGTTTGTCCAGCTGCATAACTGGGGTAGTATTTACTGTAATGCGTTATTGGTACAGCATTCGCAGACCCCTGCCCTACCGCACCAAGCACCGCACCAACTTGTAACAAAAAGATGGCCCTGCTACAGTGATCTTACAATCCAAGTAAAGACCTGAGTCCTGACACCTCACAGGGGCTGCGCAGATTCATTAGTGGAGTCTATAGAGTCCTTTGAACATGTGAAGGGCCAAGCGCTCTTATTAGCTGCAGTCCATGACGTCTCGTTTTCCTTGTGGGTTGGCCTTTCCCTCGGCTCGGCACTAGATGGCGCCTGCATCCCACTAGCTGGGGACCGGGAACTATCGTCACTTCCATCAGGAATCCACCTTCATTTATTAATGTGGGCTGTGACAAAATGGCTGATGTTGATATAGCGGGTCCTGCTAGTGGCTCGGGAAGGTGGTAGAGGAGGGAAGCGGGGGAGGGGTTTGCGCCTCACTCTGATCCCCAGCCCCTCTCAACCCCTGCGGGTTTCTTACCCTCGGTCCTTGACGCTGGAGGAGAAAGTCTCCCTGATCTGCTGGGGCAAGGTCTCCCTTCCTCCGGTTCTCTGGTCTTTCAGTTCTCAGCAACACTCCTCCAAACTCCAGTCCTCTCTCCACCCTGTCTGCCTGAAGCAGAGGGGTTTCTTAGGTTCCTGACAGGGTCTTAATTGGTTACAGGTGCTCCAATTAACCTGTAGTAACCTTCCCTAGTCTACAAGGAGCCACGCCTTAATTAGCCTAGGGTTTATACATCTCCCCTCTACCCTATCCATGGCCCCACAAAGTCATGGGACCTCCTCCTCAACCTCCTCCTGGCCATGGCCAAAGTGGCCATTTATTACACCAGGGAGAGGATGTTGGCTGAGGGGGCTCTTTGCAACTGTGGGGCCTATTTCCGGTCCTCCATTCACGTATCCGGGTGGAGTTCCTCTGGGCAGCGTCCGCTGGCTCCCTTGGTACCTTCAAGGAGCAGTGGACGCTGTCCGGGGTTCTCCGCTCGGTGTCCCCTTTAGGTTCTCTCTTTTTGACCTTCACATCCGCCCTTGTTTTCTTTTAGGTTGTCCCCTGTAATCAGTTGAGTTTCTGGGCTCAGTGGATCCTCCCTAAAGGCTGGGTGAGGGTCCTTTAGCCGTGGGTGAGCTTACGCCCACCCACTTCCCCAGGAATTTTCAATAGGACCACTCTCCCACCGCTCCCTGGCCCTGCTGTATCACAGATTTTACAAAGGGAGTTGTCTACAGAGCCACAGAAACCCTCCCATGGATACACAACTCCATAGACGCAGTCTCTGTCATAGCCCCCCAGAGCACAGCCCTTGCTGAGCAGGAAGCTGGAGTTAGCGCCTTTGCAAAAGGCTGAAGTTTGCTATTTATTCCCAGGTGGAAGCTGCAAACGTTTAGCTACCATTCGGCATGACAGAAAGTGTTCCGTGTGTGTGACCCCATAACGGTCCCTTCCAGCCACCCCCAGAACCTCCCCCGCAGTGCCTTGAACAAGTAACTGAGACAAGAACGCACAAATCTCGCAACGCACGCAGTGCCGCGCTCCCCAGATGGCTACATCACACTCCGCTCCCTGAGCTAGCCTTTCAGGCCATGCCAAACGTGATCCATGGAACACGCTGACCCCAGCACCAGCCTGGGTGGATTCAGTTCTCCCTCCACCAACCCAGTGCACTTGGGATCTAGGTGGGTGAGGTGCAGAGAGGCTGGGCCAACCAAGGCTACCTCCCAGCCCAGGGGTGGGCTAGAATAGTTGTCACAGACACTCCATGCTGCTTGCATGGGGCACATGGGCCACTGGATCCACAGAGTCATGGTCCTTCCTCTGGACAGCCTCCAAAACTGACCTTCCACACAGGGCCCCACAGAGGCCAGCACGGAGACAGCTGCTCAGCACACAGGCACGCACAGCCCCTCTGCTCAGCTATCTGACCCCAGCTCATCTCCTGCAATGGTGGGGAGGGCCCGACAACAGCCCTCTGTGCTACAGGTGAAACTGGAAATAACTAACCAGCTTTAGCCTTGAGAGCACCTCTAGTATCTATCCATCGATGAGCCCTCCTCACCGTGGTATCTGAGCGCCTCCCACGACCAGGCCCTTTCACCCAGATGGGTCTAATGTTGCCAATTGTTTGCACAGACTATTTAAATTGGACTCAATTTACCCATCACAGTAATGCAGCCACCTCTGAGGTAGAATATGACAGCAGAAGTGACACTGCACACCAGGGTAGATATTACCTCCACAACAGTGCGCACTGAGATGTCATCCATGCACCCAGAGCCTCTGGTACTCCGGATACCTGATTTACATTACTGCGGCGCTTTGGAGATTACCCTTATCAGACGTCCCCCCTCCCCCGTCACTGAACTCCTGGTTCATGAAACAGCCATTTCCAGCAAGGCTGGGTGCTGCACTCACCCCCCCATCTACTGTGGCAGAATGGTCTTTAAAGACGATGAAGACAGAAGAGCACAAAGAGGCAGCATTAGCTTATCGCTGAATAACCTCCTGAGCGATGACTCACCGCACAGGAGGCTAATGGAGGAGGATTATTTAGTGGATGATCAATTACTCCCCAAGGACAAGGACAAGATCAGTTGACTGAGGCTTATTGCCATGCAAATGACCATCAGGTTAAACTGAAGGGGCATTCACCTGCTAATAAAGTTGGACTTCCCCTATTTCTAACATCTGCTCTCATGGGACAAACTGCAGAAAATCCATGCTTTGCCGTTCTCTTTCGTCACCTGCAGGAGCACCAAGACTGTGTCCTACCATTGGCTACACCCGTAATGGTGACTTATGAATTCAGGGGCTGCACTTGGGATGCTTTTTATGCTCTGTCTCCAATATGGACGTGCAGCCCCCAGGAGCAGAAGCAGCCCATGTCCCATCACATGCAGGGGGCAGTAAGGCCATTCCTGTGTTACTGACAACACAGGACTGAAGATCAGTAAAACAAAATGGCTTTTGCAAATCTAACTTTTCTTTTTGCCTTTTGTGAAGTTGAAGTTTTGCACTTCAGTCAGCTTAGGGCAGTGAAACGAGTCTGGTGAGTTTGACTCTCGTTCTAGGGAATGTCAGGCTCCAGCTCAAGGCCTTTTGCTTGGATTCAGTGCTTTAAAAAGAAAAACCAAACCAATAAAAAACAACCCATTTTTATCCATATTAGGTTTTTATAATCACTTCTCTCAATTTCCACCTCCTCCCCCAGTAAAACTTACAGGGAGGGCCTAACAATACTTTAACCCTTTTTCAGTCTTGTTCCTAGTGCCTGGAGCAGGGCTTGGTGACACTTACAGACATCTGAATTAGACCTTCTTAGGATCATTCAGGGATCTCACTGTCTTCCTTTCACTAAGCAGCTATTTTGGGTGTGTGTTTGGATTCTATACGCCATTCTGCCCAACTACAGTAAACCCAGAGTACAGTAACTCCATTAACATCAACCAAGTTATTCCAGATTTACCCTGGGGGAACTGAGTTCAGAAATAGACCTTCAGAAAAGGTTATACATTCTGGCTGGTCTCACCTGGTTTATTTTGCTTTCTCAAAGAATGCCTTTACAATGGGTAAACCTGCCGATTCCGTCTCTTAAAGTCCTGTTAATCTCCTTTTTCTGAAGATGAAAGATCAGGTGCACAGTAGAGGGCTTGGGTTTAATGCCAGCATCTTCATGAGCTGAAATATGCATGAAGCAAAACAGACATAGCTGGGGTCAACACGAGTCACAAACCAGAATGAGTGGGTAGCTTTATCACCTGGAAGAAAGGAGAGACATCTGACCATTCAGAATGGCATAAGGATTTCCTAATAGTACACAGTCCTGGAGAAGGGGCCATCATGTTACTTCTCTGTCATGTTACTCCTCTGAATGCCCCTTTCAAATGAAACATCAGGAAATCATCCTTCTAGGACCATTCATTTGTTTGGTGTCACTTTGACAAAGAAAAGCTGAACACTCTAAAAGGGAAGTGAAACTGGAAGAGGGAGACGGAGATAGACATAGAAAACACATGCACCAGATGAGTGCGAGGTGAAAACAACAGATGAATGAGGTGAAAAATATTTTATATTTTTAAAAGATTAAAGCAATGGGAATGTGAAACAAGCCAGCTTGCTCCACAGGTAGCCCACACAAACCATTCTGGACCCTCTGTCCCTTAACTAACCTTTTCTTAAGCACCACTAAGGGATTTGCCTTAAATTCTTCTCAGCAACTGGCCAAGATTGGGTTCAGTATCTGACACCTCTTATCAACTGGCTCTGGTTCACAGAGGTGAGCTCAATAATCTAAAAGATGTTTTTCACCACACCTGGCCACCTGCTGTCTGAAAATTCTTCTCATCTCCAGCAACATGACAAAAACCACAGCATTCAAAAACACAACATATGTCTGCATCAAATACATGTAAATTGGAACCTTCCCTGGCATTTCTCACAAATCCACAGGTAGATACAGGACTAACCTGAGCAGAGGTCTTCCTGTACTACGTGGACCTAGAAAAGCCAGATACATACGGTCTATAGCTGAA
Organism: Trachemys scripta elegans; assembly: GCF_013100865.1. NCBI lineage: Eukaryota > Metazoa > Chordata > Testudines > Emydidae > Trachemys > Trachemys scripta. The sequence continues at coordinate 22,451,250 of NC_048314.1, forward strand.
TGTTTCTTCTGCCATCTGGGATAGAGCAGCAAGCACAACACAGGAAAGGGGAGCAGCAGGCTGTGATCACAGGGACTCAGAGAAGCAATGAAGTTCTTAATATTTTCACATTCCTACAGCTGTTTCCTATCATTAGCTAGCATCTCTTGTGGAAGAAGCACAAACCATACACCATGCTTTATGACCACACACTCTTCTGCATCGCCTTACTCTTGCATTTCAGATAAACAAAGCAGCATAGAGACTTCAAAACATTTAAAGCCATTACACACCAACTGCCATCGGCTCTAATTTGCAAGGACAGTCCCCACCTTTTCCAGCTCTCCATTGCAAAGTCTCTCAGTCGAGATAAAGTCTGTCCTTGTTTGGAGCTTTCAGATGTTGGCAAGTTTGCAGAGGTGAAAAATTCTGTACACATTCAAAATAAGGTACTCCACTTCTAACAAGATAGTTAATTGCTTTGCAAAAGATTGGTCTAAAAGAGACTAATCCTTTTCTTAGAATGATCAAATCTCCCCCAAATCATCATAATACATACACTTACACCACACTTTACAGACATGAACAAAACCACTGACTTTCCACAAAGAGTAAAGAGATAAACTTTGGTTGGATCCCTTTTGAGAAGCAACAGAATCCCTGGTCCTTCTGCTGCCTGGGTGGGGAAGCAAAGGCAGTTGCGAAAGGCTCAGGGATGCAAAGCGGTGGGCCGATACCTGTCCCATTTCACAGCCCAGGCTGCCTGTGTGCGCTCCCTCTTGCTGTTTGTGGTTTGGGATCCATGTTGCTGAGTTGCTGGAGCGATCTGCAGGAGGAAGATGGGTGGGCTATGGGCTGCTGGATAGTTGCATCATCCCCCTGAGTCTACACTGCTTCCCCAGCAAACAGAAAACCCTCCAGGAGATGCACAGTGAGCTGTTGCTTAACTACCAGGGAGATTGGGCTGGAAGATTAACTCTTTCCTCACTCCAGTGGATGTACACTTTCAGCAGCACAAAGTCCTGGTGCTACTGACAAGGTGCACGTGGGAAACCCACCTGCATTTAACGATTGCAACTATTAATTTCCACCTCTTTATCATCTGCTCTCTCAGAGCCCTTCGCAAACACTGAATCTCACAACAGTTCAATGAGGGTTCTGTGAAGAAGCATTAGTACGTGCAAGGCAGGTCATTGTGCACATAAGTACAGCTGGTCAGAACTTTCTCAACAAAAGTTTTTAATTAAAAAAATGCCGTTTTGTCAAAACCAAACATTTTGCGGAAATGTGCCAATTTCAGCTGACTGTAAGGTCACTGAGTGCTGGGGTGAACTCTCCGGAGAGAAAGACCCAAATTGAAAACCTGATGGTTTAGATCTGAAAACAGATATTTCATCACAATTCCATTTTCATTCCAGTGAGGAATAAAAAACTTTGAAACCTGAAAAGTTGTGAAATGGAATGGTCATTCGCTAGCTAGCTTTACACATGAGTGCTCTTTTGCACGTGCAATGCAGATTTTGTTCTTGTGTGTGTGCATACAACAATTTTGCACCTGCAGTTTCTGGCTATGTCTACCTAGGAAAGAGATGCGCTGTAACAGGTTAGCTAACACATTAACACAGGGTAAAATATTAACGTAGACAAAGCAAGGTTTGGTTCTAACATGCGTTAGCTGGTCGAGGTGACCCCTCCTAACACGTTCAAACACAAATTGCCCAAACACTAATATTTGAATAAGTTAGTTAACATGTTCGTTTGCTAGGTGGCCAATTTGGAAAATCCAGCTCAATACAGCACAAAGCAGAACTGCTACCACAGAATCTCTCTTAAAGCTTCTCTAATGGTGTCAGCAGTAGGCCAGACCCTTCAGCGCCTTCATTCCTGTTTGCATTGGGCTGGCTTTCAGAGAGCAGACACACTGTGGCATAACATTCATCTCTCCCACCCCATCCCCACCCTACTACGTATTACCTTCTTCATATTATGATACATTGGACTGTAAGCTCTTCAAGGCTGGGACCTTGTCTTGCTATTGGCACCATAAAGAATTTAGCACACACTTGAGGACTGTAAATTAATAACTGAGAGGTCATCACTCTGCAGGCCTCCATCATTTGGGGCAGCAGGAGATTGTTTTGATCCTATTACAATTTCACTGCGATAGGGAAAAGAGCACTTTCTGAATGTGCAGAATTTCAAAGATATTCAAATTGTGCCAATCCCCTCTCTGAAGCCGGGTTTTATTATGATGCTAATGTGCATGCTGTCTGCATTGCAGACTTCATAGTATATCAGCCTGAATATAAATTATAGTCACTTTGATTTTTGTCTTAAAAATGCTGATACTAATGCTCAACGGTTTCATGTCGCATAACGTTCATGTTCTCTGCTTGCATTTCTGAGATAGAGAAAATCTCAGCTTGGAGCTCTTAAATGCCTCTTTTGTGCTTATTAATTTTCCTTAAGTTAGCTGCGATTCAAGCAAGTTCATATTTTAATTAAACTTCTTTTTCTGTTTATAACTCTCTCTTTTAAACATAACTGAATTAGAAACATTAAATCCTCTTACGTCCACAAGCATATTACTACTGTAACAGTAATATATAAAGGCACTGGTGAGGGGTGAGTGTCGCTGTACAGACACATGGTACAAATCAAGCCACCTTAAAATATACTACACTAGATCAAGTGTTTATAATCCAAATTACAGGGTGTCATTACAAATTAATCCACTTTTTCCACCAAATGGTAACCAAAGATCAAAAACAAGACCGGGAGTGAATGAATGAGGAAATAGAGTGTTGTAATAAAAAGATTCATTACATAAGGGGCATATTTAACTCAATAATTATAACATTAAGTATATAAAGAAAGTACACACTCCTATATAACCCATTTGGGTTGGCTGGATTACTTGTGATTAATGCAGTCATGCTGAAATCATGCCAATAAAACCTTTGCATCACTCTGCATCATGTATTTAATGAATTGGTTTACATGACATTTTACAGACTGTTTTAGAAATATTTTAAAGACTTTTAAATTCGCTGATACTATTCTGTGTAACCCTACACTAGTCAAGACAGGCTGCCTTACTACCATGAATCCAGCCACAAAGGCCTTCGGGGCGAGAGAGAGAGAGAGAGGGAATAGCTTTCTGTAAATCATAATGCTGCAATCTAATTTATAAAGCACGCTCAGCACAGCACAGACAAAACACAAAAAGATCAGCAGCAAAAATTAAACCATCATAACACACTTCAAAAGAAACTCAAGAGCCAAAAGATGCTGCAGGAGGAAACCAGTTCCCATAATATAAAGCAGCAGCATTCAGTAACAATAATGATCACTAATGAACAAATGGAGCCAGCCAGTTCTGGAGGTTTCTCTCCTGTAGCATGAAGCGGGACCTGATCTGTGTTTTTTAGGGACGATGGGAATGTAGAGGCCCACGTTGCTGGGCAACTGAGGCAGCTGCAGGGATGTTTTTTAAAAGGCTTTTGTCATTTTTAACAAAAGATGGAAAAAATGATTGTGAAGCCTGCATGGAGGGCTTTTTGTCGTCTCCCCATTATATATATATATATTACTGATTTATTGCATTCTAATGATGCTGAGTACAAAGATGGGCTCCCAACAGCTGCTACAAGAGTAAAAATGAAATGACAGACATAAGCAGGTAGCTTTTGTTTTCCCAGAACTTTCAGTGTAGAAACTAGGCAACACATTTCAAATTGATGGGAAGGTGCCCACATTAATATTTGTATGAAGTGAATTGGTTTAGTTTATTTATTGGTTTAAAGAAGATTTTCCACAACGTGGCCCCTGCACCTCTGGGTTATATGGAATCACAATGGGTGTAAATGCAGCACAGAATGTGGTTGTTTGTGAAGTTCTATTGTAAGTTTTGTGGGGCAGAGACTGAGTCTTCCTTTCAGACACTGTGCTCAATAAATAATGCACATCAAAGATTCCTCATTTCCTGCAGTCTCCTTGTACAGTCAAGTTGCTGTGGTCTCTATATCCTAAGCCAGGGGTCGGCAACCTTTCAGAAGTGGTGTGCCGAGTCTTCATTTATTCATTCCAGTTTAAGGTTTCATGTGCCAGTAATACATTTTACTGTTTTTAGAAGGTCTCTTTCTATAAGTCTATAATATATAACTATAAACTATTGTTGTATGTAAAGTAAATAAGGTTTTTAAAATGTTTAAGAAGTTTCATTTAAAATTAAATTAAAATACAGAGCCCCTCAGACCGGTGGCCAGGACCCAGGCAGTGTGAGTGCCACTGAAAGTCAGCTTGCGTGCTGCCTTTGGCACGTGTGCCATAGGACAGGGGTATGCAACCTAAGCCCTTGTAACAGAATGTTCTGACACAGCTATGGCAGTAAAAGGAAGCAAATTTTAAATTACATGATTTCTATTGAGAAGAAATAGTAGATCAGTTCTGGCTGCTCACAAAGAACTAAGGTCATAAAGACAATTAAGTTCAGTTGAGTCCAAGTGTTAAAGCCAACAGGGGATAGTGTGAAATTTTAGCCCAGGCCTCACTAGCCCCCACATGGGCAGCGTAAATCAGGGCTTTGCAGAAAGTTGGGAAGCCACAGAAATGGCTTCTCTATTTCTCTCAAGTCTGAGGGTACGTCTTCACTTACCGGAGGGTCCGGCGGCAGGCAATCCATGTTCTGGGATCGATCCTGGAAGTGCTCACCGTCGACGCCGGTACTCCAGCTCGGTGAGAGGAGTACGCGGCATCGACGGGGGAGCCTTCCTGCCGCGTCTGGACCCGCGGTAAGTTCGGACTAAGGTACTTCTAATTCAGCTACGTTATTAACGTAGCTGAATTTGCGTACCTTAGTCCGAAGTGGGGGCTTAGTGGGGACCAGGCCTGAGACATCATCTACTGGGACACTAAGAGATCCAGATGCAGAAGATTCCTTTCTAGTCTCTGTGTGTATGTTTGCAGCGTTGTTGTAGCCATGTTGGTCCCAGGATATTAGACACACATGGTGCGGAAGGTATCTTTTGTTGGACCAGCTTCTGTTGGTGAAAGAGACCAGCTTTTCAGCTTTCCCAGACCCGAAGAAGAGCTCTGTATAAGCTTGAAAGTTTGTCTCTTTCGCCAACAGAAGTTGGTCCAATAAAAGATATTACCTCCCGCATTTTGTCTCTCTATTTATGTGTATGTCCTTTAAATTCAGGGATAGTTCTCAACCATAATATTCCAACGCACCTTGCACCCCTTAACTGAAAGGTGTAATATGAATGAACTGGGAAGGGAACAGAATTTAGTACTGATTTAACATAAATTTCTGAGGGAATTTTACAGATGGTGAGTGAAATCCTGGCTTCATCAAAGTTAATGGCAAACCTCTCTTCACCCTGTATTTTGTCAGCTATAAACACCCCCTCTTTTAACTATTTGCGATGGATTGCTTTTAACGCTGGCCTCCCTCTGCTCAAGTAACCATTAGCAAACTCATGGATCAATATTTTAAAACGATATAGGGAGCATCATTTAGAGAGTTCTGAATGAACAACAAGTCTCACATTTAGATCCAATATAGGGTTAAATAATGAAGACCCCTGTTTCATTAAAGAATAACTTTTAGGATGGAGTGGTGAATTGTGCTAGTTAGCAAGTGAGAGGGGGAAATACTCTCCATTGTCAAAACTACAAGACTTTTGAAGAGTGGAACATGTAAGAGGCAGGGAATGGGATATGGGGCTTTTCACTTTTGATTCCCTGGTGTGAATCCAGCTTCAGGTTAGCAAAGATTAAAGCTTCTTCTTGTAATGGACTGTCTTAGAAGCTCATGGTCTCAATCTTATTCCTTTGTTGTTTTTTTTTAAGTAGACACTTACACCAATCACCAAAAACCAAAACCCCACCTTCTCCATTGGTAGCCCTGCCGACTCTCTAAGCAAACAAGCAAAAGCCTGATTGAATGAACAAACAGGGATTAGATTCCCCCATGTCAGGGTTCAGATGATGCTTCCTGTGACACATCTCTTCCCTGAACAGAAGACTTCAGTTCTCAGGCCACCAAGCCAGTGCTTTCTACTAGCACCAATTAACCGTCTATATAATTCAAAGGATGAGGTGTCTCGGTCCCAGTGATATGTAGAACAGGACTGACTATGTAACAATCAATTTAAGATTTGCTTCACATTTATACACTTCAAAAACACTTTACTAAGTGCAAGACAGTTTTAGTTTACATTTTATTGAAGTAATTTAACAAAATGTTAAGAATTCTTTACATTACATAGAATAAAGACTCAAAGTACTAATGGGCTAAAAGCCAAAGTGCATGGGAGGGAGGGGAAAAATATACAAAAAATACAGAAAAGAACAAATGAACAATCTACAGCAACAAGAGACCCCACAGGGCAACCCCAGCTTACTGAACCCTTCGTTCACTTTTTTCAGTCTATCTCCAAATCACTGTCTTCACTATAACATGCAGATGGGTTACATATGGAAGTCAGCAGAAGCAGATCCTTCTCTGGGAGCAGACCACACTCCTGTAAAAAAGCCTCCAGGTCCACAGCAAAAAAATCTTCTCCAAGCTGGTCGGTGATTCGGACAAAGTTGCCAATTAGCTCCCCTCCCTTATAGATGAGCAAAGCAGGTAGAGCATTATTAGTAAAGCGAGTGCTGGCACCAATCAGGGAACTCTTTACTCGACAAAATTTGACTGTTGGGTACTCTGCAGCAAGACAGATCATGCAGCCATTCACAGATTCAGAGCCAGGGATGTCATCTTCATAGATGTGGATCATGATCAACGTGTTCTTGTGTTCCTTATCAACTGTGTCCAAAAACCCTTCCCCACTGGTGATCTCAAAAACCTGCTTAAACTGCTGCCCACTATGCAGCTGCTGCCTCATCTCCTCCATTCGCTGTTTCCTGTATTGCTGTAAAAAATCTTCATCATCTTCGCCATCATGAATCATGTTATATTCTTGTAAAGTCATCTAGAACATGCGCAAAGAAATGTTATAAATACACCAGAGAGAGAAATCTAGAACTCCATACATGTTACATGCAGTTAGTATTTAAATCAATGATGGACAGAGTTTGACCTGCATCATTCCCCATCTTTAATACCCAGGTACAGATCATGGAGGCCAGAATTCCCACCATAAGATGCTCCATTTTGATCCATCCGGAAAGCACATCTGATAAAGATGGAGCTTCCTACATTGGGACTTCTAGCCTCCATAGGCTAGTTTAAAAGTGAGTGACTATAATGTGCTCCTATTTTATTCAAATTAGCTATGGCCACATGTTCCAAGTAAGATGCCAATACTGCTCTTAGATGGGCAGCTTGGACATTGTTGTTAATTTGAGTGGATACTGTCAGATTCCTAATTTGTTTTTTCATCTTGTTTTTTTTTTTTTGTAAGTAAATAGAGTAAATCTCTATTAGAAACAACATTGATTTCCATACCAGATTTATTTCTTTGGCAAAAATAAATGTTCCCATGTTTTTTCTGGAATTGGAATTAACTTGGGTTTTATGACTATCATCTTTCAACATCTTGCTTCATTAACCATGTTAGCCATCGTGCTCTAGGTGTAGGGCTTGTTAGTTTAGGTTGTTGCAGTCAGCAGGGGAGCACAGAAAAAAAACCCAGCGAAAACCAATGATTATTTCAGGCAGAGAAAGAATCTCTTAGCAAATGTGAAGTTCATGTAAATTAAAAACAAACAGATACCTAAAATTCAAGCAATTTCCCCCCATTATGACTTTATGATCTTAAACTGTTGGGCATGAGTGACCAAATGTAATTAACAACTCATGAACATAATACTGGTTTATTGTCAATAGCAGCATGTATCAACTTTAGCAACCTCTTCAATTAGATTCATAGGAACTGGTAATACAAGTCAATTGACCAAAACATCCCACTTAGTTTTTAAATAATTTACCACCTCTGACATTTTCTATCTTTGATGTCTAATGCTTTCCTATCAGTTTGAAGACTAAGCTGATCTCTTAACATTCATTTACCATACATTATAATCAATTAGGCCTCCTGGAAAGCAGACATCTTACACAACACTCATTAATTTACAAGATGAAGTTATTTGTCAGGCAGAGTTGCTGCACTGCCTTTTTTTTTTTTAAACTGTTTCACAAACTTGGAAATAAATTTGATGAATGCATACAAGGGAAATACACAGTGTCTGATACAGACTCTGTCAGTGGTCTTGGGCCAGTCACTTAACACTTAAGTGTATAACATCTTCAAAGCACTGCACAAACATTAAATAATGTTGACACTACTCCTGTGAGGTAGATAATTATTGCGCTCTCTCAATTGTTCCACCTGTTAAAAGCAATAATAAATAACTGCCACGCAAGGATTCATGATTTTTTGCAAAGCAGCTGAAAAATGGAAACTGCTAAAATTTATTAGCACAGAAGTCTCTCACTGTGCTCCCAGGTTACCTTTCCATTGATTTTTTCCTGAAGTTCTTTCTGCTTCTGTTTATCCTTCTCTTCATCCATGTGAGATCTGCAGGTCATGGATAATTTTTTTATAAGTCGTTCCATCTCTCTACACTGCTCCTCTCGCTGCTCCGTCTCCAGTTGTTTGAATCTTCGCCAATCATTTATGACACCCTTTGGACCTGAAGGTAAAACATGCAGGCATTTTGCTTAGACAGAAACAATCTGTCTATTGCACTTTCCATTCAGGATCTCAGAGTCCTTTTCAAACAGTTATTTGTACAAATAGGACCATGTTTTAGGCTTATTGTATATTTCTCAATATACTATAATAAAGCATAGGAATGGTAGCAAGTAACTCCCCATTTCTGCAGTTGACTCCTATGTCCTTGAACAAGTCACTCAACCTCTCTGTGTCTGTTTTCTTATCTGTATAATAGGAATAAAGCTTACCTATATTACTTGCCTATTAACTTCAAAAGGATGTTGTGAAAATTAATATCTGTACAGAGTTTTGACACATTACCACCATCCAGGTTTAGAGGTATCTTCCAGCAGTTAGTATGGAAATATTTCCTTTTCATAGTGATAGAAGTGATTGGGGGGGGGGGGGGGGGAGAGGGAATCAATTGATGGTGAAATGATCTGCAAAAGCCCCAGCACAAAAGTGTGTTCCATGATGTGCAAACAGCAGCAGTCCTCATCAATTTCACCTTACTATCATTCTGTTGCGGGGGCCTAATGAAAAGTGCTACTATTGAATGTCCTATTCAGGTATGTCCCAGTTGTGTGGGTATGGATTCCTCTCCCCCAGTACTGGACAGGCATGCCCAGGAGGATAAAATATTTTATGTCACAGTACCTGTGTTAACTGCAGTGCCATCGCTACTCAGCTCCACCTCCCCATCAACCGTCTCAGGAATAGTGCTCGCTCTGACTTTATCTTCTCTCTCACTGTCTTCATCTTCACTGCTGCTGTAGTAGTACTGGAGCTTCTCACCAAGCAGTTTATCATCTAAAGTAGTCATTGTATTCTAAAAAGAGATGGGTAGATCAACATCAATGCATCTCTCCTTATACAAGCACACACAGACACACACCCACACCCACAATCAAGTATCACCTCAAATGTATAGTATTAGCCCTATACTCCTCCAGAGACAAATATGAAGGCTGTCTATTCAAATAAGAACAGTTTATAGACCATTACCAACACGACTAGGCTACAACTGGCCAACCTCTTTGTGAATGAATTGATAGTTATCATTTCAGATGTGTTTATTTTTAAGCCAAAAACAAACAACAAAAAGCTCTTTATTACAAAGTTTCTTCTTCAATAGATAAAGTATGAGGCATTCAAAATATTTATTCACTGAGGATAGTTCTGCTGATTAACAATGGTTCAAGATCGCTACATACCCAACCCTAAAACCTGAGCCAATTACATTTCCTTCTGGATTTTTTACATTTATTAAGTTTCAACTTTAGTATTTTATGTGCGCAATTACTAATCTTTTAGCAATGGCAAATGATGACTGGAACATGATCAATGAGATAAACAGTTGGATACACTTTTGATAAGATAGCAAAGCCGCTTATGCAATTAGAAGCTTGCAGTGAATATTCAGAAAAAAACAGGAATGTTACAATACAGTTAAAAGTTAAATTCTAATCCTCATTCCTTACCCCCACCCTCCCTTACAAAGAAAAGAAGACAGTGCGCAGGAGCCAGTTGTATCTCAAGAAATATCTTTCCGGGTTTCTTTTAGAAGCTCATCTCTCGGAGAGTATTACTAAACATGAAAAATTCTATGTAGGCTCAAAGTTGGCACCTGGTCTCTTTCCAGAATCAAACAATCTCAGCAAACCTCCCGCAAATCTCTCTTTCTCAAATGTACGTACTGCAAGCGTGGAAAAAGAAAGATATATATTTGAACCAATGGTGTTTTGTGTACTATTAACTGTCAGTTTCACAGGTCATTTCACAATAAGGATAAGCTCTGTAGCAAGAAGGGAACTCTGCTTTTGACATTAGTCAGTGCAGTTGCAAGTCTGCAATTTTTACAAAATGTAATTATATTAGTAATTCATATAGTACCAGTGTGCAAATAAATAATTATATTTGGCAAATAAGTTGTTTTTGATAATCGCAAGCAGTTAGCATTTCACAAAGCTCATTTTAACTTTAATGAAACTCAGTTGTAGCATATTACGCAAATTGGTAATGCTGGCAACTCTGATGCTAACAGAAATGATACAATAAGGCTTGGAAGAATTAGATTTTTACTGGTAAATATTGATTTCACTACACAGACACAAACCAGCAAAAAATATTTCCATTGATAATAATCGAAACATACAGATAGGCAAAATACGAACAATGCTGCTTGAGAACTTATTAGTTTGATTTAAGGATATTTATTTTGTACATGAGGTTGATAATTTGTGTTTTAATGGTTATAAAGCTTTAACTTCTATCATTAAACCATTACTGTCTGACCCTCTGGTAGTTTCCCACAACTATGAAAATTTAAACAGATAAAAAGAAAAAAAAAATGCTTAAAAACTGAATTTGCCAAGCCAATATGAACTAATCCTAATTTGCCTTTAAACTAGGTTCGACGGGGACAGGTGAGCAAAGCCCACAGGTAAGTGGGGAACATGGAGACCGGGGAGATGAGTCGGAAACAAGAGGGAGTGTGGGTTATATTGGCAGAGAGAAAGGAGAGTCAGGACAAAACTGGGAGGAAAGATCAAACCAGTATCTTAGATGCCTATATACAAATGCAAGAAGTATGGGGAATAAGCAGGAAGAACTGGAAGTGCTAATAAATAAATACAACTATGACATTGTTGGCATCACTGAAACTTGGTGGGATAATACACATGATTGGAATGTTGGTGTGGATGGGTACAGCTTGCTCAGGAAGGATAGACAGGGGAAAAAGGGAGGAGGTGTTGCCTTATATATTAAAAATGTACACACTTGGACTGAGGTGGAGATGGACATAGGAGACGGAAGTGTTGAGAGTCTCTGGGTTAGGCTTAAAGGGGCAAAAAACAAGGGAGATGTCATGCTAGGCATCTACTACAGGCCACCTAACCAGGTGGAAGAGGTGGATGAGGCTTTTTTCAAGCAACTAACAAAATCATCCAAAGCCCAAGATTTGGTGGTGATGGGGAACTTCAACTATCCGGATATATGTTGGGAAAATAACACAGCGGGGCACAGACTATCCAACAAATTCTTGGACTGCATTGGAGACAACTTTTTATTTCAGAAGGTTGAAAAAGCTACTAGGGGGGAAGCTGTTCTAGACTTGATTTTAACAAATAGGGAGGAACTCGTTGAGAATGTGAAAGTAGAAGGCAGCCTGGGTGAAAGTGATCATGAAATCATAGAGTTTGCAATTCTAAGGAAGGGTAGAAGGGAGAACAGCAAAATAGAGACAATGGATTTCAGGAAGGCAGATTTTGGGAAGCTCAGAGAGCTGATAGGTAAGGTCCCATGGGAATCAAGACTGAGGGGAAAAACAACTGAGGAGAGTTGGCAGTTTTTCAAAGGGACACTATTAAGGGCCCAAAAGCAAGCTATTCCGCTGGTTAGGAAAGATAGAAAATGTGGCAAAAGACCACCTTGGCTTAACCACGAAATCTTGCACGATCTAAAAAATAAAAAGGAGTCATATAAAAAATGGAAACTAGGACAGATTACAAAGGATGAATATAGGCAAACAACACAGGAATGCAGGGGCAAGATTAGAAAGGCAAAGGCACAAAATGAGCTCAAACTAGCTACAGGAATAAAAGGAAACAAGAAGACTTTTTATCAATACATTAGAAGCAAGAGGAAGACCAAAGACAGGGTAGGCCCACTGCTTAGTGAAGAGGGAGAAACAGTAACAGGAAACTTGGAAATGGCAGAGATGCTTAATGACTTCTTTGTTTCGGTCTTCACCGAGAAGTCTGAAGGAATGCCTAACATAGTGAATACTAATGGGAAGGGGGTAGGTTTAGCGGATAAAATAAAAAAAGAACATGTTAAAAATCACTTAGAAAAGTTAGATGCCTGCAAGTCACCCGGGCCTGATGAAATGCATCCTAGAATACTCAAGGAGCTAATAGAGGAGGTATCTGAGCCTCTAGCTATTATCTTTGGAAAGTCATGGGAGACGGGAGAGATTCCAGAAGACTGGAAAAGGGCAAATATAGTGCCCATCTATAAAAAGGGAAATAAAAACAACCCAGGTAACTACAGACCAGTTAGTTTAACTTCTGTGCCAGGGAAGATAATGGAGCAAGTAATTAAGGAAATCATCTGCCAACACTTGGAAGGTGGTAAGGTGATAGGGAATAGCCAGCATGGATTTGTGAAGAACAAATCATGTCAAACCAATCTGATAGCTTTCTTTGATAGGATAACGAGCCTTGTGGATAAGGGTGAAGCGGTGGATGTGGTATACCTAGACTTTAGTAAGGCATTTGATACGGTCTCGCATGATATTCTTATCGATAAACTAGGCAAATACAAATTAGATGGGGCTACTATAAGGTGGGTGCATAACTGGCTGGATAACCGTACTCAGAGAGTTGTTATTAATGGTTCCCAATCCTGCTGGAAAGGTGTAACGAGTGGGGTACCGCAGGGGTCTGTTCTGGGACCGGCTCTGTTCAATATCTTCATCAACGACTTAGATATTGGCATAGAAAGTACGCTTATTAAGTTTGCGGATGATACCAAACTGGGAGGGATTGCAACTACTTTGGAGGACCGGGTCATAATTCAAAATGATCTGGACAAATTGGAGAAATGGTCTGAGTTAAACAGGATGAAGTTTAACAAAGACAAATGCAAAGTGCTCCACTTAGGAAGGAAAAATCAATTTCACACATACAGAATGGGAAAAGACTGTCTAGGAAGGAGTACGGCAGAAAGGGATCTAGGGGTTATAGTGGACCACAAGCTAAATATGAGTCAACAGTGTGATGCTGTTGCTAAAAAAGCAAACATGATTCTGGGATGTATTAACAGGTGTGTTGTGAGCAAGACACGAGAAGTCATTCTTCCACTCTACTCTGCTCTGGTTAGGCCTCAGCTGGATTATTGTGTCCAGTTCTGGGCGCCGCATTTTAAAAAAGATGTGGAGAAATTGGAAAGGGTCCAAAGAAGAGCAACAAGAATGATTAAAGGTCTTGAGAACATGACCTATGAAGGAAGGCTGAAAGAATTGGGTTTGTTTAGTTTGGAAAAGAGAAGACTGAGAGGGGACATGATAGCAGTTTTCAGGTATCTAAAAGGGTGTCATAAGGAGGAGGGAGAGAACTTGTTCACCTTAGCCTCTAAGGATAGAACCAGAAACAATGGGTTTAAACTGCAGCAAGGGAGGTCTAGGTTGGACATTAGGAAAAAGTTCCTAACTGTCAGGGTGGTTAAACACTGGAACAAATTGCCTAGGGGGGTTGTGGAATCTCCGTCTCTGGAGATATTTAAGAGTAGGTTAGATAAATGTCTATTAGGGATGGTCTAGGCAGTATTTGGTCCTGCCATGCGGGCAGGGGACTGGACTCGATGACCTCTCGAGGTCCCTTCCAGTCCTAGAATCTATGAATCTATAATCACAATTGCCCTTAAATCCATCAATTGACCTGAGTTATACCATTTCTCCATCTAAATACCTTTCTGCTGGCTAGAGATTAGCCAATGACAGCAGTAGGATGATATTCCCTGAAAAAGCTATCTGGGGTATTAGTAATTTACATACAGCCTCTCATACCAAATGTGTGTAAGAACAGTCAGTGTCAAACATAAGAGACCACAAGCTGAATTACTGCCTGAGGCCATAAAGAGAGTTCAGAGCTCCACTAACAGCTTCCACAACAATTCTCCAGAGCTGATGGAATAAAAGCAAACCCTTCACTTGTGTGAACTGCGATCCTGAACAGCTTGCTATAAAACTGAGAAACCTATTCCCAATTTTTTTTTTGGGGGGGGGGGGGGGGGGGTGGGGAGGTGTATGAGTATGTGAGATTGACTCTATATCATATGTTGATGAAGTGGACCTAAAAGTCTGTATTTCTATGACAAGGGCACAATCTATATTGTAAGGAGAAAGTAGTGTTTTTAGGTTTTCTACCCACCACTAGCATGAGCTGCAAACTGCTGAAAGTAGGATTATGCAGATTAATGAGTAGATAGCCAGATGGTTCAGGCTAAAAGGTGATGAAACAGGATTACCGAGATTATTTTTCAGAGTAGAGAAAAATTACACAGAAGACATGGCCTGTATCTACCCTAGAGAAACACAGACGTAACCAGCTAGTATTTGGGGTAAGGTACATTATCATATTTGACTAATAGCACAACACATCACACTGTCAAAAGACAAGCTGTATTTTTCTAATTGTTCATCCATATATGAAACAGGGCCCATGGAAAATGGAAATCAAGGAATTAAAGAAGTTCATGCCCTTAAAACCCCCTGCCAACTTTAAATTGAGCCAGAGAGATGCTCTGTCATGCTGAATTTAGGTATTCTATTTTATTTCCATGTACTACTGTAAAGTGTTTAGAGATCCTTAGCATTATGTCTGCTCAAGAAATTAAAGTGTTCGATTACATTCAGGAGACCTGGGACTGGAGGCGATGCACTGTTCTGCAAGAGATAATTAGTTTTGCTTAAGGGCTTGGTTGTGGGAGAATTCGGATTTCTTTTTGCCTTCTCTTCTGCTTGCACACCAAGCAAACTATTTTCCAATACAAAAGAAAAGTAGAGCAAAAGAAACCAGAAAAAAAAAAAGTGGGTACCATGTATGTGTGAGGCCTGTATCCTGACACAAAATTCCAATTGTTTCCTGTGTATCAAATGGAACTCAAATTAACATGATTAATTTACAGATTTTCCTAGTTATAGTGCACCATCTAACAGGCAGATTTATGTACAAAACAGAGATAGTCTGCTTATTTCAAAGTAAGTCATAGGTAAAGCATGATAAAGCAAGTCTGCAACTATATGTCTTCAAACTGATCACCTCAGTTCTCGCAAGCTAAATAGGGTTGGATTGGGTCAGTTCTCGGTTGCAAGACCACCACGGTACAACCCTAGTTCTGCAAAAAGTCGTTTTGGTGATTCTGTATGTGGTTAATTTCTCTTTGGTTGATAACAAAAAGCCCAAAAGCATCTCAAGTCCCTCTCTAGTATGGTGCTTTTGTTGTGTACAGAGGGGAAAGCTTTAGAAGATCACTCCTGGGCTACCATAAGACAACATTTAATAGTTAACTTAGTGTTTGACCTTAAATACTGGAGACGATTTGTATCATTCTATTTTTGACAAGATTCATTACAACTAATTAGCTATAATTAGTCTTGGAAGGATTAAATTTTTATCAATAAATGCTGGCAAGTGTTGATTTCACTGTACAAACACAAATTGAACAACATATTCCCATCAATAATAAAAATGTACAGATAGGCAAAGCAAGAAAAATACTGCTTGAAAACTTTTATTAAAGGATAGTTACTTGGCATATTTTGTGTTTTAATAGTTATAATGCTTTAACATTTTAAATCTGTGTCTAATATTAAATAATTACTGTCTGACCCTCCCCATAACTTCCTGCAACTCTGAAAATTGAAAGAAAAGAAAAACACCCATAACTGTCCACAACAGTGAAAATTTAAACTGATAAAAATAAAAAAATGCTTAAAAATAAATATTGCCATCATCTATCAAAACGATTAAAAAAAAAAAGCAAATTCTGCCAAACTTAGCTATAATGTTTCACAAGGAACTAATTTGTGCTCAACTTCTATATTTGGTGTATTTACCCCAAACTGGTTTGTTGTTCCGTCTTACTTTGTTGTTTATAAATTAATTTCAAGACAGAATATTTTAGCACACCTAAATTTTTTTGCCATCAGCAGGAAACCATACAATGGTTTTGACACTTTGCAGATATGAATGTAAATGAAGCCAGAGTCTTCTGGTCTGTGCTGTTCAAATGCAATGGATTTATTGTGAATTATTCAAGTGGGGAATGCAGAATTACTAAACTCAGATTAATGTTATTAAAAACGAATCTCTAATTAAACCAAGCTTCTGCCTGCACTTGTTCTGTCTCTGCTTCTGGCTGTTTGCCCCACATATGGCTTACATCTGGGCCTTAGAATGAGGGTGGTCATGTGTACAACGGAAGAACAAAGGTGGCTCTCAAGGCAGACATGGAAAGGAAACAATGTCCTACATTGCTTGATTTATGAATGTTACCTGAGCAAAGGGTACAGGAAACCAGTATACACAGCCTATAACTACAAGAAAACCTGAATGGAATAAATGTACATGTAGCTGGTCACAGTAGAAAAAGTGATGGGAAAAGCATTTTTCCCCTTCTTGTTTTGTACAAACATTTAAATAAACAAACAAATAAATAAGAGGACTGGGCTCAAACTAGAAACAAATCGGAGACTCACGGTTCCTGGCTCGTTTGCAAGGCTGACCTCTGGGCCACCTCTCGGCCAATGCTGGTCTCTCTCCCTAGAAATGCAGATGTACAAACACAAATGTCACAAAGGGGCCGAGAAGAGCTCTCTGGGTAACAGGTATTTCTCACCAGGTTTTACCTTCAGTCTCCAACCCCATCCGCTCTGGAAAGTGTCAGGTGCGGCTATGGAGCTGTAGGCACAGCAGCTCCAGAAAGGATCCTGGACCCCTGAGTCCCGCCCCCCAGCTATCCAGAGCCCCCCGCCCTCCTGTGCGTCCCCCCAGGCCCCTGCCCCCCAGAACACCCCCCCAGCTATCCAGAGCCCCCGCCCTCCTGTACGTCGGCCCCCCAGGCCCCTGCCGCCCCCCCAACACGCAGAGCCCCCCAGCCCCGCCCCCCGCGCCCGCCTCGGGCCCCCCGCGCGCACCCACCGCTCCGACGCTTCCCTAGTCCTGAGGACGAGCTGCGCAAAGGACGCCGGGAAAACAGGGCGGCTCCATTCAGCGAACGCGGGGGGGGGGGGAAGTCCCTTACTGGCAATGGTACAACCCGGCGCCAATGCACCTTGAACGGACGGGAGCGCAACCACCTCCCAAGGAGGAGGGGTGTGTGTGTGTTCTCTTCGCTAATGGGTCCGGCCAACCTGAACTCAGCGGCACGCGGCGCTCCAGGAGCCGGGCGCTGCTCTGACCCACTGGCCCCTTCAGCCCGGAATAGAACCCAGGCGTCCTGACCCCCCCCCCCCCCCCCGGAAAGGGCCCCCAGGGCCCCCCCCCCCCCGGGCCGCCCCGCCCCGCCCGCCGCAACTACCGTGAGTTCGGATCCGCCGGGGGGCTGGTTTCAAACTCCTCACGCCGCTATTTCCCCTGCTGCTAGAGGCATGGACCGAGGCGGGGGCAGGGGCAGGGAAGAGGGGGCACCAGGCAGGTTTGGTCTCACACGTTACAAACACACACGTAAGGTGGACAATCATTTTATTTTGTGCATGCAAATACATGTCAAGTACTGCAAACTTTTTCCATCAATTTTCTCTCAAAACACTGAAAACCATGATGCTCTATTCTGTGACCAGCCAAAGCTAATATCTCTTTACTTCAGTGCTACAGCAAAAAACACACAGAATTCACTCCGCTATTCAGTATTATCACAAAGCCCAGCCCACCCCATCTTTCCCCCAACCCACCCCCAATACAGACCATATGGTCCAGCTTTCCCCTTTAATCCTATTCCTATAACACAAAGGGAAACATTACAATTTGGAAATTCAAAATTGAAATAAATGGAATAGAATTTATTCCCCTATATATCCCCATTTCATTTTACAGATTTTAAATTATAGTTTTAAATAGAAGCTGAGAATGCACCATAAAAATGAGCATTAAATCCATCGTAGCGATGGTGCCTGCTTTATACATGATGGGTGTACACCATCTTTTATTTCATTTACATTTCAATCGAACAATAGATTTGCAAAGAAAATGTCTAATACAGACGTAAAAATATTCACACTAGAGCTTCACAATCGGTTGTACAATTGACAAACAGGCCTCTTTTCCCAACTTTCCAGCTAAGCAATTTTATAAAATGTAATCAATGCAACAAGAAAAAAAAATTCTTTAACTTCCAGGGAAAAGAATATGCAGTAAACTGTATAAATGCAGACAGCAGATGCTGCAAGCTAACCACAATACTTTGAGTGGCTGTACAGTGGGTATGTGCAGTACAAATAAAAGCCACATGTGTTGTATCACAACTACAGTATAATGTACTTGTTTGCCCAGCGAAGAAAATGCATGCATTTTCATGCCTTGGATTAACTGAGGCCTACACTGGATAAAATTGATGGGATATGTGCAAATGATGTTGGATTTTGACAGTTATAAATGCAGCCAGGCTCTGTTTTATTTCAAACTTTGTTAAACATGAAATGCCAAGAGCGAGCTTCGACGACAGTCTTCCTTAAATAAAAGGTTTTTGCTCAAGTGTGGGGAATTTTGATAATTTTGCTGTCTTTATTTTACCCTTGACACTTAGGGTTAAGTTGTCAGAGCACTCCCTTGCCAGCAAAGAGGTGCATTGTGACCACTAGTACCAAGGAGTTAGCTGTGCATTTGTACTGGAAAGAACTGGTCATTTAAAGAGCACATTTATTGTTTTCTGCTTGCAGGAGAGGCCCTTGCATTAAAGGGATTTCCTAACAGAAAAGGATTAAACTATAACAAGTAATGCGCTCCATGTACTGTGGATGATTCATTAACTTCTCATTTGATTAAGGTCTAAAATTTCACATTTTCCTTCAGACACAGGTTAATAATGGTGAAAAAAAAATCTTGACAAATATGATAAAGGAGCTGCTAGCAGATCTCTCTCAAATAGAGTTTATGTACAACAGCAGATACTTGACAAATTGTGCTTTAACAAAAAGAATAAATAAATAAAACCACACACTATCAAATTGTTTTGGGTTTTGACAAAAGTTTTTTTTAAAACATTCTTTCTCCAGGCCTTTCTTTGTGTATGATTTTGTACCTCACTCAGCCCGGGGAACTAACACACAAGAACAGCGTTCAGCTCATCAGCATGAATTTAAACTAAAATTTCAAGCGTGTTATCAAAGCAGTAAACTTTTCAAATTATATGTCTACAACTGGTGTCCTTATGTATCACACTTTAGTATCAATCTGTACTAGTCTATCAAGAACCAATGCCAATTTGCTTTGCAAAATGAGTCTAACCTATTCTTTGAAAGGTCTACTATACATTCTACAATGCACAATCTGTATGAACACGAACTCATTCATTTCTAGTTACAGGAATAAAATATCAGTAGAAGGGCAGTCACTCTACTATAATTTAGATCTTAAGAATGTCATGTTACTACTTTTGCACAAAGAAGTAGACAGCATGACATATCAAATTAGAGATTAATGCTAGTCCTAAAACCCATGTAGGAAATGAGACAGAACAAGGAATTAATCCAGGTTGTGAGGCAACACATTTTAACTCAGATATTGATACAACTTCTGTATACCTGACATGTGAAATCCCTGCTGTACCTCTCCTGAAAAAAATATGCTCGTCTGCACAAAGCAAAGGAACCACACACTTCTCCCTAATCTGCTATGGGCCTTTTTCTGACATCGTAATATATTTGGCCAAAAACCTAAATGGGATTCTATACTACTACCACACATGAAGATATTAGTCACACTACTTTTAAATGTCAGAAAGTTAGCCCTTCCATTGCCCAAAAAGGCACCTGATTTGCAACTAGATACACAAACAGGTATTGGTTTGTATCAGGTCAAGTAATTAAACTTTGCCAAAAATGAACCAGAACTATATTCCCATCTGTAACTTCCTCTTATTAGGGCACCAGAGGGCATAGTTTCATGGCAAGATAATAATCAGTGTTAAAAACTGTAAGACAATGTTGGCACACTATTAAAAATCCCTCAATTCTTGTGTCTGTCATTCTAGATATTAAAGGTTCAACACAAATTAGCCTCAACCCAGAACTGACTCCTTTTCAGAGGAAGCATGTGGTCTTTCTAGAAAGCTACTGTATCATGGAATCTTCTGCTGCAGACAAGCATATATAAATACATTTGTTCTTAGACATGCCAGTAAAGTTGGCAGGAATACGTTAGGCTGATGTATTTTCACTGGACAAATCAGACGAACTTGTGTAAGCAGCTTATCCCAATCCCCCTCCAGCAGAACACAACCAAGTTTTAAAATTGCAATTTTAAAATTAAAAAGTTAAGGTAAATACACAAGATCAATTTATGTAGTATATATTCACCCTCAGATCATGCTGAAGATGTTCTGTGGAGTTCTGGAGCACAGAGGGCTCTTTCCCTGAGGGCGAATAAGGACTTCTCAAACCTTTATATTTTCTCTATTTTTGTAACAAAATAGCAATTTAAAATTTAAAAATCTTTTTAAAAAAATTACATTACCTTCAACGTGGAAGATCTCACTGTTTAAATATCCATGAAATAGACATACTGGTTTGCATATCCTTTTGGAATTACATACAGCAAATAAAAGTACTTCGGAAGCATTTCAAAAGTAATATAAATTCATATTTACAGAATGGTCTTGATATAAAATATACAACAATCATATTCATGTCTAGCGTTCTATGTTAATTTGTAACATCAACAGGAAATGAGTTAAGGTGACAAGGTGGTCTAATTCTTGTTCCTAATCATTTCAGGCTGCAAAGTGAAACAAAATACCAGTCTTATTCCAGAGATGAGGTGGCACTGCCTATCAGGGAAGGTACAGTAAATAGCCAAAGAATCCAAGAAAAGGCTACTTTACTGTTACTCTACAAATATTTCTTTACAGTTTAGTATTAAATAAGTGTGTAAGATCTTCCATACTGACACCAGAATATCAAAACTAACCCTTGGATTTTCAGATATATTTACAACATAATTATTTCATGGACATGTTCATTAAGAGATATCAAACACCGATGTTTTCTCAGTCTAATCAGTAACCCTCAGGGAAATGCCAACCCCCACCCCTCAGAAACGTGCACAAAACAGTTATCAAAATCTTATCTGACACATAGCTGTGATTTTGTAAAATAACTGACAACCAGTAACATGATCCTTTTAAAGCATTTTGCTAGCAGGAAAAGCCCTTACATACAGTACACCTGGTGAAAGATTAGCTTGGCTTAAAATATTCCAGTACAATTTTCAGAGTAAACAACTTCACAGAAGTTAATAAAAACATTTAAAAAAGTAAAACATGTACCAAAGAAATTGAAGAGGACAAACAATAAGATAGTAATCACCAGGAGGGAAGGTCTTGCTTTCTTTTCCAAAATGGTGACTGAATTTTTAAACTTTAAAGAAAACTATGCCCAGAGTGCTTGTGTGTGTGTACTTATCTTCAGTTGACATGTCTAATACGACTTTTCAGTCACATCTTAGCAGGGCACATATTCATACAATTTTCAGCACAACTCTATAGGTCTGATAATGCTATATTACTGTAGGTTCAGTCAATAGCTAGTGAACAAGCAAAATTAAACCTGAATAAAAAGTTATGATTAACAATATTTAACCAAGACAATGTGATGAGTGTCCAAAAAACCCACTAATTAGTTTAAATTAAAAAACAACAACAATAATCAGCAATACCATATTGTTAGTCAGTGCAAACACTACATACAGGGTTTTCACGGGAAAGCCAAGAGCACCTGATTCTTTTGCCAAGTCATCTGGATTCTATAAATGCAGGTGGAGGACTGCATTAAAAACCAAAACCAAAAAAACCCAAAACCCCACTGTTACATTAGTGCATAATTTATCAAAATGGTTAAAAATGGATGTGCATATAACTTGGGGAAATCAATACCAAGAACATTAGCTGGAGGATTTAGGCACTTGGGTTACTTTTTGTAACTTTACTTGGACAAGTAGCCTGTATATAACTATCAACAGTACTAAAGCAGAAATGAGAAAAAACAAACAAGAAATAAAAAGCTACAGCAAAGCACTGCACCACAGTCCTGCATATAATGCAGTAGTACAAAGCTGAAGTGTGTTAACCCTGTAATAAAGTCTAAAATACAAATCCCTACCTCTCACTCTTCAAACAGGAAACAATATTCCATGCAAAGTTCCACAACTAAAAAAAAAGCAGCTGCAACAAGATGCAAGTTCCTTTCTCATGAAACAAAATCGAGACAAATAAATTAGTTTTACTTTCACTAGATGTATCGTTGTAGGATCCTGCTAGTTTAAATAACTGAGTTGTTAATCTTCTACAGAAGCCATTTTAAATAAGAATGGCTCAGTTACTGCACCGGATTGCTACAAACTCATAAAAAGCTGCTTTAAGCTTAAGTAAAAGAATGTCCAAATTCCATTAATTTGTGGAAAGTGAACGCCTTACCCTAGTAAATGTATCTTTTCAGAATGCTAATGCAAGAGGGGCTTGAAGTATCAAAGAGTCCACAGGAAATGGATGACCCCAATATTATTTTTTTTTAAAAAAAATATACATTATATAATATATATTATATATATAAAAAGCTAGTGTAAATGCTTTCACGGCGTGGTCACAAGCTGGAAAGATGAATGCCTTTCAGCTGTTAACCATTTTGCCATTCGCAATGGGCTTTAAAAAGTCGTTTTTATCCTCAGACATAATGTGAGCACTTTTCAAAATGAGGCTGCCAACATTGACTGATGTGCTGATGGGCAGGCAGCTTGCATTGCTAAAGGATCCTGTGATAGGCTGGCTGAAGCAAGAAGTTACGGGCAGGACTGCTTTCTGCTCCTCCCTGAGGGGAAAAATAAATCATACAAATATTAAACTTCAGCTTAATGCAAAATATCAAGAAATAAACTGTGCATTAAACGATGCAAATATTGAAATGAAATGGTAGTCAGTGGAAAGGCAGAATATTTTACTATAGAAGAGTATGCTCACAGAGTAAATGCAGATTGCCTCGTTTTCAAAGGGATCATTACATGGTTAAAATATAGTAGCATGGGTGATTCCAGCATAGAGTATTCTGCACTTTTTTGGCATAGAAGAGGTTAATGGAAATTAAGTTTAATGCCAACCTTGCTGAGACTAGTTTCCCTGAATTCTGGTAATTATAAAAATACTTTTGTATTTGCTATGCAGTGTGGGAATATATAAAACATAGGTTTATATCGTTACCTAATATGTACTGAAAAATAGGTAACTCAAATGCATAAAAAGTGGTGCACCAATGGTACATTCGGTGAGTTTTATAATCACAAGCCAATCCTTCCTAGTTCTCAACAGTCTCTTCCCACTTCACCATGCATACACAGTGCAGATGTCTCATCCAATTGTGAGAAGCTAAGCAGTTCCTCTTTAAATAGTCATGTTTTAACCACTCTGATGGTGCTGTTTTGTCTAACACTCACAGAATCACAAGGTCTTCACCTAAACTTTGTCTCTTCTGCTCCAAAGGTTCCTTTTGGTGTTTCTTGAGTGAATGTCCATTCTCTATAGTTGTTCCATTGAGCAGCTGATCATCCCGAGAACTGATACCTAGCTGTATGTCCAGAATCTCCTACAGGAAGAAGATAGAATTGTCCATCAATATTGTGGCTACTTGTTTTGGTAAGCCTTCCAATTTCTATTTATTTTATGTAATGATTCTGGAGGTCAAAGGCTACTCCTAGAATCTCTTCTTCTTTTGGAAAGTTCTCCACTCCCTTATCCAAGTCATTAACTAAAATACTGAATAGTACCAGACACAGGATGGACTCTGCAGGACTATATTAGATATATCCACCCCCAGTTTGACAACAAACCATTGATAACTACTCTTTGAATAAAGTCTTTCAACCAGTTCTTAACCCACTTTATATTTAACAAGTGGAGCAACAAAAGAGGTATGGAAACCAGAAGAACCAGTATACATTATGCAAAGCCTTAATGACAGATATCTATTCTTTTTGAATGCATGACTGCTTTAGAGAAGGGCTGTGATGATTCCTTTTGTGTGGTATGAAACAAGATCAGAACGTTTTATGACTGCACAATGAAGGTGAAAGAAATAATGTTTAAGGAACTGAATGCAGCCTATTAATAGAAATAAAATATAAAAGACAGAGGCACTGGCAACAATAGGAATATAAAGAGCAAGGACAATTTTTTAATGAATTTAGTATTAGAAATGAGGTGATTTAAAAGTTTTGTTTAAGTTACTATATTGTAATAGACTTTGCATGTATTAAAATACTTTTGGTTTCCATTTTGTATATTGGGAAAAATTACTAATGCTATCTTGTATTTAACAAAAAGAAAAAAAGTTTAAAAAACTTTTGCAATTAGAGCAACATTGACAACCTCAGATGACTGGGACTAGCACAAAAGCAGCCCAAATTCTATACTAAAATGGTGCCAAAGAAGATTTAGAGCTCAATATAAAACCTACCTTTTTATTTTAAAAGGTTTTCCACTATAAACATGAATAATTATTGATTTTACAAAAAAGTTTCTAGAAACAGCTCAACAACTAATCAAAGAATTTCTTGACCTCTTCAAACATGCAGTTCTTGTACATACCTCTATTTGTTCACCCTGCCCATCAGGTTCGTCAGTATCAAGGGCGGAAAGCTCTAATTCAATGTCCCGATCTGGCTTTGTGTCTGCACAGTCTTCAATATAGTCAGCCTGGAAATACAAGAGACTTTTCACTTTCTGTATATAATCTTCAAGGATTCAAGTGAAAATGGAAAATAATATAATCCACATTCCTGAGATAAGAGGGGCTAGAGGGGGGAGTAAGAAATGGACAGCTACTTGGATACCAATGGTGTCTTTGGGTACAGAAAAGATTAGACACTTCCTGCTTACTTGCAGAGTAGTGTAAAGTATGTGGGTGTTGGAAGGGAATGTTTTTTCAGAGCACACTAACAGAGGTTTTAGCTTTATATCACCTACAACTGGAGCAGAGTACAGGGATTGCTTTCTTGACATAATGTAAATAGCTGGTGGGAGAACTGATGGATGTGGACTCTTTCCAGCTTCCATGTTTAAGTATACTTCCAATTAACTGTATAATGTGTATCTACCCCTGCCAAGCAATCCACAAGGGTGTAATAAAACAGAACTTATTTCTGTGGAGTCCCTCCATGATCAAGCCACCTCCTGACTGAGAAGCAATACAGCAAATGCATCTGCTCACTCTCAGACACTGAATCATGTGTAGCAGCAGTAACTAACCCAAAAGAGCAGGTTATAAGTATTTTAAAATGTCACACTTCCAAATATATACCCAAAACCCTCAGTGATCTGATCCATCCCAATCATCTTTTTCTTTACCTCACCATTCCTCAAATCAATTTCCTTGCTTAAAAGATTTAAGGTAAGGCGACTGCCTTCATCTAGGGAATTCCACTTCTGTTGCATGGCTAGTGCATTAGCCTCTCTCTGAAGTAACAATGAATTACTTTTGGCCTGTGGGGAGGGGGGAAAAAACATAATAGTTACTCAACTACATTTAAACTTTGTATTGTTAGACTGCAAAACAAACCTCCCCACACAAAGAACAGCTCTCTCTAAACAGGTAATTATCTATTCTCAGAATACGCTGCATACAAATATACATCGGGGAAAAACTTCTTCCCCGATCCCAGGGCTGGATCCTGCAAATACCAATACTTAACAGACATGGCACTTTCTACCATGAGCAACCCTATTACAGATGCTCCCCTGGTTGCGCAAACCCGACTTAAGGAAATCTGGGCTTACGGAAAAAGTTCTGTAAGCACTTTTTTTCTTGCCGCATAATTGGAGGAAATACATTCTTGACTTACGTAAAACTTGACTTATGCAAGGCATTCTGGAACAGAACGCTTGCGTAAGTCGGGGAGCTTCTGTAAAATAAATGGGACTGCTCAGGTTAATAAGCACCATACCTGGTGTTAAGTGTTAATAGGACTAGGCTCTAGCTTTCTCATTCCTATCAGTCACTTTGGTAATTGTACAATTAGATTCTGCAAAGCATTTTGAGATAGTTTATATGAAAAACACTATATTATATAAAGTTGTAATCATGGTACATCATCTTACTTGTTGTAGTTCAATGCTCAGTAGATCTCCAGTACTAGAATGCTTTCTGTGAGCAGATAAATCAGTAACTATGAATCTTTCCCTTTAAAAGAGAAAAGCAGCTGTTATTGTCATACACAGTGATAAAAGAATGAATCATTTTCTCGATGACCCCTCAAGCTTTGCAATTTAGCTCTAAACAGCTTAGGCATCTGGATAAAAGTTGTGTGCATGAAATAATACTTAGCACTTTACAAACATTACCTAGTTAGTCCTCACAACATCCCTGTGAGTTGGGCAAGTACCTTCATTTTACATACAGGGAAACCAGGGTGTATAAAAATAAATGATTTAAAAACAAAAATCAGATTTTTTAAATTTAAATTGGATTTTTTTGATAAAACTATCTTTTTCTCAAAAAGCATTTTAATTAAGATACATTATAGCTCAAAGATACCTCATTATGGAATAGGGATTACAAATTCTAATTCTATAGTATGAGACAATATATTCATGTAATGTTTAAGAAAAGGTTTTGTAAATGAGTTCCAATAGTTCATGGATTAGGGATCCAATCTTATGGGATTCCAGGGGCTTCTGTATAGATTATTTAGGTTAATCTTTCTATCTATGCAATGGGACTCAGTGCTCAGTCTAGAAGATACCATCAGAGATGCTTAGTTTTGCAATTCTCAAACTGTCGATTTGTGTCTCCAGAGATAACATGCTTGTTAACAGCAAAAATGTTTTTAAATAAATAAAATAAATAAATAGAGGTCAGAAATAACAGACCTCAACCCTATTGTCCCTCTGCAAATTTGTGTACACAGAGTCAATCCCTTACCTCTCTCTAAAAGTGCAAAGTTTCAAAAAGTTCAATGAATAGAAGATTGTTGGGGGCAGAATAGATCTGGACAAGGAGAAGAAGTCTCGAGATAAATGTGAGAAGGGAGAGACCAGCAGTAGAAACAAAAGTGAAACTGTTTGAGCAGCACATTCCAGAAATCTTGAGGTCTTTGAGTGTAGCCTTCATTGATTTGAGATCTACCATACCGTTCTCTCACTAGAAGGGAAAACCTATAATGGCAGCAGGCTGTAAGAGAGACCCAGTTTGGGAATATTTTAATGAAGTTCCTCTACCTGTGTGTAAGACGGGCATGAGTGCAAAATGCAAACAGTGCAATGAAGAAATGCAAGCCCTGGTTGCCCGAAACAACATCATGTGTTGAAGGAGGAAGCTGCGTTGAAGACTATGAAAGGAACATGACTGAACATGCAAGATCTTCAGGTTGATAAACTTTTTTATTTCATACTTCTTTCTTAAGGACTGCCTGTCTTCCTTCTGGACTAATCCTGAATTCTCACATTTGAGCAAAAAATATGGTTGTTACTCTATGGTACTATCATTTTAGATGCAGTTGTGATAAAAAAAAAATAAATAGCTGAAATAGCAGATCTTCCTTTTATAATTTCACCTTTAAAGAAGTACTGGGTGTCAGTGAATGCAATGAGTAATACTAAATGATAAGTATGGTAATAATAATGAAATAACTGCATTGACTTATTTTCTTTAGGAGAATCTATCCTCAACATCAGGATTCTGAAGACTATCCACCTTCAAGATCCCCATTTTCTATAGTTTCAGAGTTATCTGCCAATGATAGTGTTTCAGTCACATCATGTATGTCACATAGCCACAGTATATTACCTGTAGCAAAAAGGAAAAAAAAAAAATCTCCATCATCCAGAAACAACCATAGATAAGTTTGTGGTAAGAACCAGCAGATTATAAAAAGAGGTAATTGATGAAAAAATTGCCAGGTTTGTTTATGCAACAAACTCTCCTCTCTGTATGATTGAGAACCCACACTTCATTAACATGGTTCAGTCATTAAGAGCAGGATACGGTCCACCCAACAGAACGGATGTCGCAGGAAAATTGCTGGATAAAGTGTATGAAAGAGAAATTGAGCAGTGTGCAAAAGATCAAGAGGGTGAAATTGTTAACCTGAGTCTTGATGGGTGCAATGTCCACAATGATCCTGTTGTATGTGCTTGAGTGACAACAGAAGAAGGGAATGTCTTCCTTACAAAAACAATTGATACATAAAGAAATGCACACGCAGCAGAATACTTATGAGAAGTAACAGTAAAAGCTATAACAAAACTGTGGGGAAAAAACTCAAATGTCTAGTACGCAGCCTGGTCACAGACAATGCTGAAAATGTATCCAAGATGAGAAGAAATTATTTAGAAGAGAGAGTCCCAAGCTAACAACATATGGTTGCAGTGCTCATTTGATGCACCTCCTAGCCAAAGACTTCAGTGTTCCAGAAATAAAGGCTAATGTTGTTGAAATTGCACAATACTTCTGCAACAACCACTTTGCAGCAGCTGCTTTGAAAAAAGTGGGAGGAACCAAGCTAACTCTCCCACAAGACGTGTGATGGAACTCAGCAGTGGACTATTTTGAGCACTATATCAAGAACTGGCCTAGTCTGATGACAGTTTGTGAACAAAATCGTGGAAAAATAGATGGCACTGACACAGCCAAAGTTCTCAATATTGGGCTTAAAAGAAACGTTGAACACATGCTGAGTATCCTGAAGCCTATTTCTGTAGCCTTGAACAAAATGCAGGGAAATAGCTGTTTTATTGCTGACCCTGCTGAAATTTGGAAGGAACTGAGTGAGATCTTACAGAAATATGCAATGACAGAGTTAAATTACAAGCATTAAAAAAATGAATGGGACAAGCAGTTTTTAAAGCTCATTTTCTTGAGAATATTCTCAATACTCGGTACCACAGTCAAACCTTAACTGCTGAAGAAGAGGAGTTGGCTATGACATGGACATCCAGCAATCATCCCGCCATAATGCCAACTATAATAAACTTCAGAGCTAAGGGTGAACCAATCAAGAACTGTATGTTTGCTGAT
Source organism: Trachemys scripta elegans (assembly GCF_013100865.1). Classification (NCBI taxonomy): domain Eukaryota; kingdom Metazoa; phylum Chordata; order Testudines; family Emydidae; genus Trachemys; species Trachemys scripta. The sequence continues at coordinate 22,480,677 of NC_048314.1, forward strand.
GATGTTTTAAAGAAAGTCACACCAGTGAACTGGTGGAAGTCACTTAAGCACTTGGATTTAGAGACTGCTGAAGTGATAATCTCACTTAACAGCAATAGCTTCTTCTGCCGGTGTGGAAAAAATATTTTCTTCTTTTGGACTAATTCATCCAAATTGAGAAACTGTTTGAGACCTGAAAAAGCAGGAAAGCTTGTTTTTCTTTTCCAGATTATGAACAAACAGGAAAACGAAGGTGAAGACAACTGAGTTAGCTGCAGAAGCCAATATTTTAAGTTTCTCATGTTGACTTGGCTGACAGTCTATTTAATTTTTTTTTTTTTTTTAAATATTTCATTTAACTATTTTAGTTAAAAACAATTTTAATAAAAACAAACCTGATTTAAAAAAACTTGAATGTTTATATTCAAAAATTCATATGCTTGTTTTATTAAAATATTATATGTTTGCCATTGAGGAAAAAAATCCAGAATACATAATGTTGTTGTTTTAGTTAAATAAAACAATTTAAATGTCTGTCTGGTGATGTTCTCCTCCTAATACAGCAGGGCAAGAAAATCCTCCAAATATTAATGATTAATGTGTTGAATTGGAGATAGTTCACCTCCCAATGACTTCATAAATATCTGCTTCAATTACCTGAAATAACAAATTATTCATTTTCTGATATAGCTGTAAAACTAATCTGAAAAGTTTTCAAAATAAATCACCTTCTAAAAATGAAACCTACGTCTATCTCTGAGTTGTGAAGGATATGTATTAAGGTTATAACAACCAACAAGAATGCACTTTTATGTAGAAACCCATGATTAAATCGAGTCTTCTTGACTAGTGATTTAAATTATGATTTAAATGAATTTGATTTAAATCAAATCCACCCTGAGGGAAACTGAGGCAGAGAAGTTAAGTGACTTGCTGAAGGCCGCACATGGCAATCAATATCTGGGTTGGGATTACAGCTCAACAATCGCTGGTTCCCAGTTCTGTGACCGGTCCACTTCAGCACACTGATGCTAACAATAGCTACATCAGATTTACCCTAGTTTAATTATTAGAATTCGTAATTCCAATGTGTGATGATGCATAAAGTCAAAGCACTTGCCCCGTTTAAAATTACTAGGTAATTCATACTCTAGATATTTTTTCCTTCTGCCTGGGATTTTTAGAATAGCTGTAAATTATAGCATAACAGTTTGAACAAAAGCCACTAGGGGAAGTTCATACCGTTCTATATAGCGTGCTGATGCAGTAGAATCTGAGCCACAGGAACTCCATCTTGAATCAACAGCATTGACGTAAGGGACATAATCTAGAACAAATTAAAGTACAATTAAATGTCTTCCCAGTTTCAATAAGAGAATAGGCATATACACAGAGTTATTAACTGTCCACAGCAGTGATCTATGTGGCATATGCGGTGCTGGCAATAGGAAGCATTTACTGTACCTGATACACTGATGGGCTTAGTAGCACTTCCTTGGGAAGCAGTGGCCTGAATAGGATCTGTTGTGTGATAACCTGTGCGGGATGATCTGGAGATTGCACCCCACTTGGAGATGATTGGTCCATCACTAAAGGGAATTATAGGATCTTCTTCCTTTGCCCTTCTTTGAGTTTCAAATAGATGAACTCTCCTCTTAACATCTCCACTGTCCAAATCCTATACATTTAGGAGAGACAAGAAGGTACAAGAGGCTGATTTGCAGTTCAACACATTTGGTTGGGTCATTCAAAAGGCCAGGAGTCATTAAATAACCACTATTACACAAGGTGATTAGCTCCAACCTGACCAGCCAGCAAGCTGGGAGGGGACAGAATGACTCTTACCTATCGGGATTTAGTGGCCAGCTGGCACCAGACGGTGATTAACAGTGGAACAGAACACACTCCTGTTTCTTTTAAAGCTTTACTGTTTCCTCTCAGAAAAAAAGCCCAGCTGCTGTAAAACACCATTTCCACAGTATGACCCTATACATCCTTGCTAATACTGAGGAAGGTGGGGTAGAGCTAGCAGAGAATTGAGACAGGATTGCCCTTATGGTGCAGGATGCACGAGTGGCAGCTACTTGGGCCTGGTCCACACTAACCCCCCACTTCGAACTAAGATACACAACTTCAGCTATGTGAATAACGTAGCTGAAGTCGAAGTACCTTAGTTCGAACTTACCGCGGGTCCAGACGTGGCAGGCAGGCTCCCCCGTCGACTCCGTGTACTCCTCTTGCGGAGAAAGAGTACCGGCGTCGATGGCGAGCACTTCCGGGATCAATCCCAGAAGATTGATTGCTTACCGCCGGACCCAGAGGTAAGTATAGACCTACCCTTGATCATACCAGAGTAGAACAGAAATCCCCAACATGCATACGAGACCTTACTTATCCAAAATGAGGTCATCTCCCTGGATGTGTATTAAATAGGTTTTATTCTCCAGTTTATTCAAACCTCAATTAATTTTGTGTACCCAATTTCAATCCAATAAAACAAGGTTATGCTGTATTTTCGTTCAATTATATTTCCATATGTTTCAAGGTTTCATTTTTTTTTTTTTTTAATACACACACACACACACACACAGTAGGAGGATACGTCCATTCCAAAAGCCTTTTAGCAGAGTGAAATCTCTGTTTAAGGGAAATTACACAAATGAAGTAACAATAGTCCTGACATTATTACACTATTGTAGACATCTCTTAAATGGGAAGTGCTATCCACTAGAGGAGGAAGAAACAGTTGAAGGTGCACAGTTTTGCAAGCAACCTGACCAGAAGTGAAAATCCTTATTATAGAGCCTCATAGTTGTCCATCCATTCATCCAAGTCAGTGTAACAAAAAAGTCTGAGGAGTAGAAGTCTTGAATTATAAATTATTTACTGAAGATGTTATGGCCAACAGTACATTTTATTTACCCTGATTTGGTATTAAAGTAGTTTGTCTTAAGTCTAAGAATGTTATAACCACGACTGCATTTTTTCCCCCGCACTGATAAGAGGATAGTTTGTTTACATAGCTGGGCAAAAGTTTGTTCCAAACAGTTTAAAATGAGCTGAACCAGTTTAACCTCAAGACTTAGTATTTTAGTTTATTATAATCAATAGAAGTTTATTTACAAAAGGCCTGGCAATCAAATTAAGTTTGGCAATCAAATGGAAACACTTGCAACACTTTCCACCCCATGAGTGAGCAGGCAGAGTGCAGAACAGCCATACCATTAACACAGCATTTGAATTGGCAATTACATCCTTGGGCTCTGAGTCGATGGCATTTATGCAGGAACCGATAGTACCACAGGACCAGGGTGAGTAGTGTGAAAGATGGTCTTCCTCAAATTTAGTACCACTCAGGTCACTAACACTCTCCGAGAACTATTGAAAAGGAAGGGGGAAAAAAGGTACAAAAACAAAGGAAATTTAGTATTAAGGTGTTTATACTGAAAAACTGCTTACTGTTGACTATTAAATCAGTCTGCTTCAAGATATGAAGCAGGTAGTCTAAGTCCGTGTTCATGCTGGGGATTTGCCTCAATTTCAGCCATCAGTGGCCAACCACTGCACCGACCCTTAGCACAAACCACTGCAAGCCACATTTTGCGCCTGTGAAGCTTACTGCTTCCAAGCAGGAGTAAGCTTCGCCTGTACAAATAGTTGCTTTGCCTGCTGACACTTTGACAGCTAAATGTTTTACAAGGGTCTTGTCACTTTTCATTTCAATTTATGCATTCTTCGGAACTACAGGCACATATGCACCTGCTCATCGTGTGGCAGCGCCATTATGAACAAGAAAATAAAATGGGAGGGTTCTTCCTAATGGAAAATTCTATCCACTGTGCTTTACAAAGAGATCAGAAGGTTCGTAACAGGGTCTAATCACAGTTAATTACAATTGATATTCACGATATGCTGTTGGTATGATTTATAACTGCACAGGAGATGTGTGTAAAGCTCTACAACAGTTTCCATACTATGGTATAAGAGTCTTAACAATAAAGTAACACTGTGCTATAAAGTTAAGCTGCCTTTAAGTTAAACCAATTCTTCACTTAATTTTGGCATTTTGTCAGTGATCAAGTGTAGCATCAGCTTAATATCCAATATTTTCTTTATTAAGGAGATTATATCCTGTACTTGCAGGGGGATGAACTTGATCTAATAGAATCACAAAAGAGTGAGACAGAAAAGCTCTCTTGGTAAGTGCAGAAAAAGAAAGCAAAAGTACCATGAAATTCTTTGGTTTCTCACCTCTGTGCTGAAGTCAACACTGAAGAGAGGAGAAGGTGGTGTTGGAGACTGTGTTGCCATAGGAAGGGTTGAGGACACAAGCGGCGTTTTTTGAGAGTGGTATTGTGCCCACTGCTCTGGCTTCCGTCTTAACTGATCATCATAACTGGTCTTCAAGTGACCACAAGGCTCCTAGAGTAAACAATGGGAGGAGAGCATCAATGTCTGAATACTCACAGCAGGATCATGCAGATAATTTATAGGTTTCTCATAGCTGCCAAGACATGGAAGAATAGGGAAGGAACAGTCACAGCTACCTTACCAAATACCAGTCGCAAGGTATATATTTGTATGCAGGAGAGAAAACAATGAAGACAAGATGAGGAACGTGTACAGCACGGTGTCAAATTGATTCCATGTTTAATTATGGTTCGTAGGCCATGGTATAAATTTAGGAGCCATCCGCCCCCACACTCTTTCCCCCCTCCCCCAATGATCTCCCACTGATGTCACTGGGAGATTCAGAGTGCGATCCAGGGGACAATCTGGCCATTACACAGTAACTCAACTTTTAGATATTTTTTATTCAGTACATTATCGTCACATTCAGCATCACTTAGTGTGAAAATCTGCTCCCCTGTATTGTCACCACTAATTCTCCCCTTTCCATCCTCCTTTCTCTGCATCTCCTTTGTTCTTTCCTCTGGATTTCCTTCTCTACAGCAACTCCTAATTCCCACCTCCCCTTGGGCTTAACTCCCTAGTCCATATGCTAAAATGCTCTGCAGTGAAACAGTTAAGGTTGCAACTGAAGTGTCATCACTGGAGCTGACATTCCAATGAGATTAATAGGGGCAGGAGAGTTCAACCCCTCAAGTTATTGTCAGAAGCCATCTGCACATGCAAGCAAACGTTACTGTATTGATTACATTCAGTTTACATTTGAAAGGTAATCTCTGCAACCAGGAGGGCTAGAAATGTACTTAAAAAAAGACAGTTGAGATTCTGAACAACCTGACTATATCCTCTGGGCTATATAGATACATTTAGCAGGCTGGATCTGGCCCGCAGGCCATGCATTTGACATCCTTGGGTCAGGATCCTTTGGCCTGGAGTCCCATTTTTAGCTGTCAATACAGGATCTAGGCCGAGGGAGATGCATCTTGGATCCAAAGTGTCTTCCGCAATGCATAGAGTCATGTCATAATGTGAATCAAGGAAATGGAAGTAGACAACATCCAGGATGCGTGTAATTAATTTAGCTGATGTGTGTTTGTAAGCAGAGGAGCAAAGGGGTCTAAGATAGCCCTACCTGAAAAGACAAAGATCTGCCTATTATGGTTTAAAAAACAACTGGTTTTGGGGTTGCTGCTTGACAAGTGTAAATCCAAGGCAAGAAAAGAGCTCTGGGCTAATTAGGTAGTATGATTTCTGTCATTACTTTTAAAGTAAATCATCTCTTTTCTTTTCCATTCTCACTTACCCTTGGTAAAGGCACAGTCCTCTGCTCATTTGGAGGTTGGCAAGCCATGGAGTAATACCCATCCAATGAATTATATCTTTCGCGTAATGATGTCTGATAGACAGATGAGTGCATCACATCCATTGGAGGTAAAGAATTGCTCCTAATAATGTCATCTCTTGGGTAGATCTGTGGACGCCAGATGCGCCTGCTGTCATACACTGGAGCATACATTCCAGAAGGGACAGGAGGAACTGGTCCATACGGCTGCGGAGGAGGAGGTTGGTAAGGAGAATTCAGTTGATCTCGAGGGGGAAATGTACTGTAATGATCGGCATATGGCACGGAAGCAGGTGGGAGGGAGGATTCTGGAACATTACTGGACCTCACAAAGCGAGGAACACAGGGAGCCACACCAGCTGGTACTGTTGGAGGTGGTGGGTAGTATCCTTGAAAATTGGAAAAAAGCATGTTTAACTTAGTCTCAATATAATCCAGAATTTTAAAACGGTTCTAAAATTTTAAGTAGCACTTGATACTGACTTCAGAGTAAAGTGTCTTGTTTCTATAGGCCCCCTATTAATTCCATCACTTCTCTGTGGATGTACACTGCATGTCTGAGAACAGGCTCTGCAGGGACAGTACTAACAGTGTACAGTGTGTTCACAGGACCTGACATGGGTGGGAGGGGTAGCAGAGGAGCGGTGTATTCCACCATATGGTAGCACTTTTAAAAATTATTTTACAAGAACAGGTGGCAATTTAGCACTTTCTCTCCATACTGTGTCTGTCTGTATGTGTGTGTGTATAGATAGATATATCTATATATAGATATATCTATTATCTAACCATATATATATATATATTTTTTTTTAAAGAAAAAGGTCTGTCATCTCTGTTTATATATCAACATTTTGGGTCTAAGGAATTCTGAGGGTCTTTAAGCCATCAGTTGGCACGTGGTTTACTTTTTACATTGCAGAATAGATCATTTTCCCCTCCTACACCCTACTCCGACAGCTGGGACCTGCCTGAAGTTAGAACAAATGATACAGCAGTTTCCTTGGCTATAGAAACCTTTTTCTTCTACCTAACATGGTGCTTGTTAGCTTACCAAAATACCAAGCACAGTACGCAGAGGCACTTGGTACACAGAGTGTCTCCCTCCAAGGTCTCTGCCTAGATAAATACTCAAACAAACCATTCCTCAAGGGCATAAAGACATTTGTGCAGTCTATGAGAGACACACTGGGACTGTCTGTGTACACAGATGGCTAGAAGAGATTTGGGAAAAAGCTTGAGTTATTCAGGTCTGTAAATGTTAGTGGGAAATGCATAACCTGGACTAAATTCCGCCTATGGATGCACACAGACTGAAGTTAGACCCATACATATTGGAGTGCAGAGACTGGCCCTCATTGTGGGCGAGCAGTAAATAACTGGCCACATGGAGGGGTGAAGAAGGGTGGTGTTTCCATTAAGACATTATAGAAGGAGACTGCTCAGCCAGCTCCATGAAGGATGCAAGCAAGATGGAGTCTCACATGTTTCACGCAAAGAAAGCAAACAAAACTTTTCTCCACAACACAAATCTTCACACATCTGTCCCCTCTCCAATAAGCAGGCATGGTTTAAATGTTGCTAAACTTCCTTTAAAGAATTTTGGAGACCTCTCTAGTTATATATGGAAATAATGCAAAGAGTGTAGCAATGCTCCTGCATCCCTCTCTTTACTCAATCATAATATTCAGAGTTAAAAAGCTTGGGTATTGGGCTCTGCTGAAACTAGGAGACCCAGCAAATAAGCCCCACGTGACTTGGTGCCACTAGGATTTGAAGAAATGTACAAAGCACAAACATTGAAACACATTCAAGTTTATACAGGACCTGACAAGGGGGGGGAGGGGTAGCAGGATAGCTCAGTGGTTTGAGCATTGGCCTGCTAAACCCAGGGTTGTGAGTTCCATCCTTGAGGGGGCCACTTAGGGATCTGGGGCAAAATCAGTACTTGGTCCTGCTAGTGAAGGCAGGGGGCTGGACTGGATGATCTTTCAAGGTCCCTTCCAGTTCTAGGAGATGGGATATCTCCATTAATTTCTATTTAATTTCTATTTCTAAAAGAAAAGGATTGCCTGTGTATCAGCAACCATGTCACTCACCTGTCTGGGGGTACTGTGGAACTTCATAGGACAACTGTGTCCTGGGATCTTGAAAATACTGAACATTATCAGAATGTGGAGGGTAGACAGGTACTCTGGTTACAAATGGGCTGGATTTTGGAGGCAGAGAATTCATCTCTGTTCCAATATTAGGACCACCAGCTGAGGTGGCTGCTGCCTGGCTTACAGGAGTCTTGGGTGGAGAACAGATTTTACTGAAAAGAATTGCAAAGAAATAAAATGGATTTGCATTTACTACTTATTATTTGTATTCGTCTTTAGTAATTTCTAACTCAAAACACAAAACACTCCAATATGACATAGCCCAAATTCCTCATTATCTCCACTGGAATTTCTGAAGACTTCAATTATATTTTTAAATCTAACATTGATGCTATTATTAAAAAGCAGACTATCTTCAAGAGAACATCATGCACTCATACACTGATCTAAATCTTTTAGTTTGTACCTAGAGCTCAAATACCAGTACTGAAAGCATACTCTGGAAACAACAGATAGGCATTGAAAAGCTGGTCTGAGGTCCAGTGCTGTTTGGACAATGCCCAAATAATTTTAAAAAGGTGATACCTGGAAAACCTCCAGGACTACAAAAGAATGTTTTTGATAACAGGAAATGCAATGACTATTCTGCACAACTCTACTATAAAGAAATAAATTATGGATGCAAATTGTTTTTAAACTGAATAACCCCAATGACAGATTAGATACTGTGCAGGAAACAGGGGAAGAGAAGGGATGTGGAGAGCTGTACTAATTTAGCCATTCTCTATGAGATTATTTAAAAACTAAAGCACTAACACAACTTGGGTGGACCTTCTGAGTAACAAAATTACATCTCCACTGCTAAATCAGACCTTGCATTGCTACACAACCAAGGAGCATCTCCAATGCATCTCCCCCTTTCCCTCCTACCTGATACATTACTTGGATATATCATCTCCTAACACCTCACTTAGAAGAGGCCATTCCCTGTTCAAGCTCAACTCTGGCCTTCAATAGATAGAATGCACTGTTGTGCCCTTTGGAAAGTCTTCTATTAGGCTTGCACACGAGCCACAGCAGATTTTCTGAAATGCATGGCTTATATATTACCCTTTAAAGGGCAACTGGCTGCTTCAGTCATGAGGAAAAGAAAAACATATGCCCTTCAACTTGTGGAGAGCATAAAACAGAACCAGAGTTCAGTATCTATGACTCACTTAGTAGCAAAGACTAAAACAGAAACTACTCATGAACATAATTCAGACCTTTATCACCTCTCTTTTGCTTGCAAGGATAGGAAAAATGCAAAATGTGGACATTAGAATATTTGATCCCAATTCTTTTAGCCCACAGCAATACATACTTTTCAGATAGTGATTCTGTAGGAGACCCAGAGGCATTTTGACCACTGGCTCCAGACTTTCCCCCCTTCTTGACATTCTCCAGAACTCTTAAGGAGGTTTCAGCGCAGCGAGGAATCAATTGGGGAACACCACTTTCCAGATTTGCAATCCCATTGGAACTCGGCACCATCTTTCCTGTTGTTTCAGTGCTTCCTATGACAGAGATTACATTTCCTGCTGTGGTTGAGACAGTGCTGTTGACACCAACTTTATTTAGGAGAGGGAATGTTCTCACAGTTGCGCTGATCTTTTTGTTCCTCAAACGATACCTATATTTACAAAGACAAATCTGATAAAGGAGTTTACATTGTGCAGTCTAATGCATTTGTAAAACTGACATGACAGAAGGGATGAGAGGGAGATCATTAACAGCACTTCACAATTTAACTTAAACCATGAGCACTAGTTTGGAGAGACAAGTAGAACATCAGACATTTCACTCTACAGTAAAAGACCAACTCATCCTCTGAGAGGCATCAGAGTTGTTAATTTGGAGATGGGTCTGGATGGAAATAGCTTTATGAAGTTATACATGAGATATTTGGTAAATTGAGTTAGGAATAAAGAACTACTGATTAAGACCTAATGGGTATTATTCCTCAGTTTGCGCCACTGCAGACCTCTTGAGGTGCCAGGCCCAGAGTCAATAATTTTGTGCAGGAAAATTTTGCTTCTGCTATATTCTGAGAGTAAGTAAAGGGCAATTCTGGCAATTTATTTATAGATGTTATTTTTAAGAGGTCTAATTTGCACAACACCTCTCTTGCAATTCAAGGATCCCTAGAAATGAATTCACACATAAAGGAAGCTACTTTCAAGATTTCATGAAAGTTGCCTTGATTTGATGGAAAGAACGACACCATCCCCAGACTTACTTTTCAAGCTCTTCCTGAGAGTGAGCAAATGTACAGTTAGTTCCTCGTGGACATCCCCCTTGCTGTCGCAGATCTCGGCACATACTCGTTTTATATTTGCTATTTGGTTGCGGCTTAAAAATAGGAAAAAAAAATCCCACTTAAAATCCAATACAAGTTTAAATATAAGTAGTTTTAAAAAATAGATATAAATCCAGCCATGCAAATGTTGACAATTTTTACTCTCAATCGCCCCTTTAGATAAGGAAGTTTTTCACTGACATTACGAATTAGCTCATCGTGGCTAGCTCTGCAGCGTACGGCATTCAGAAAGTTTTGCTCACAATCATGAATTTGTCAGGGACTAATTACAAGATGCCATGGCTTTCAGGGTCATTATGCCCTCATAATCCTGACTAACACCTCAACCCCAACCTCCTAAGAATCACACATCCAAATTTTGAGTGTGCACACTTCGCTTTTTTTTCCTGTGAAAGTGTCTCTTCAAGAAAAGTGTCCCTTCTTATTTTAGGGCTCATAATCAATAGGAATATAGCAGCGGTTCTTAAACTTTTTGTATTGGCAACCCCTTTCACACAGCAAAACTGAGTGTAACCCCCCCTTATAAATTAAAAATGTTTTTAAAATAATTTTAAAATGTAATTTTAATACAATATAACCAGAGCTCTTGCAACACCTCTGCCCCCCCATCTCCCGCCCAATGGGTTGCAACCCCCAGTTTGGGAACTCCTGGAACAAGGAAAGCTCTAAAGGAACATATTTGTGTTCAGTTGTTTTAAAGCAAAACTATGACAGACTTGTATTGTCTATCCCATAATACCAGGGTAAAATTCCTGGAGGCTGATCACATAGTAGGTTTCTGTTACTCTCCAATCCAGAGGGCAGCAAGAGAACTACTCCATTAACATCCTTCCAACCAATTCTCAGATGAAAAGGAATGCCTCCCATGAATTAAGAACTGCCTTTATCATCCCAAAACTGAAGGAGATAGGGATAAGAACTAAATCCTATCCCTCATATACATATTTTTAGATGGAGATTTTGGGATCCAAATCCCTTAGCTGGCTTTGAAAATCCTATCCTTACATCATATATAAGGCACATATCAACACTTAATTCCAGGGATAAAACAAATCGTGCCTGATATTCTGCTTAGTTGTACTGAGTGTGTCTCCAACACCTATTTGCTCAGTGTGACAGGTAGACATTTGTGTGTAAAGGAGAAGAGTCTGCCACCAATCAGAGATTGTTTCTGAATGGATGTGTCAGGGGTCACGCAACAGGAAAGAGTTGGGGATTTTTAAATTTATTTTTACACCTTCCTTTACTGTATTGATTTTATTTTTTAGTTGTACCTGCTCACAGAATGGCCTTGGAAGGACTGACCATACAAGCTGGGCTTTTATTCCCTTTTATATTGCCTTGCAGATGGAAGTGTTTCCTTCTGTTCCCCACCCTCGGTCTCAGCCACTACCTCTGTCCATCAGCTCTCCATAATTTTCTCTCTAGCATATAGTGATGTTGACAAGATTTTCTTTGCTTGGGTATCTGCTTTCCAAGAACATGCCTGTGTTGCTGACCCTACCTGAGAAATGAAAACCATGGAAAGAGGCATCCAAGATAAACAATGAAGTCAAGGATATCTTCTGAAAGTTCTCTGGTAGCCCCGGGGGCTTTTTGACTTTCCCTGAGAGGAAGCTGGACATGTCTACCCATGGTAGGATTACTCAAGTGGAGGGGGTGGATGCTGTGGAGGCCCACAGTGTTGCTGAAGCTGCTTTGTAATGCCCTTCTTAGATAGGAATCCACTTACCTGTCTGTTGGTAACTAGTTGGATACAAACCCACCACATTTATTATTAGAAGTCCGCAGCACTATCCACTGTGCCACAGAGCCTGTTTTTTTCTGGGCCCTCTCATTCTTTTCATTTTGTTGACTATGTCTTTTTTCCACTTCTTTTAAAATAGAAGGCTCATCTGTAGGAAGGTCCCAGGCAGCAGTTATTCTCCTTAGCTTGGTCTTCGAGTATTCCCAAAAGTAGAATCTTTCCTGTATTTCACTATTTGTCTCATTAGTTCTGACCTGGAGAGCTGAAGTTCTTTCCATGAAGAAGACTCAGCCCTCTTCATAATAGCTTTTCTTTGCCGTTTTCTTTCTAGATGAGTGCTTTGGACAGGGAGCCTGCACCCTACAGAAACTTTAACTAGAGTCTGAAAGATTCTGACTCTGAACTTAAAAATAACAGGGTTCATTCTGGGTGTGCAGCCTCTTGGGGAGGCAGTGACGATCACATCCCTCTTTGGTTTCAGTTTTACAGTTTTTGTCCATACGAGATAAGGATATCTGAGGCAGGGTTAAGTAATGTCCTGGGGAGCCAGACGTGTCGGTTTCCTTAAGAACATAAGAACGGCCGTACTGGGTCAGACTAAAGGTCCATCTAGCCCAGTACTCTATCTACCGACAGTGGCCAATGCCAGGTGCCCCAGAGGGAGTGAACCTAACGGGTAATGATCAAGTGATCTCTCTCCTGCCATCCATCTCCATCCTTTGACAAACAGAGTCTAGGGACACCATTCCTTACCCATCGTGGCTAATAGCCATTAATGGACTTAACCTCCATGAATTTATCCAGTTCTCTTTTAAACGCTGTTATAGTCCTAGCCTTCACAACCTCCTCAGGCAAGGAGTTCCACAAGTTGACTGTGCGCTGTGTGAACTTCCTTTTGTTTGTTTTAAACCTGCTGCATATTCATTTTATTTGGTGACCCCTAGTTCTTGTATTATGGGAATAAGTAAATAACTTTTCCTTATCTACTTTCTCCACATCACTCATGATTTTACATACATCTATCATATCTCCCCTTAGACTCCTCTTTTCCAAGCTGAAAAGTCCTAGCCTCTTTAATATCTCCATGTATGGGACCCGTTCCAAACCCCTAATCATTTTAGTTGCCCTTTTCTGAACATTTTCTAATGCCAGTATATCTTTTTTGAGATGAGGAGACCACATCTATACGCAGTATTCAAGATGTGAGCATACCATCAATTTATATAAGGGCAATAATATATTCTCCTCCTTATTCTCTATCCTCTTTTTAATGATTCCTAACGTCCTGTTTGCTTTTTTGACCGCCTCTGCACACTGCGTGGACGTCTTCAGAGAACTATCCACGATGACTCCAAGATCTTTTTCCTGATTTGTTGTAGCTAAATTAGCCCCCATTATATTGTATGTATAGTTGGGGTTATTTTTTCCAATGTGCATTAGTTTACATTTATCCACATGAAATTTCATTTGCCATTTTGTTGCCCAATCACTTAGTTTTGTGAGATCTTTTTGAAGTTCTTCACAGTCTGCTTTGGTCTTAACTATCTTGATCAGTTTAGTATCATCTGCAAACTTTGCCACCTCACTTTTTACCCCTTTCTCCAGATCATTTATGAATAAGTTGAATAGGATTGGTCCTAGGACCATCCCTTGGGGAACACCACTAGTTACCCCTCTCCATTCTGAGAATTTACCATTAATTCCTACCCTTTGTTCCCTGTCTTTTAACCAGTTCTCAATCCATGAAAGGACCTTCCCTCTTATCCCATGACAACTTAATTTACGTAAGAGCCTTTGGTGAGGGACCTTGGTCAAAGGCTTTCTGGAAATCTAAGTACACTATGTCCACCGGATCCTCCTTGTCCACATGTTTGTTGACCCCTTCAAAGAACTCCAATATAGATTAGTAAGACACGATTTCCCTTTTCAGAAACCACGTTGACTTCTGCCCAACAATTTATGTTCTTCTATGTGTCTGACAATTTTATTCTTTACTATTGTTTCGACTAATTTGCCCGGTACCAACGTTAGACTTACCAGTCTGTAATTGCTGGGATCACCTCTAGAGCCCTTTTTAAATATTGGCATTACATTAGCTATCTTCCAGCTGTTGGGTACAGCGGCCGATTTAAAGGACAGGTTACAAACCCTAGTTAATAGTTGCGGATCTTCACATTTGAGTTCTTTCAGAACTCCTGGGTGAATGCCATCCGGTCCCGGTGATTTGTTAAGTTTATCAATTAATTCCAAAACCTCCTCTAGCGACACTTCAATCTGCGACAGTTCCTCAGATCCGTCACCTACAAAAGCCGGCTCAGGTTTGGGAATCTCCCTAACATCCTCAGCCTATTAATTTCATTTGGTGACCCCTATATTTTGTACCCCGGAATGATTATGTCCCATTGATTGTCCTCAGTCCACCAGGTTTCTGTGATGCCTATTATACCAATATCCTCCTTTATCACGAGGCACTCTAGTTCACCCATCTTAGTATTTAGACTTCTAGCATTTGTGTACAACCACTTTAAAAAACTTGTCACTGTTTATTTGTCTGCCCTTTTCTGATGTGTCCGATTCTTTATGTGAATGTTTCTCGTCGGATCTGGCCCTTACATTATCCTCTTCCATCCTCTGCTCCTGACTATAACCCAGAGAATCTCGATCAATGGACTCTCCTCTAAGAGAAGTCTCTGTCTGATCCACATGCTCCTCTGCAGCAGTCAGCTTTCCCCTTGAAGGATTTTGCCTTTGGTTGCTCCATGTTCCTTTGATCCCCTTGTCAGTGCAGTTAGAAACAAGTCTTGGAGGAGAGGATGTGCATACCAGCCAGCCATATGGTTGCCAGTGGGGAATCCCAGTTTCTACCTCTGTATATCCTGAATGCCAGGAACTTGTTGGATGAGGGAAGCCCAGCTGAGAGGTCCCCATAGAAAAAAGGGGCTGGCTAATGCCTGTAAGTAAGGCATAAAAAGTTAAGTGCTCAATGTAATCTTGTCAACTAGATTTTGTGTTTGCCTTCTGTGGCCTCGCACTGGCCACTGAAATGGAGGGCACCCACTGTTGGAACCATTGTCACCAGCACTGGATCCCAAGGCAGGCTCAGGTGGAGAAACCTCTTCCCACCGTGCCATTTGTCTCAGTCCTCCTTCCCCACCTTTGCAGTGGGAGAGGGAGAAGATGGAGCAGTAGTTTACAAGGCATTCTCAAGAAGTTTGGCAGTTGTGATTTTTGGCTCAGAGAAACCACCCTGCTTCTTTTATTTCCTGCTTTGTGCGAAGGAGTGCATTACTTGCCACCTCCTCGATTCTGCAGCCCTGGTTCTCTCCTGGTCCAGCAGAGGAAGACCTAGGAGCTCCTTTCCTGTGTTGGGGGGTTACCTGGGCCACAAAGCTAGCAGAGTTCACTATCTATACACTCTGATTGGGGAGAGATGCAAGAGAAGCAGAATTTTGCATTAGGCTTCTCTGCATGTATGTCTGTTATGCTGGGATCAAAGAAAAACTGCAAAAGGTATGCCAGGAAGTGTGCTGCTCAGAGCTTCAGGAATGAAGGCAAGCAATTAAGTGCTCAGTCCTAAAAGCCAACCCAAAAGTTTGACAGGTCCAGCCAAATTTAAGCCTAATTGCAACAGATAATATTAGTTTTTGGTTTAGTTTTTAAAAAGTTTTAGATCCAACAATCCTTAAACTCAACAGCAGTGAAGTCAATCTTTCCGTCCAACAAACTGGCCAGCTCTTCACCAGGACGGGCATATCCCTGAACCAGCAATTCACAGCTCTGAGTTCTAGCCTGAAAGCAGGCAAAAAGACCCATGGTCAGATCTGTAGATCTTAATATACTGAAGAACACACTGGTGGATCAGTACATTTTTCCAGCATTGAGTGTGAACCAGTGATTAGAAAGAAGGAAAGAAAAGACCCCTAATGTCAGCTTTCTCACAGGTCACACAGAGACAGCCCCCTGAGAAAGAAGCAGCTAGCACAATGCCCACAGCGAGTCCCGACCAAACCTGCTAGAAGTGTCACTAGAAAGGAAATTGATGGATACATTTATCTTGGTGTCAGAAAGCAAAATGTTCTGAGAAAAATTTCTTGTGCTCTTTAGTCAAATGAGCTGCACTATTTTCCCTCTTTTTTCCATCTGTCCAGGGAATCTAGCATTAAGTAAGGTTGAGAAACAATCAATTCACATTTTTTATGTAGCACAGACAGAAAAACTGCCAGACATCAGGGTGGGAAAGACAATGTAAATCTGGAAGAATGGCAAAGTTTAAGTTAGAAAACGTTGAAACGCAAAAAGGCAGTGATCAGCACTTATGGTCTACCTTGTTAAGATTTGGCAGCTATTTGTTACTTATATACAAAGGTCCTTTGTGTGATTTACCTGATATAGGTTCTTATGATTGGGTTATACAGAAATCCTTGATCCTGGCTCACAGTGTAGTTTTAGATGGAGGGGAGAGTTTTGAATAGATGGTGATTACTTAAGATGCTATGTGCTTGGTTTGGGTGGTTGTAGAAGATCACAGAAGAGATACAGGAGGATTTGCATGCTGATGGTCCTATGTGCTGATGGTCTAGGGTTCTTTTGTAACGTATTAGCCCTTAAACTAAAATTTTAAAAATTATTCTTGCTCTTCTCTGTTGTTTAAACAATTAACTTCAACGTTTTGGTATTTCATATATGTGTGTGTGTGTGTGTGTATTTTATATATATATATACACACACACACAAATAAAGTGTGTGTGTGTGTGTGTGTGTGTGTGTGTAAAAATGGATCGAACACAATCAATTGGGCTAAAAAGATATATTTATAAAAAGATTGCATAACGAGCCCATTACAAGTAAATTGTATCACCTATGTACGGTGGACACACCTTGACTATGGAGTTTTTATAATTTTAATATTTCTTGTATGTTTTTTTCTTCATTTGTTTAAAAAGATACCAGAATAACAATTGTCTTGATTAAGCAAGACAAGAAACCTCATTGAGCAAGTATTGAGCTAATTAAGTGGCACAACTGGGGTCTGAAAGGTTAAAATACTCCCAGTATAGCTTTATATTACACATAACAGATAAAATTCACTAAGAGATTTAAATCAAGTGTTCCTTGTGGGTATACTTTACTGACTACAGACATCGTGTGCAGGGAGTCTACTCTAAAGCTGACATCACATGAGTTTGGCTTGTTTTAATATGCCAGTCAGTCAATCAGAAAAGGTCCTAATGCACTCTTTAGAACCCTAAGGGTTCTACCCAAGTCTATCCTTAAAGTAGTGTATTAATAAATAGATACCATTTTTCCTACAAAAGGAAGATTGATTAATACCATACAGAATCCAATCCAATGTCTATTTTTAATTGGCTAGAAGGGATCTTGGTGAATGGCATTAGATGCTCCCTGCTCAGGGAACATGGGCCTGGGATATTAATCCTACTTTATTTCATGGCAATGGAAAGCCTGACTAGGCTACAAATGTTTTAAATCAACATTAATTTTGCAAAATAAGTTAAGACCTTTTGTTAAAGCATCACAGAACACTCAGAAATACAGGTGGTAATTAAATATAGTCACCTGTGGTGTTTCATGACCTTTTCTACTATAGTTCTGAATAAAGTCCACTAGCCCATGTACCACAGTCTTCACCGCCACCATTGCATTTTCCAGCTGCTCCCATGTTGGAGAAGTTGCATCTACAATTGATAAATTTAAAGCACGTTTTAACAATAATTCCAATATCATCGTCTTAAATGAGACAACTTTTATATTACACCAGAAACACCCAATACAAGGATTAAGAGGAAACAATCTTGAACAGCAGCTTAAAAACATCAATTGATGGGAACGGTTTAGAGCAGAAACAGAATTTATTGCCAGTATAGTTATATTTTTCATAAAAAGAAAATGGAAAAAAGGTTTTTTTTACATTTATTAGCACCATTCACATACCTGGATTAGGATCTATGTTTGCCAGAAGCTCTAAATGAGGCCTAAGTCTGTTTAAGTTTGCTGGATCACCTGTACGTTGCAAGACAATTGTCAACTCCTGTACACTTTTTGCAAATGATTCTGGAGACTGGAGCTGAAAATAAAAGTGACATTAATGCTCTTCATTCTATAAACTGGACATTTTAACAGAAAAAGTATTCTCATTTTCTTTCAAGAGAGATGGGCTCCAAAATGATATAGATAGTGTCTTCAGCTTGCATATAGTAATTATCAGTGGTGAGAGATTACAATTCTCAGCTCAGAATCTGCCCTATGAAGCTTCATCATAAGACACAAAACTAGAATAAGTGATTTTTTTTTTGCACTGCTTCTCTGTGACTTTTGTAAACACTAAACATTCTGAAAAGGGCTTTGTACATAAAGATTACGTATGAAAAAACAGCTATCCTAGTTTCTAGTCATGTTAAAACTTAGTTAAAATTAGAGGTTATAGTTTAAAAACTGCTTCAGCATTATACCCTTTAACTGTTAAATCTAACAAGAAAAGGACACTAAATCTATCCCATTGACGAACCTTGTCAATAATGGATTGCATGTGTGACTTATGTGCCAGGTCACCATAAAGGAGGGAAGACCATTGTTCTGGTGATATTCGAAGTCCTGCTTCCATGGCAATGTGGACAATTTGGGCATCATGTTCCCTCCGCAAAGCCTCATAACTCCGAAATTCCTCTTTAAGCTGCATCAGAGAAGAATCTTCATCCCTTTTGGTGACCTAAAAACAAGAATTCAACAATGCTTAGAAACTTCATATTTCTTTAATTACAGCAGAGTCGATCAGAGTCCAGCTGATGTATAAACAAGTGTGCTGTGGTTTATAGCACTGGGTCTCAACCAGGGGTCCAGGGCCCCCTAGGGGGCCGCGAGCAGTTTCAGGAGGTCCTCCAAGCACGGTCAGTATTAGACTCACTGTGGCCCAGGGCAGAAATCCGAAGCCCCACCACAGTTATTGTGGCACAGGTGGGCCATGGAGATTTTATAGCATGTTGGGGGGGCCTCAGAGAGAAAAAGGTTGAGAACCCTTTGTATAGAGAATCAACATTTAGTTCTTTCAACTATTCATCCCCCTGCAGGGTACTAGCATTACTGCGGGCTAGCCAGATAATCCAGTGTTGTATAGTCAGTCATTATGAGGACATGACATCGAGTCCAATCACTTCAACTAAGGCAGAAATTGGATTTGCTTAAGTCTTTGAAGATACGATGTGGTTTGCAGGATATACAGCTATAGGATTAGACCTTCAGTTCCACTATCATTTCGATATATCCAATGTTAAAAGACAATTCAAAGAGAGACAGGCAAAATTCAGAATTTAATTGGTAAATATGGGGGGGAGGGGGAGGGGAGGATGAAAGATGATCAAAAAGTTGCAGTGCACTCTATAATTTAGAGTATACCTTACAGAAAGACAATTAGTATCAGTACAGTATTAAAAATACCTGGCTCTTACATACACCTTTCATCTGAGGATCACACTTCACTTTATATACATATTAAACCTCACAAATATTGGCATAGTCAATATTATCCCATTTTATTGATCGATAAACTGAGACACAGTAAAGCAAAATATCTTGGTTCAAGGTCACTAATTGCATCAGTGACACAGGCAAGAATAGAACCCACAAGTTCTGGCTCCTAGTCCTTTAACTCATGTGCAACCCTGCATCTTTATAAAAAGAAAAGTAAAGTAAAGATGTGATACACATTTTATTATGATTATCCAGAAAAACATCCAACAAATCTTATTTTGGGGAAAAAGGTGTTATTGCTAATGGGTCACAAATCAAATTACTGCTTACATTATGTGTATATCAAGTATGATTTCTGATAGAAGGCCTAGCCTATATGCTGAAATAAAAATGTAACCATCTTCCCATGTCATCGAACATAAGAGCTTTCGTATCAAATATTGATATTCTATCAAAGATGTCCAGAACAAACTACTGTCTTTGTCAGCTGATATTATTTTATTGCCTTTCTGGGCCAATTAATTTCTTAATGATCGTGCTCTATATTACCATACTGGAAGGCAGAGTTCACTTCCTACTCCTGATCTCTTATTCTTCAGAGACGAAGAGTTGGGAGCATTCAGTGGAAAAAGAGGCATGGTATAATAATTGAGAGGTTTAAACATTTCATGTCCATTTTATAATGGATGCATCAGTACTGAATGCATTAAGATTCACTCTCCATATATTTCAATCCCACCATCTCTGTGTATGCAGAGACTATAGTTAGTGGGATTAGATGGGGTCGGCAACCTTTCAGAAGTGGTGTGCCGAGTCTTCATTTATTCACTTTAATTTAAGGTTTCGCATGCCAGTAATACATTTTAACATTTTTAGAAGGTCTCTTTCTATAAGTCTACATTATATAACTAAATTATTGTATGTAAACAAGGTTTTCAAAATGTTTAAGAAGCGTCATTTAAAATTAAATTAAAATGCTGATCTTATGCCACCAGCCTGCTCAGCTTGCTGCCAGCCTGGGGTTCTGTTCACCTAGGCCAGCAGCGGGCTGAGCAGGGCCTATGGCCGGGACCCCAAACCTGGGGGGGGAGGAGGAAGAGGGTGTTTCAGGAGTCAGGGTAGAGGGCTGGGGTGTATGGGGGTGCAGGACAGAAGGCTGGGTGTGTGGGGGGTTCAAGGGTCAGGGCAGAGGGCTTGGGGGGTGCAGGGCAGAGGGCAGGGTGGGAGGCTGGGGGTGTGGGGGTTCAGGGCAGAGGGCTGGGGGGGTGCAAGGCAGAAGGCTGGGTGTGTGTGGGGGTGCAGGGCAGAGGGCTGTGAGTGTGGGGGGTGCAGGGCAGAGGGCTGGGGTGCTTGGCTCATGGGAGTGCTCCCAGCCCTGAGCAGCTCAAGGCACGGGGCTGGAAGGGATATGCCCTGTTCCACCTCCTTCCCCCAGGCTCCATCCCTACCTCTCTCTGCCTGCTCTACGGAGCTATGTGCACGCTGCCGCTCGCTAGGGCCATCAGCTGATTGGTGCAGGGATGGAGAGGAGGGGCAGGAAAGCACCGCTGGGGGAAGAAGAGGGGGATAGGGGAAGCTTGGCTGCTGCAGAACCTAGCTTCTGCCTCCTGCCCCCGCAGGGGATAGCGGTGGGCGGGGAGGCTGAGTGGGGCTGGGGGCCGGGACTATGTCAGGGAACTGCGTGCCACTCAAAAATCGGCTTGTGTGCCGTGTTTGGCACACGTGCCGTAGGTTGCCGACCCCTGGATTAGATGATTAATTGCTTTTAGATCACTTCTTGATGCTTCATTGTATCTTTAGATTGGGTAAAATCTGAATTTGAGTAGCATGTTGCAGGTGAAATATATTCATGCCATATTGTTCCTCAGAACTATATGCTAAACATTGCTAATGTATCAAAAAGTTTTTAAAAAATAAAACTGGTATTAAGTTGCAAAAAATAAAAAGCAAGTTTTCATTTTAAATTATCCAATCTTTTACCTTAAAGCATGATGCTCGATACAGTAGTTGCACAACATGACCAATGCTTGTTTTTGATGCCTGAGGAAATCTTGGTTCTAGTCTTTGCACAACAAAAAGTACCAAAACTTTTCTTGAGAGTGCAGAGCCATCTTCAAGTGCCAGTAACACAAGTTTCAAAGCCTCTTCTTGCATAGCTTTAAACAGATGTAAAAAAAAAAAGAAAGTCATAAGAAAAGTAAGACTACCACATACTAACAGTGTACACAGGAACATTTGGTTTGAGAGTTCTTGTCCACAATATATCTTAACTATTTTTAGTCCAACAAAACAACCACAGCAAAACACAGTCAGTGAAAACTTGCCCCATTTTAAGAAATCTGATAGTCCAGATACGAAGCAGTACGCAGAAATGCTTGAAATGCAGTAAGTGGTTCCAGTTAAAAGAAGACAGAATGATTCAGGGCTCCCTGTTTTCAATAATATTGGCGCTTTTTAACTTTTGGTTTTACATTGCAGTCTCAACATTCAGCCTTTGTCATTTCATATAGCTTGCCAATTTTATACTAGGAAGCTGCATGAAATCTAGCGGTAGGAATGGCACAGGAATATTAGAACTACCCATCAGAATTACAAGTTCATGGCATTGCCAACTTAAACAGAATCTTCTGATGAACCCTGCACTCAATTTGGCATCAATTTACTGGTAACAGCTGGTTTATATCAAAGAGTCCAAAGCCATAAATTATAACTTAACTGCTTGTAGCACAGTATTACCATGCAACCTGGGCTGGTGGTTTTGGACTCTATGACTTAAGATATAGGCACAAACATAACTGAATGAGAAACCTTGTGCCTATGCACTAATCATAGTGCTCAGTACTATCTGCATGTTACGTAACAGTACTGGGCTACAGACAATAAGGAAAATACATCTATTTATAATAGGCTGAGATTTGTGGAACATTTCCCTGCAGTATCTAGGGATAGACCATAATAAAACCAAGAGTTATACTGGTTAGAATAACCAACCTTCTCTCCCGCCCCCTCAGCTCTTTCCCATAAACCTGGAAAACAAGAGCACATCTACCTCCAAACTGCAATGACAAGACTCCCAAGAAATGTTCTTCCTGGTAAGAAAAGAAACAGACAGATCCATTCTGCAAGAGTCCTACCTGGCCCTAGAAACTGGCATCCTCGTGCCCTGACAGCAGCCCAGAGATTGGCAGACAGTTGCTGAGGGTTCTGGTGCTGTAAAATCAGTTCTGTTACAGTTCTTTCACCAAGTGAGCGTGCTGCCCGCAGGGCTCTAACACGACCCTCCTCCTCCACCAGCTGACAATTCACCAGCGTCACCAGTTTCCTTTGCATTGGACGGCTCAGGGCACTCTGATTCAAACTAGCAACTCCTTTAAAGAAAGAGGTAAATGGTCAACTAAGTCTTAATAAGAAGACAGATTGATCAACTAAGAGAAAGGCAAACAACTATTTCTAGTATAGGCTTAAGTCACAGAACAATGCCATATCCCATCATGAACACTTTTAGCCTAAGAGGCCACTCACCATCACAACATTGATCCAACAGTACTGATCCTTGCTGTTGAAGCATCTCCCACTCAGCCCCCCACTGCTTATCAAGATCTGTACTAAATTGGTCTATTTTTACTCTATGCCCCTTTTCTGTGCCATGTTTGATACCACCATGCCATTTTTAGGTTTTATCTAGGATCCCCACCTCACTTTTGGAGCGTATAACCCTTCGGGCAGCTTTCAACATGGACTACAGAACATTCCTCAGTTCCCTGCAGATCACCATAAAGGCTTTCTGGCACTTCTCTGTTTCAGTCCATCCCTTGTCACTACAATCATACATAGATAGCTGACTAATAAAGGAATTTAAATTAAAATCTTACATCTAATTATGTCAAACCAAACCACCCTGTCTAGCTTAAAGAGAGTTTGTGTTCCTTTCCTATGCTTAGGTGGGAACATTATTAAATGAAAAGCAATATTAGTTACCCTCAAAAGCAAAAACAATATAGCTGCTAGACCAGGGGTCGGCAGCCTTTCAGAAGTGGTGTGCCGAGTCTTCATTTATTCACTCTGATTTAAGGTTTCATTTGCCAGTAATAGATTTTAACGTTTTTAGAAGGGCTCTTTCTATAAGTCTATAATATATATCTAAACTATTGTGGTATATAAAGTAAACAAGGTTTTTAAAATGTTTAAGAAGTTTCATTTAAAATTAAATTAAAATGCAGAGCCCCTCAGACCGGTGGCCAGGACCCGGGCAGTGTGAGTGCCACTGAAAATCAGCTTGCGTGCAGCCTTCAGCACGCATGCCATAGGTTGCCTATCCCTGTACTAGACTGTTATTTACCAAGCACCATAGATGTGCATGAACCAATAAAAATATAAAGGAAAAGTTACCAGAAAGATAGTTGTTCTATCACTTCACAGCCTGAAACCAGTTAGCACTGAGAACATACTTCTGTTAAGAGTAAGCTTGTCTGATATACCAAGAATTGCAGAGTTTTAAGACAACTTACCCTTTCCTCCACTTAGTGGCTTTAAGTAGAGTGCCAAATCCTCAACACATTTCTTTGCTACCTCATAATGTTTGTTCTCTCCTAGGTTACTTAACTTTACTGTCTGATGATCTGGTACCTACAAAAATTGCAAAGGAAAGAAAAGGGAGTTGTAGCCAGTGTACATAATCTTTCACAGGACCCGCCTTACTCACCTTAACACAGTATGAGCATTTTGCTAATTATATAACACCATAGATCTCTCATAGATAACACTGCTCTTCACAAAGAAATGAAAGACAGGTTCAACCCCAAGGTGTTTGGAATGTAATAATCATAATACAGCAAGGGATTATAGAGGATGATGGTTATGGTGATGAAAAATTATATTATGATATTGTTACAGCACATTTCTTGTGGTGTTTTTGGGTTGACACATTAAAATGTGGAGATTAAGGAGGAAAACAGGGCAGGAGGGGAGGACTGTGATGGAAGACCAGCTGAAAGAACTAACCTCTGAAAGGTTATTTGAAAGGTAAGGTGCATGGTACACAGGGCCTGGGAGGATGATCAATGCATAGAGGCAGCATGAGAAGAAGTGCAGAGTTGCTTGTAGGAGACCAAGGAAGTGACCAAATGCAATTAACTGGCCAAGAGCAGAACACGAAAAGGTGAGCAAGGAGAAATTAGAGATAGAAACGTAGCCACGCACAGCATGCAGTCAGTCCTTGAAGGGAAGAATGGTGAGTCTGAACTTGGTGCATGACTCACCGTGGGCATGATCTGGTCAGAGTGGCAGAAAACAAAGGGGATTTTAGTTACAATGTACTGAACAAGCTAAGATGTACTGTGAGAAGTCGGGCAGTCAGAGGAAGTGAGATTGCAATAGGCAGACAAGGTGACTATTACAAACACTATATTAGCAATAGAGAATGAAAGAAATATATGGAGTTGAGAAGGGAAACAAACTAGTGTATGACACTATGTTCCATAACATACACAATGATTTTTTTAATATACACATTGTTGTCACATCTGTCTGGATGACAAATTAAAATAAGCAACGCACTAAGCAGCTCACAATAAAATACATCCTCTGCAGGTAGCACCCCAATTCTTTTGAAGAATTATTAACTTGAAAAAGGTAAAAAACAATTTGAAAAAACATGTGACAGGCCACAAGAGAGACAGATTATTTACTTACAAGTTTCAAGTGTGATGCGGACTTTATCAACATTCCTGTGCCACCACTATGAGGCACTGGAGGGAAAAATTTCTAATTCAATTAGTTGATGAGACACTCTCTCAAGTGCAACCTAAATGCCATCATGGGTGCTTCAAAAGAATGGATGTCTGAACCTGGGTTCAGAGGTCAGATTCTTTTCAATGTAAGAAGTAACATGAGGTTTTGACTCAACTAGTTCCCAATGCGAAGGATGAATGAGTGTAATCTGCAGATTAATTTTTCTAATGACACTTCTGATTGTCCTCTAGGTCCAGAAGGCATTTATCTACAAGCTCACACAGCTGTACACCCAACCATATTGGAAGATGCTCTTAAAATCATTTTACAGACATATTCTGTCCAGAACTGTGGCACATTACAGGATCACTGTTATAATAGAGTCCTGTCTACACAAGATGACGAAATATTGTTTTAGTGGTGACAAGGGACAGCTGTCTGGTAACCTGGTCCCTTGTTGGGATTGTCTTTGTAGGGTACACAGGCCTTCAGATGCTATAAAGATCAGACCTTTTCTTTTCCTTGATTGGAACAGTGAGGATGTATTCCCGCTGCAAGGGTAAAATGTAAATGGTAATGTTGGGAAAAAGTAAATAGCTCCTTAAGTCATACCTGGGCTCCAACTAACTGGAGAAGTGCAAAGTTTACTGGAAGCACATCGATGTCTGTGTTGATGGCAGTCTGGTCGAAAGGACATGCTTTGCGATGAAGCTTGTTCAGGCAGGTCTTACAGACAGTGTGTGAGCAACCTAAGCTGATGGGCTTGTGCACATTCTCATCAAACTCATTGTAGCAGATTGGACAGGACAGAAACTCCGTCCACTGAGCTGCCTGCACAGGCATTGTGGAAGTTGGACGCTTGTTTAGCAGACTAGAAGACCATTATTTCACTGTCCCGTATTTTGGCAGCTGTAAAGTGAATGAACAGAGGATGTATGGTAGTTTCTACACAACATTTTGCAGTCATTTACAATTAGTATTTAATTTAAAAAGCAAAATTTTAACATTTTATGAAATAAAACCAAAAAACTTATGTTGAAATCCCCATATAATGAATCCATCCCCCTCCCCCGTTATCTCAATCTATAGTAACAGTTCAATAATCCCATCACATTCTGCTAGCTAGTGTACACTAATCCAGGTTGTGAGCCTATCTTCAGTAAATGTCATCAGTGTTTCCTGTATACTCATGGAATTCAAACACTTTAGGGAAAAACATTGGTTGACACATGAAAGGTTAAAGGCAGAACCTCAGATACAAATCAAGTTCACAATTCTCAAAAGCTAACACCACTCCCTAATAATGGAAGGGCGGTGGGAAGTCAAAGAAATATTATATTTGTTTTACTATCATATAAAGTGGACTGCAACATGATCACAGATGTTTCATCCTACTGATCTTGTTCAAATTTAAACAGGTGTCAGGATAAACATCGCTTTTTAGAAATACAATCCATTATATGCTTAAATTTTTTGTTTTTTAAAAGTAGTAAAAAATATTTATTGCTGGAATGGGAGAGTAATTCTGTGCTCACATCACCTCCCTTATAACAGCCCATTAGAGGACTGCTTCCGGGGGCATACATTTCTCTATTTGCATTTTACACATTCGCTACCTCATATTCATAACAGTGAAACTCCACGTACGTAAGTCTGTGGCAGAAAGATCTCTGCTGTACTGGAAATCCAGGTATTTGGGGGCAATTACATAGTTGATACTTTGTTCACACAATTGTTTGCAGAGCATAGCACTGTAGCTGGTTCCACAACAAGGAAAGGTACAAATATAGAGACCAATTTACAATATGGAAATGTCACCAAAACGCCATATAGATCCAACAAGCAACAACTTCAGTTTATTATAAGCAGGTCTTAGCTTTGAAATATCTCACTTTGTGCAGAGGTTCCATGTAAATCCTATGTAGAAATATGTTTGAAGGGAAAAGGGAAAATTTACTCATATATTCTGAAAGACACATCCCATCTGAGATAATCTAAAATTAATAAAAAGAAAACAAGCCTAAATATTTAAAGACTACTCCAGATAAGAACTTCAGCTAAACTATTTAAATTCAAGCCTTCAACGCTGACAATATCAAACTTGTAGGTGCTTGTAAAGGTTAAAGCTAAACAGCCACACCCATAACTATTCTGCAATAATTTACCTGGTGGCTTTGATGTTACCAAAAACCTAGAAACCAGATGGTTTACGTAAGTGCTATTAATTAACCTGTCCAATTAGCACTTTTCCTTTTAAAAATACAGATGAACTCACATTACTCCCTACACTGCTATATTTATAAAGCGTTAAAGGCTCAATACTATATTTCCTTTTCCAAAAATGGAAATAAGGTAATGTTATTGTTTTGAGGAAGCCAACAGTTCCCCCGTCCCATCTGAATTCAACAACTTTTCATTTTGAATCAATTGTTGGCTGTTCTACAGTTCAGTTAGTGATGTTAGTATATGTTGGACCACTAAAATACTTATTAGAACACTGCATAAGACTTGAAAAGTAAATTTTATTTTAATTATGACCATCTGTTTAGAAATTCTATTTAGCACTGAGCATCCAATGCTCTTTAAGCAACAGGATACTTGTACAAGATGTTCTTATTTCAATGAGTTTTTCAACATCATTTGGGAATTACTTTTTTCTAATTTTTGTATAACATATAAGACAATGCAGAAATTAAACTTTGAACTCATCCCACTGACACTAAATGTGGATCCAATTTCTTCAATACTAAGTGAGCATAGTCACACAGTGAAGTATGTTTTAACCCTACTATAAAGCACACACTTTACTAGGGAGAGACACAGACAACTTTTTTAGGCAAAACATTGCATACCTGTAAGGGTTATTATTGTTACATGCATCTTCAGACATGGATGTTCAAAAGTACAATAAGCAACAGTGACAAAATTCTAAAAGCATCCTGATTTCTCTATGAATTTAAATGTATAATGCCATTTAGTCCCCCTCAACCCCTGAGTATCCAATGGTAGGAAAAGAAAAATGCAATTGTAGAGAAAGGATCTATCTACTCTAGATGTTTTCCTTAAGACTTCCCATCCTTGCTACCACAGGTTCTGATATATTACTGCTAATGCCAGTGAAGACTGGTTGCTGGTGACCAATAGCATTTTCATCTCTGTCAGGTTAGACAACACAGGTAACATATTCTAAATCTCCACCATTGGAGTAGCAAGTGGGAAATTTTAAGAAGTATAGTACACATACAACCTAGGTATTAGCATGACACGAGTCTCCATTCCCACATCCCTCATTAACAGATTCAAAGGACAGTAATCTTTATTCAGAGAGCATATATATGCTTAGCTCCACATTTAATTCAGAAGCTTGCAGGTAACAGTAGCAACTCATTTTCCAGGCTTTTAAATAAGGGCTAGTCACACTAGAATCACTACAGTGGCACAGCTGTCCCAATGTAGTTGCACCGCTGTAGTGCTGCTACTGCAGACGCTCTACACCAATGGGAGAGCGCTTTCCTGTCGGCATAATTACTCTACCTCCCCAAGCGGCGGTCACTATGTTGGCAGGAGAGTTTCTCCAGCCAACATAGCGCTGTGCACATTGGTGCTTAGGTCGGCGTAACTTACATTGCTCAGGAAGTGGCTTTTCCACACTCCTGAGCGATTTAAGTTATATGAAGTAAGTGATAGTGTGTACAAGGGAAGAGTCATTTTCCTGATCTGTGCTGGAACATAATGTAAACAAAACATTAATTCCTCAAAGAGTATACCAGCAGCTTTTAAGACCTTATTTTGAATATTTAATCATCATAAATGAGGATCCTATTGAGCATGTGTTGACCTTCAGATTTCTTGTCAGGGAGGAATCTAATTAAATCAGCAAGAGCTGGGGAAAGTTCGCAACTCCTAAAACTTCAAGCAGCCATATTCAGAGGAGGCCTTCAGTACCGTTTCACGCATGCCAACTATTCTGATATTTTTGCTCTCCAGTATCTTCAAAAAGGATTCTAACTAAAGTCTACTAATTATCAAGTCAGTTTCTTAAAAAAATATAAAGAAATGGTTGTACAGACCCGTTTTTTCTGACAAGGAACATATTTAGGGATGTTCTGTTGAAAAACAAATTACTCTAATAATCTAAAAATTGAACAAAATTTAAAAAAAAGTGCCCTACCAAAAATCATTCCGACAAGAACTGTCAACTTAAAAATCTAGTCTCTTTTAAGAGACGAACTGAAAGTATTTTCAGATGCTTCCATTACCCTGGTCTTGCGTCTGATGAATTGGGCATTCACCCACGAAAGCTTATGCTGCAATACTTTTGTTAGTCTTAAAGGTGCCACAGGACCCTTTGTTGCTCATTACCCTGGAGTTGTCCTGATCTTTCTGTGTGAAAAACCCACAAACATGATACAGAAAATGACTAAGCACAAAGTGCTGTCAAATACAGAAAGTAAACAAACGAGTACTTTTTTTATTGTTAACAATAGTAGGTAAAAAATGTGATTTTTCAGCTGTTATCTTATTAAGAGCAGCATCTTAGATTACTAAACCTGAAGATTTTAGAAGTCTAAATATACTGTTTGCTATTTATTATGTAACTATTGCATTTAGGACAGACTAGTTCAGATAAATCCAGTTTCACTTTCTGCTTCTGCTGCAGGAGCAAAATGCTGTTGAGTTTGAGTTCACAACCCTGCAAGGGAATGTTTAAATTTTCCTATCAGCCACAATTAGTAAACTCGACTTTCCTTCAAACATTAGTTTTTTTTAAACTTTATAATTTGTGAAGCGGATTCACAATGGAATGATATGGTATATGGGGCTCATATATTCAACCAATTCTGGTATGCTTACTGGATCCTGTAATCTTCCTTATGGGCTTGATTCAAAACCCACTGAAGTCAATTAACTTCAGTGAATTTTCGATCCAGCCCAACTATTAAGCACTTTGAACTATTAAGGATTGAGTGCATTAGGCATTAAAAATAACAACATGGATTTAGTTCTAATATTAAACAATCTTACTATGATTTTAACTATGCTATGAGGCTGAGGTGTTCTTTACATAGTAGCTAATTGCAGACAACATAGGATTTTAAAATGGGCAAATTTCAAGGCATCCATTGCAATTTTCCATCTGTGCAAGCAGATTAATCACTTGTTTGGACTATAATGAGTAGGTTTGTCAAGCCTTCCTTCTGAAGTTACTTAAAGTTGAAAGCATCTTGTCTAGCTCAGTAACTTATTATCCATGTTATCAAATTATTAGTATTAAATTAATTCCTAACAGGACTTTAGCTTCCATTTATTACTCTAACAACCATCACATGCAGATGTAAGAAACTGGGTTCATATTAAAGACCCAGGAAGTGGAAGTAGGCAGTCCCAATAATAGCTTT
Source organism: Trachemys scripta elegans (assembly GCF_013100865.1). Taxonomy (NCBI): domain Eukaryota; kingdom Metazoa; phylum Chordata; order Testudines; family Emydidae; genus Trachemys; species Trachemys scripta. The sequence continues at coordinate 22,511,230 of NC_048314.1, forward strand.
GCATTTTTTAGCTCTAGTGACTCAAAGTGAAAATAAATTCTCTTTAGATAGAACAGACTTGTTTGTTTCTGCATATCGCATAATGTCCATCACATTTAAATCTTCTGAGAAACAGCCTAAATGTAAAGGGAGTGGTTCAATGACCAGTACAGGACAATATTCCAAGATACTGTTCTGATCTGACTTTTTATTGGAAACCCGCATTTATCTCTGGGGAAAGCAGAAGATTCATACTGTAGGAAGAAACCTTTGTTTTATTTAAGAAACATCACATCAACCTACTGCAAAACAAGAAGCTAGTTTTTTCATGGCTCCTCATATTATGGACTTGAGCTAATAATTTTTAAAAACCTGGCTTAGTCTTCTGTTCTGCTCTAACACTTTTCCTAGATTTATTTATGCGTGTTTCTACGGTGATCATCACTATCATAACTTCTTATAAAATTGTCTACTTAGACTTTAGCCTTTGCCAAGCACCCATTGGAAGATTTGGAAACTGTAACACTGTTACTATTTTCCCAGTACCTAAAAAAGACTTTAAAAAACACATTTTTTCTAAGACTATTCGTTGAAACATGGCTATACTATGTAATGCACTAGTATAATATAATATAAAAATGACACTCTGACTTCTAGATAAACATTACTGTTTACATATACAAGGTTTTTTTTGGCAAATGCCAGAGCTCTAGTCACCCGAGGAGGTCAGTCAAGATGCTCTATTTCCTGTTCAAGCATCACCACTAGTAATAAGGATTCTGCATGTTAAGATGTTCCCTGAGTTATACATCTGTTTTCTGGAGGGTTTCAGGGGTGTAACTGAAAGCTGAACTTGGCCTTCCCACAAGCCTGATGAAAATCCATCTCCCATAGCTGTGTTTTCAGGACTAACAGGTCAAAATGGCAAAAATATTTGTCACTAAAATCAGTGAAGATTATTTTGAATACCAAAAAAGTATGTTTGTTGATTAAGAATGTGCTATTTTTATAGTTACTTTTCAGAGTAGATCTGCACTTAAAGGGTGCTATTTTTCTGTTATACAGAAGGTTGAGCAGAGGACCAAGGATCATGTGGGGCAGTTCTTTGTGTTTATCCTGAATCTTCTCCCATGCACCCCAGTTGCACCTTTTAAACCACCACTTTTACAAGTGAACAGCCCACACACACTAACAAATTTCACAAATAACTTTTCAAGCAAGAGTTAGTAATTCCCTAAAGACTGACTTTCATGAAAGCAGAGGGCTTCTAGGAGTATCATGAAGAAACCTTTTAGAATAGTAAAACTTGTACAAGGAGACAAGTTATGTTCAGTGGGATCCTCCATCCAATAAGAAAAGCAAAGACAGAGGTACTATTCATGTTCAGGTCATTAATAATTATAAGATTTTATGCAGCGAGCTACATTTTATTTATATCTAAACGTTGATTTTCCAGAAAGCACGTTAGATATAAATATTTACATCCTCTGCCATAAGTCAGCCAAGTCAGAAAAGATCAATACTCAAGACCAAACAGAATTACACTTTAAGCAATCTCTAGTATTGCCATTAAGTTGACAGAATTTTATTTTTTGCATGGAGCTGTACTATTCCATACAAGATGGAAATGCTAATTACTACTACTACTTGCGGAAAAAGCTTGTTAATATTGAAGAATATTGTTCACATTAGATAAGAAAGGCATATAGATCTAGGGAAAGCATAGTTAATTACTAAGAATAAGAATGTAATGTTTAATGCAACAATACAGCATGCCAGCAGTATATGTTTTAAACTCTAAAATTTCCAGTGATGTCTTTTAAACAAAAAAAGACTGAAGGTCAAATAGAGATCTATCCGGGTCAAATGGTTACTTACAATTTCACTAGTATGTTCTCATTTAACATTCTATATCATCTGTTTTTCCTCTTAATGATAATTAATTACACTAATGTAGGTTTATTTTTCTAACCAATATGAAGAGGATAAATTGGGCTACAAAAATAGCCAAATTATGGTGAGACCCAACTTCTTCATCTAAAGAACACATATGGCTCAAAAATGACATCTAGATCTTGCTATCAGAATCTTTCCTGATATTGTGTGGACTTAGTCTTAATTTTAGCTTATTTCTAGGCATAAGCGTCTCCCCCTTTAACTCCTTTAATCCTTCCTACTAAATCAATACTCCTACCAACCAGTCATATTGCGGTTCTTCTCTAAACTTCCTCCGGACTCTTGTACTTAAAAGTCCTCAATATTTCGACAGGAAGAGAAGAGGCAAGGTGAGCATGCCTACTAAGCACCCTGCATCAAGCATACCCAGATGGAACCACCTCCAGGGCCTTGTCTACACTACTATTTTTCTTCAAGTTTCCCCACAGGTGCACTTCCACAAGAGGAAGTAAGAGTGGAAATACTCATGCAATCAGACCGACTCCCCCTCCACACTAGAGGGCATGATGTCTAGCCCTCCTAGAGCAGGGTTAGTTGGCGGGGTGACTAAAAATCCCAGGGGTCTGTATATGTTAGTGGTCCCGCGGGTGGAGGTGCAACAGCAGACGAGAATGCTAGTTGAGACACGGCCTCAGGTGGGAGCGTAGCCCCGTCCATGTCCCCCCCGGAATCCGTGGCCTCTGCGTGCAGCCCAGTCGTGGCGGTGGCTTTGCAATGCAGACACCCGGCCCTCAGGAGTCAGGAACGGTCCCCAAGCTCACCGCACAGGAGCCATCCAATGGCAGCTGGGATTCTCCAGCAGCCTGGCCAGGAGCGGAGCCGGAGCCGGAGCCAGAGCGAGGCAGGTGAAAGCCCCCGGCCCCCAGCCGCACCACACAGAGATCAACCACCACCGGGCAACGGGGCTGCCGAGCGCACCCGCCGCTGGGCCCGGGGCGGGGGGGGGGTCTGAGCGCGCCCCTGACAGCGAGGGGGCGGGGAAGGAGCTGACGGGCCCACTCCTCCGAGCAGGCAGCCCCACCCCGAGCGAGGGGCCCGGCCTAGGAGACCCTCCTCCGCGGCGCTGCCGCAGGGCACCCGGGGGAAGGGAGAGGGGGGGCTGCTGCAGGAGCGCCCTGGCTCTCCCCCCCCCAGGGAGCTACTCCCCCGGGCCCCCTCCCTCCGAGCGAGGCCCGGCCCCCGGCTCTCCCCGGCCAGGCGCCGCCCGCCGAGCGGCCCTACCTGCGAGGCGCGGCCGGGCCGGGAGCAGGAGGCGGCACCGGCCTCTCACACTCCATGGGCCGGGCAGCCCGGAGCGGCCCGGCGGTGGCAGCAGCGGGGGCCTCGGCGGCGCCTCCTCATCGCGGTGACAGACGGGAGCCCAACCCCTCCGCCCCGCTACTATCGCGAGAGCTGCCAGGATCACGTGAGAGGGGAGCCCAGGCTGGCACCGCCCCCCTCACACGCATCACGTGACAGCGAGTCCCACGCCGGTTGGGTGAGCTGCAGCCCTAGTGCCTCGTGGGAGGTGATCTGGAGGGGAGGGACTGGGGAACCATAGACATGACTGATGGAGCAGACAAGCCCCAGCTCTCCCCTTCAGGATGGAGGCATGGAGTACCATGGAGAGGCTAAAGGGGAAAGGTAGCCTTTCCCCCGCCCCTGGGAGAGCATCACAGCCTTGATGGAGCAGGCAGGCCTACTCCTGCAGCAGGCTAGTGCGATGAGTTCTCTCCCTTAGCACTTATAGCCCTAGACTCCACTGGCAGGGAACAAGAATCTAGTTTATCCCGCAGGCTGTAGCCCTGCATCTACTTAAAGCTTTTCCTTGTATTAATACAGCTCAGGAGCAGAACCGAAGGCTTCAGCTAGAGGAATCATGAAGACTGTTTGTACTGATGCTGCAAGTTGGCCATGTTTGTTTACTGGGCTAGGGCCTTCTTTTCCTCCTCAGTAATAACCTGGTACAGAAACCAAAAGCAAAAGCGGTGTTACTGGAAATAAAGAAGCCATGCCTGCTTTCTCTCCCCCCACAGAAAGAGAAGGCAGGCCTTTTGCACTGTATAACAATGAAGAGCTCTATAGGGCAGTTACTCTGTAAGTTGAAACTTCAATCAGGAACATCTCAGAAAAGGTCTGCAACAACCTCAGTTTTTTGCTACATTCTTGCATCTATGCTTTTGGAGGCCCGTGATAATTAAGTAGGCCATTTCCAGCTTTAATAGAAAGAGCTATAATAAAGGTTGACGCAGTATAAATTCTGCATCCTTTGCTCAGATAAATCATTTTATCTTATGGACTGCCACAAAAGGTGATTATATATGTATGTAACAAAGACTGTGGTTCCCAACATGACTAGCAATTGAGAGTGTGGTTAGAATATGGAGTCAGAAATAATTTCTGAAATAAATGGAGAGTTTCTTAACATAATATTCAATAGTTTAAGGCAGTTTCAGACTCTCACTGACTTTCCTCAGTGGTGGGTGTGTGTGTGTGTGTGTGTGTGTGTGTGTGTGTGTGTATATACACACAAACAATGCCTCTTATTTCCATTCCATTTTATTTATGTTATAAATAGAGCAAATGGTTACATTTAAAAAAACGGTACAAGGGGAGTTATATGCATACATATGCCTGAGTCCAATTCTCTTTAACAAAATTCATCAAGTAAGAAATTCTAGCCACCGAAGAGGTACACACAGCTTCCTCTCAGATGTACATGCACTACAACAGCTGAACAAAAGTTACCAATCCTCACACAGAAGGTGCATATCAAGATCATAACCTCTATTTCCCCTTTATCAGTTAGGGAAACAACATGAGTAACACACACCTAGATCAGGCAATGATTGTTTGAATTCATATTGCTGAGACTCATGCACTTGCCAGAAAGGCATTTTAGTTGAACAAACCCAAAGACAGCCGAACCAAGGCTCTATCTGCCCCACAACAGCACGATACATTTAACTTTTATACTACAATATTATAAAGGGTCCAATTTAAAAGGAGCATCAAGTTTTCCTTAATTTCTTAGTTTAATACAGTTCTCCAATGTTTTCTGACATCTCCTAACATGTAAGGAACTGATTTTTAAAAAAAGTGTGCAAATCTGCAGGCACAAATGAACAGTTAGATATAAACCAGTACATACACCCACGTTAATATTTGTTAATACAGTAACCAAGAATACCGAGTAAGTATGTTTTTGGAAGTCAGGTGAACCGTTAATGTTATCAACAAAATAAGACATTTACAAAACCAAAAATGAATCCTTTGCATTTGTTACTATGTGAGGGACCCTCACACCCACCACTAAATGGAAGGTCAACAAGACTGCAAACACAGATTAGTCAAAGAATACAAACCAAAACTAACAAAATGCCATAAAAAGCAATTAATCACAATTGTAAAACAGCCATGTTTCAAACTTAAAACTTGCAAAATTCATTAAGCATCAGTGTCCAGCAAATAAGGAAACAAAACCCAAACCCTTAGTTCGGCAAATATAACTGTTATAGTTAAGAATGCCAGAACAATGTTGTCCAAATTATGTATATTGGATAAGAGCAGAGAGATGAAAGATGTCTTATGCTTAAAGCACTAGACTGGGACTCAGAATATTGTTTCAGCTGGCCAGTTATGCCTTCCTTGGGCATATCATTTGGGTCCCATTCCTATAGAGACTTATATACATGCTTAACTTTACACACTGACTAGTCCACCAATTCACTTCAATAGGACTACTTCCCACTATGTAAAATGAACTGAAGCATGTTCTTTGTTAGTCTCTCTGTGCCTCAGTAGCCCTGAGGGTACTGTAAAAATCTGTAAAATAGAGATAGCAGTACTTCCTATCACCCTTTAGCTTATCTATTTAGATTGCAAACCCTTTGAGGTAGGAATTATCTCTGATGTTCATGTGCAGTGCCTAGCATAATGGGATCCTGAACTCAGCTGAGACCTCTAGGCATTGTAATAAGTGACTGGTAAATCAGTTATTCAAAGCATGATTCTAACTATCAAGTGAAGAACCTATTACAAATTCATCTTGAAACAAAGGTAAAATGACTAAAGTATTAAACCTGCCAAAACTGGGGTTTCAGTAGAGAGCAGTCATCATATCAGTACAGTTGAACATTGCTATTATAGATGAATAATAGTAAGTTACACAGTATATATTGTGCACACAAACAACACCTAATTGGCTGGTGAGTGAAACCCAAAAGAGTGGCTGTTGTAGTATAAGCTATACAGGAGGTTAACTAAAGATATCCCTTTGCAATTGACATAAGATCAATGTGGAAATATATCCTTATGCAGTATAAATACACAAGAAAGAGCACTGTTTTTTCTAATTCAAGAGGATCTAGAATAAATGGCATTATTCCACTCCAATAACTATATATAGTCTTTATTTATAGCACATTAATGGAAGAAATGTATATGCCACTCAAGGACAGGCACAAGAGAAAGAGTTTGAGTTATAGGGCAGTTTGATGCTTGCAGGTAAAACCATGAAGTGTAACACATCTACCCAGGCACATACAATAGTGTTTTACAATATCATACAATTAGAGACTGAAGAGTCCTCAGTGTCCAAACTGCTCCTTATCCAGAAAGAACGTCTTTCAAATAGACATAGATTCCTAATATGTGACAGCTTGTAGCTCAGATTTTCACAGCAGCAGTACACATCTGAGATTTACAAAACTAAGACAAACATAAAATACAATGAGAAGACAGAATTAATTTAGAGTTTGATTACTAAAACAAGTGTACAACCAAACAATTTGTATCAGTGAGAACAAAGCAGTCAAACAGATTGTTAGAAAACTTTAGAACATGAATGAAATTAGACCCTATTAAGTTAAAAGTGAACTGAATAGTGTGTTTGTTTGTGCCTTTTACTGCTCCTCTATTTATAAAGAATGTTAAAGCTTCATTAGAGAGTTTTCCTGTTTTTATTTTTTTAAACTACACACTTGAGAATCAGATTCGATGAGTGTGGTAGAAAAATCTATATAGAATAGAATAGGCCCTGACTTCTTTCTACTAGAAGAGCCAACAATTTGGTGAAGCGGAAAGTGACCTCACCATAGACTGAAACAAGAACTATCGGTCTTAGAACGCTCAACTGAGTGGGAATGATTGACTCCCTGAATAGGTATTGACATCCCCTTCCCCACTCTATTCAAAGTTGGGAAAGAAAGGTACCATGCGTACCTGTAAAGGAGCACAAATTTTGTTCCGATATTTTGCCATTTACCTTCAACTAGCAAACACTATCTAAACAATTGCACCAATACTAGGTTTCAATACAGTAAGCAAAATTAGATATTTATTTGCACTTGTCTCCCTTACATAAAGATTTGGTGAACACCTGGCATTTCACCACAACAGGATTTTAAATACAGCACGTCTTTACATCTATCCAGAGATCCACTAATCATAATCTATTTTGATTTGTGTAATTGTGTCAAGGTTTGGTTTGTCACCACCATTCCTTCCGTGAACTGAAGTCAAGTGCTTTTTTAGGGCAGATTTGTGTTTAAAGTCCATGTCACAACAATGGCATTTGTAAGGTCTGTCCCCACTGTGAATATTCAAGTGGTCCTGAAGCGTGCTTTTAGCAGTAAACGTCTTCAGACAAACCATGCATTGGAATGGGCGGATGCCCATGTGCCCTCGGATATGCCTATTGAGATTCTTCTTTTGTGTAAATGTTTTCCCACACTGTAAGCATAAGAAAAGTTTGTGCATTTTTAGGTGTCTCAGATAGTTTTCAAGGTGGACAAATCCTCGGGGACATTTAGGACACTGGTGCCGCCATGAATAACCAGAATCCTCCAGACTCTGAAACCCACTCACTACAGTCGAGGTTCCTTCTGTATTGTCACTGACAAAGCCCTGAAAATGATTCCCAGGCACTTCTGTAATTCTACTCTCAACAGTAGAATTTATCAGTGAATGTTGTGTTTCTGGAAAATATAAACTTGTTTTAGAGGAAGTGCAAGGCTGTGGAAAATGATCATTTTCCACATTGGCTGTGCTCATGGAATCCATTCTGAAGATACAAATTTCATCATCTTTATATCCTATTTCAACTGTGGAAATCTCTGGAGTTTTCATGTCCTTTCTTTCCGATATTAAACTTTGCATTGCAGGTTGTAAGACATCCCCTTGCTCCCGTTTTACATTATATTCTATATTAACAGGGCTATCTTCAGAAATTTCAATTATTTCACAGTCTTTATCCAAATTGTCATCTTTATTTCTCAGCTCAGTGTCTGAGGAATGACATTTCTCTGTGTTCTGATTACTGTTCTCCATAGAAGCATCAATTTCCAGATATTTAGACAATGCTTCGGTACATTTCTCTACAATGTGGACCATCTGAAGGTAACTTGCAGCAATGAGATATTTCAAAAGCTCCTTCTTTTTAACTTCGAGAGCACCAGTATAACAAGACAATAGTAACTTTCTGCCAACCTCAGCACTCTGCAATATGGTGATTCGCATCTGTTTCGACTGACTGAGCAAAAACTGATCCCTCATAAATGTGGAGCAGGCAGCAAAAATCACTTTGTGTCCATGAAACTCAGTGTCATTGATATAGATTGATACATCACAAAATAAATTCTGCTGTCTCAAGAGGTTCATCTTTTGCAACACAGCATCCCCTTGCTGTTCAAACTGGAAATGCAGCACATCTGAGTCCGTAGCCATGTTGACAACCTATGGAAAACGCACAACAGAAACATTACAGTTCAAGTATATCATTCTGGATGCAGCTTTCGCTGTCTCAGACTTCCAATCTGATATTTACTGAATACAATTTCATCAGCAGTTTAAAGCCACTACATATATACCGGTGCTGAAGAGTGTTTATGCAGAGTAAGGCTCAAAAGCTGACTTAGGGGCTTGCAACTGGCCTGGTTCTGTATTCCAGTCTAGACAGGGCTCCCCCACAAAACACTCATATCTAACCCTTACTCTCAGCACGGTGCCTACAAGAGCCCGTGGACACAAGCAGCATTAGCCAGGCTTAGCCACAGCCGGGTCTGAAAACTATTTAAAACGGTTACGAGCCCTACGTCGCAGTGCCACCATCGCAGTGCACGACGCCCCCAGCCCAGCCCAGCCGCCAGACCTTGCTGAGCTTCCTCTCTGCCCAACCCCGCAGGAGCCCCCGCCCTCCCGAGCTGCTCCGGCTCTAGGCCCAAGTGAAGGCGGCTGGAGACACCGGAACCGGAACCTCCCCCTTCCGGGATTACCACCTTCTCCTTCCACCTTCCTCAGCCCCGAACCGGCTGCGGCAGCCCTGAGAGCAAGCGCTACCCACCGCAACCGATGAGCCGGAAGCACATTCCCAAGTCCCGCCCCCTCCCCCGGAAGAGATCTTTGTGGAGCGCTCTATCAGTCCCCTGACCCCAGCTACCGGCCTCCCCTGCCCAATAGGACGAGGCAGCGGCAGGGCTGCGGCTTCCGGGAGCCCGGAAGTGGTTCGGGCCTGGAGGCGGATGTGTTTCCGTTCGGACTCCGCCGTGCCTGTCCCCCTCATGGACGCACCGACTGATGGGGCAACACGAGCCTCCGGGCGGAGTCATTGGGCCCCATCATCCCCCACGACGGGGACGGGGACACCGGAGGACGAACCCCCCTCCCCCCCAGCGGGAGACGTGTGTGTAGCGGGAGGGGGTGAGTCCCGCTCCCTTGCCAGGGACTACCGTAGCTGGAGGGTTTACGAACCCGGCAGGGATCCTCCCCCATACCACAGCCCCCTCACTTGCCCACTCAGGTGCGGTGGCTCCACCAGGCAAGAGCCAAGCGTCACAGCTGGTCATGAAATCATCGGTGGGCACCCACAACTTGAGGGTGACGGCTGCCTCTCCAGCCTGGCAGCCCCGCTCCCGGTGGGCCTGCCGGCTAGGGTGGTATACTACATTCCTGCAGCCAGCCGAGCCTCAGGCCCCTTCAAATGAAATTTGTGTAGAAATGGGCCATTTGGCTGAAAAACACATACACGCAAGGGGCTTAGGGGGAAGTTTAGAATAAGCATTGGCATTGTTACAGTGCTTCCCAGCTAAGGCTCTCACCGCGTTGTACTAACAACAGATTTAGCTACAGGAAGCAAAGCAACAGACGAAAATGAAGCAGAAAGACGATCAATGAATTAGCCAAAGCCACAGAGCATACCAGAACCAGAAGATAAGCTCAAGAAAGTCAATGCCTTCTATCCTTTAACCACAAAACTAGCCATTAGAGTCATTTAGGACAGAGTAGTGGAGTCAGTTGTAGTAATAAAGAGTAACTCATAATGGATATGGCACACTCTTAGTGACATTTATTTAAGTCCCTCTGGGATATTTTCCAAGGTTGTCCATCAGTAAGGAATTCCAGATTTAGAAACAAGGGTCTGCTCATAATTCAGGCATTTTAGTAAAAGGCAGAATTAGGCTCAGTAGTTGTAGGGGAAAAAATAGTTACTTCTCATCACCCCTACTACCACTCACAGAATTATTGCTGTTTGGGGCAAAAAATTCAGAACCCTACACCCTAAATGGGATATTTTAGATTACTTTGGTTTTCCTTTTAGATCACACAGTGAGTAATAGGCATTAGAAATCCTTGTGATCTGTACAGAACATACCATAAAAAAAAGCTAGGAGTAGTGATACAAAAGTTGGCTCATCCCTTAAAACAGTACTCAAAGAAAGAGTAGGCAGAAAGGTGCCTAAAAAGAGTTTAAAAAGCCATTGATGCACCAGCTTTGGTAATAAACATTTTTATTCAACTTCCTCCTAATCATTGAAGAGGTACTTAATTATTCTGTGGAGCATAAACTAGGATAAAGGAAATAGATGTTCAGTATATCCCTTCTCCGTGGAGAATTTGACTGTCTCTATATCAGGTCAATATAGTTAACTACAGTTCTATACATTTGCTCATTTCATCTGCACCATTATTGTTTTTATAATTAAAAAAAAGAAAGACAGACAACACAGGACTGCAGGATACCAGTAATATTTTTAATGGAGTTTTGCTTTGTATCACATTTTTAATTAAACTCTCTCTCCCTACTCTCCATCCCTTCTCAAAATGACTCCAGTATTCACCATCAGTCCTCTCATGTTCTGTACTTTTGCATTCAATGTGCTCTATGTTCAAGTCAAATAAGACTACTGGTGTGACAAATTGTATAGGTTTATAAGTTTTGCCACAGAGGAGAAGGGGGAAAAACCCCACAAAAAACCTGATACTTCAGGTATGTCAGAGTCACTAACTTGTAAAATTCTTCTATACAAAGGTAAGACAAACCTACAGTAGTTCTCTTACCCGTATGTTCATCAAGTAAATAGGTTCTAAAAGCAAAAATAATCCTTACAAATGTGGCCAAAGTGTCTTTCAAATATTTTAGTAATGGTAGACTTTTCCCCTAATTATTTTTAGGATAGGCAGGAACTTGTACATTACACTCAGTTGTGAGATTAGCCATTTATCAGTAAATGGTGTTTGACACATTAACATACAGATTATGACAATTGCCAGAGAATTTATCTGACTAAACAACAGCACTATCAACTTCAAGTGGATCTAGGCCAGTTAGAACTTTGCAATAAAAAGTGATTTAGAAGAAAGTTATACATACATGATTGGCTACATATTAAGTTCATTTTATTCTATAACAAAGCTGCCTTTGGATAGTCTGTATAAATAGATTTTATAACAATAGTGCCAGGCTCCATTTTAATTCTTAATTCGGGGGAAAAAGCATTGACAAGATTTTCTTTGTCTCTAGTCCACATTAGAGCTATAACCCATTTTCCATATAATGAATATTATAGTATCAAAATGTTTGAACAATATGGAAGATTCTGCCTGAAATCAGATCCACATGCAATATTTCAGACATCATAACCATGGGGTAACAGCTCAAGCTGATTTTGTACGCAGGTTTTCTATTTTTTTCTTTAAAAAATTTAATTTATTTTTCCATGCAAGCTGTCTCTGAACCAAGATTCTGAAAGAAATAGTTTCCTAAAATAGTTACATTTCAGAACTAAATTAATCTGCTATGATATTTGTTTCCCCCTCTCCATTGCCCATTACTTATTCCAAAACTGTACACACAACAGGCAACAATAGCCGTTTAAAACTTTTTACCTGAAAAGGTGATTGTGTCCTTTCATAACATTTTGCAACATTAGCACTTCATTCACTGTAATGCTTGTTTTGGGAACTTCTGACTTTTGTATGCCCCTTTTCTCAAGACCCAAGCTGTCTTTTGATAATGAAATATACATTATTTTCTGCAATAAAATGCTTTGGTCGTATTTTAGTTTAGCATTGTTACACTACGAGACTTAAACAGCTGCATTAGAAGTAATACTTGATCCAAATGTGAAAAGCAGTTCTTTACCAAGGGTCAAGCAGTAGATTATTAGACCACACTGCATTTCAGTTCAGTAAGAGTGCTGCTCTTCTGTAAATGGTATTCTTCAGATGAGATATTAAAGTATGGTCCTTTCACTCCAACTACGATGGCAGCCATCTAGATTAAAACTTCCATGACACTTTTCAAAACAAGTACAGCATAATCTCAACCCCCAGTTAACATTCCATTCCCTCTAGGTCTGAGATTCAAAGATGTGTAAAAGAGCTATTGCTGATCATAGTCAATAACTGATGCATTAATCTACAGCCAATGACACCTGTATCTTACTCTATCTAAACTCTTACCTTGTAAAGCTCTAGGATTCATGAACTATGTAGGGTGGTAGCTAAATTCTAGTCTACTTTTCAAGATGAAGTGCATACTTTTAGGATTCAACAGAGACTATGATCTAACTTTATATTTTCCCCCCAGTTAACTGACATACATAGCTCCTAGTAGAGCTCTAGGAAGAGTTTAAAATAAAAATAAAATAATAATAAAAAAAAAGTATGGAATTACACATTTCAGCTGCTGAAGAGATTCTTTTCACGTCATAAATAAAGCAATATTCCCCACTCCATCTTTGCTTTAAAACCAAATATGAAAGTCACAATTGCTGTGGTTTATGTGAAGCAATGTTTATAGGAGACAGAACAATAATTTTATTTTGAAGTCTTTACCATGTCTTAGTACATACAGGGATAGGTGGTCCTTTAGTGCTTGTCTTCACTACAAGTTAGCATGCTTTAGTTACTGCATTCAAGCTAGCCTAGCTTGAGTGAGAGCAACCACACTTCAAAGCAATACGGGAGTTTCACAGCCTGATTTGATTAGTTGCTGTTGAGTTAGAATAATAGAACTGTAGGGCAGAAAGGGACCTCGAAAGATCACTTAGTCCAGCCCTCTGTGCTGAGACAGGACCAAGTAAACCTCCTAGAACATTTGTTTCTCTAATCTGTTCTTAAAACTTCCAATGATGGGAATTCGACAACCTTCCTTGGAAGCCTGTTTCATTACAGCATATATTTAGAAAATTTCCCTAATATCTAATCTAGATCTCTCTTGCTGCTACCTTCGAGTGGACATTGTTCTCCATAACATCTCTCAACACATTTAAAAACTATGATCACATCCTCCCCATCAGTCTCCTTTTCTCAAGACTAAACATGCCCCCCCCCCTTTTTTTTTAAACCTTTCCTCATAGGTCAGGTGTTCTAAACCCAGGGCTGCCCAGAGGGGGGGGGGGGCAAGTGGGGCAATTTGCCCCGGGCCCCGCAGGGGCCCCCACGAGAGTTTTTCGGGGCCCCTGGAGCGGGGTCCTTCACTTGCTCTGGGGGCCCTGGAAAACTCTCACGGGGCCCGGGCCCCCAAAGCTTCTTCCGCTCCGGGTCTTCGGCGGTAATTCGGCGGCGGGGGGTCCTTCTGCTCCGGGACCTGCTGCCGAAGTGCACCGAAGACCTGCGGCAGGAGGTCCTTCCGCCCTGGGACCCACCGCCGAAGTGCTGGGTCTTCGGCAACGGGAGCCTGCCGCCCCCAGGCCCCCGGAATCCTCTGGGCGACCCTGTCTAAACCTTCTCTAAATTTGTTGCTCTCCCGTTCTCCTCATCTTTCCTAAAGTGAGATGCTCAGAACTGGACATAGCACTCCAACAGAGGCCTCATCACTGCTGAGTAAAGTGGGACAATTACCTCCTGTGTGTTACATATGGGACTCCGGTTAATACGCCCCAGAATGATATTTACCTTTTTGGTAACTCCATCACATTGTTGATTCATTAAATTTGTGATCCACTACAACTACTGGATCATTTTCAACAGTATAAACTCACAGCCAGTTATTCCCAGTTTTATATGTGCTTTTGATTTTTTATTCCTAAATTTACACTTGACTTTACTGGATTTCATCTTGTTGATTTCAGACCAATTCTCCAATTTGGCAAGATCATTTTGAATTCTGATCTGATCCTCCGAAGTGTTACAAATCCCTGCCAGTTTGGTGGTAATCCTCACATTTAAAAAGCACATTCTACACTATATTATCCAAGTCATTAATGAAAATATTGAGAAGTACTGGACGCAAGACAGACTCCTGCAGGACCCCACTAGATACTGCCTTCCAATTGGACAGCTACTATTGATAACTATTCTTTGAATACAGTCTTTCCACCAGTTATGCATCCACCATATAGTAACTTCACCTAGACCACGTTTCATTATGAAAAAATCATGTGAGTCTAAGTCAAAAGCCTTACTGAAAATCAAGATGGAGGGAGGGTAACATACATCTAGTGCTTCCCCTCTACCCACTAGGACAGTAACTCTGTCAATGAAGGAAATTAGTTTGGTTTGGCATGATTTTTGAGAAGCCCACATTGGGTATTATTTATTCTCTTATTGTCCTCTACATGCTTGTTGTAACTCAAGTTGTTGCATCCCCAGAGAGTTACTAGGTTTAGCATCAACATCACTTAAGTTTCAAACGCCCGCCCTCCCAACTAGCTAGCTAGAATTTAAAGCACCACTTAACTTGAGCTAGAGAATTCCGTGTGTGGATGGGAGTTGAGGTAGGGGTAGCATTCCAATTATTACCTGAGCTAATTATGCTGTAAAAGCACATCCTCAGTAGCGCTACATCAAGGAAGAAGTCATACCCTGACCCTAGGCAATCAGACTCATATTCTAAAAATCTGCAATTTATTTGCTTTACAAACAGTACCATGTAATCTACCTGACCCACCTAGATCATTCAGGGCTTTAGCTCTTTATAAACATACATCTATGTTAATAATCCTGAAAGTTGCTATCGGCTGGGGTAGGGCTGATTAGCAGAGAAAATTCAATTACATAGTTTAAAAGGGACAAAAAAGTGACACGTGGAAAAAAGTATTTAATTTTAACTTTAGGGATTTGGGTAAGATTGGAAGGCAAATAACTGAAGTTTTAACAGATAAATTAGCAGTTGAACTTCATAACTCTCAGTTATCCAGTGCTTTTTGAAAAAGTCAGGTTTTATCTCATAGACTCATCCTTTCTGTTGTTTCTTCTATCTGCCCAGACATACACAGGCCCTTAACTGTACAGCACATAGTTTAATTGATGACTGCCTACAGCAAGAGTTCTTCAAAAGGTGACAGTCCCATGTCTCCAAATCAGATTAAATGATCCAAAATGTAACAAATCCAAAACTTAACCCCATGCTCACCAGTAGGAACACAGACAGAAACCCTGCATGAGGATTGCTAGTCACAGAAAATAACAAGACTAGAATGAAGGCTGACAACCTGTTAGGTTTTGTAATTCAATCTGTACACAACCTTTCAGGGCATACCATCTGCTTTGGTGAAAGCCCAAATCCAACCTTTTGTTCCTTTCTTCATGATGCCTACAAAGGGCTGTTTGGAATGCTTAATTAACACAGGTGCTATCACTCCTTAAATTGAGCACAGCCTGAGCCAATTTCCCTGCATCCAGTATCTGGCTTGCATCAGTTTGTTGACAGACCTTACTGTCTGTAGCAGTGCTACAGCTGAAAGAATCAAAGTCCACTGTTATATCTTGAACATTTCTTTCATTGGCATTGTCAAAACTATTTTTTCCATGTAACTGTTTAAGGTGTTTCCTCAGAACAGGTTTATGTGCAAAGACCATGTCACAATAGTTACATTTATGAGGCTTGTCTCCACTGTGCAGATTGAGATGGTCCTGTAAAGAACATTTCTGAGAGAAGGTTTTCCCACAGATTTTACACTGAAAAGGTTTGATCCCTGCATGCACTCTCATGTGTCGGTGGAGATTGCCTTTCTGAGTGAACGTCTTACCACACAGCAGACACATGAACAGTTTATGCATTTTTAAATGATTAGCATAGTTTTCCAGGTGCCGGAATACTCTGGTACACTTGGGACACTGGTGGTGCCATTGGAGACCCTTGTCTATACCTCTGTTGTTAGGACCAAACATGTCTTTAGAGGCCATGATGAAATTGTCACTGCCAGCATAAGAAAGGGCATAGTTGTGGAGATGATTTTGTTCTATTTCACTCGTTCTGTTTTCCACAGTGGAATTGATTAAAAAGTGCTGAGGCTCTGATGAATGTAAAGCAGTTTGTTCAGAAGAAATAAACTGGGTTTGATCTTTTTTATTTCTAACCTCAGACACCTCCCCAATAGACTCCACCTTGACAATCTGAATGTCACTATCTTCCATGTCCATACTGTCTTCTGAGGTTTGAATACATAGTGAATCCTGTTGCAGAGAGTCCTCATCTCCTTGGTGTTCTTTCAACTCAGAAGAATCGCTTTGCTGTTCACAATCCTCCTTGCTCTCCAATGGCTTCTTAGGTTTTATAAACTTCCAGAGAGCCTGTGTACATCGTTCCACAATGTGGCTCATCTGAAGAAAGCTTGCAGCAGTCAAGTAATTTACCAGCTCCATCTCAGGAAACTCCAGAATACCACTGTAGCAGGACAAAAGCAACTGCCTCCCCACTTCTGAACTCTGCAGAATGGAGATTTTAAGCTCTCTGGAGTCATTCAACAAAAACTGATCTCTTAAAAAGGGGGAGCCTGCAGCAAACACAATTTTATGCCCATGAACCTCAACATTATCTATGTGAACTACGACATCACAAAACTTATTTTCTTCCCTCAGTTTGTTCATTTTTTGTAACATTGAATCTCCATAATTGTCAAACTTGAAGTGAAGGATATCTGATCTTTCGGACATTTTGGCAGATCTAAAGAACAAAAGCAAAACAAAAATAAAGAAACAGTATCTGAGGAAACCAATGGATGTAATCATGCAAATTAAAAAGGGGCCAATGGTGCAGGTTAAACATACATATTTTACAAAACGTTCTCTTATATTAATAAAAACACCCAAGACTATTAAAAATGAAATAATTTTAAAAGTTAAGTTTACTTTGAATATCTTAATGATGTTTACTTTTCCACATTTCACACAACTTGGACAGTGAAAGTAACCTAATCAATTTCTAGACTATTTCATATTCTAATCCACATGCAGTAGTATAATGTTGCAATGTCCCCAACACTACAGAAGAATAAATTTTATTTATTTAAATAAATAAATAAATATTTAAATATTTATTTAAAATATTATAGTTATATAGATACACTATTTCTTTGGAATTTAAAATAAAACCATATAAATATTTCTACTGGTTTAAACTTCTGTAAAAGCTTGCTTTCGTATTAACAAAAACTAAGTTTTTGGCTCAATTTGAGCCTTCAATGTCCCTTTAGGTTTTTATCAATAGTTTTGCTTTAAAGCATGAACAATTTCCGTAGGCAATTGATCTCTCAATGTTACACTTAAGCACCTGTCAGAGAGGACAGTGTAATATTAAACCAAGCTTTTTAACATTCATGTACTAAACAGGAGAAATATGGTCTATGAATCAAACTAAGAAAAATAGTTAAAATTCTTCCACCCTCAACACCTCCTGCTTGCCTGGTGGTATTTCTAAATAAAATACAGCCTGTTACACATCTAAAATGCGCAGAATTCTAGTACTGAACTTAATTTTTTAGACCAGATATAGTCACAATGGAAGTGATTGGGATCTCATTCATCTTTATGCATTTGTCCAATGTCCATTATCGAGCACTGAAGCAAGCATTTTTATTTTGAGAGTTTTTAAGGGTGAGAAATAAAGTCAAACTGCTAGATAGCACTGTTCTCTCACATTCACCACCTAATAAGCAGTTGCACCAGAAAACACTTTCTCACAGGAAACACACTGCTTCCTAAACTGTAATTACTTTTAGGTGGCTATTAATGCTTGAATGGAAAATTACTCATTGTTAGAAAAATGATATTCCAGAAACAATACCCCACAAAGGTGCGTGAAGATTTCCATCATACCCCTCAAGTAATTTGACCTACACAAGAAGTAGATCATACTGTAAATGCAAATTCCAGATCTGGCTATCCTCCAGTTTTGTATTCTTGGCTAGCCTGAGGAGGGAGGGAGAAAGCTCTCTGCATCTTTCTGAGTTCTACATGCTATTTCCACTCAATATCACACGTCACAGCCATCATCCTTCCAGCTGACAGGCAGACGTGACTCCTATTCAAAACAGGTTAGGTCTAACAGAGGAATCATACTTCTTCAGTTTAGTTCAATAGAGACATTTCAAAATTAACTAGATATGGTACCTTAGTTTTCTTGTTTAAGCATCACAGAGAAGGTTTCTGCAAATTGCTCAATGTGTTACCAGTTTAAAGGATTCTGGATGAATTACCTAAGGAAAGAGAAGAAAAGCCACGGTTAGCCAAAGGCTTATTTGCCTTACAACTTTAAAATGTCTTTAAAGAAAGAAGAATGATTTGAAAGTAATTAACTGTTTACATGTCCACACTACTATACGTGTGTTTTGAAAAACATTTTTCCAATACTGAGGAAGAACAGTATTGGAAGACTACTGGGGGTTAGTCAGAATTCCTCTCCAATTTATAAAATACTAGGCCTGCAAAGGGCCAAAAGCACCTGCCCACCTGCATTTGGCTCCATCTTTCTTTGTGGCTTTGCAACCAATAACAAGGGTAACATCCTTTTATTCCCCTTCTCATCCTCTCTTGGGTGGCTGCACCTTGTTCTTACAAGGAATTTCAGCTGATGAACTATTAGAGCTTTCCTAGTTTTTACTTTATGTAATTCCACAATATAAAAGGAAGAAACCTGAGCAGCCCAGTGGCCATCTAGACCAGTGTCCTGGGTCTGACACTCACACTATCAGCTGCTAGAGGGGAAAGCGAAAAGCCCCATAGGGGACAGTTATGGGATTATTCGCCCTACACAGAAAGTCACTTCCTCGCCCCCCTTGGCTAAGTGGTTGGTTCATGACCCTGAGGAAAAACGGTCTAAAATCCACCCTTAACAAGTGGGGCTGAGTGCTACACCGCCCAGGCTCCCCCCCTTCCCCCCTCCACTCACCTCCTTACTCCTCACACTCCCCCCGCCTCCTTCTCTCCCTAGCCGCCCCCACTGTGTCCCCTCCCCGCAAGGTTGGGAAGGGGCCACTCTCCGGATCCGGATCCGGCCCCGGGCGGAGGCGTTGGCCGGAGGACACCGGAACCGGAAGTACCCCTCTACAAATCTTCTTCCGGGGCTCCTGCCCCTGCCCGGTTTCTTCACGAACCCACCGGGAGCCGCCGCGGCCGCTGCCGGAGCAGCCGCCGCCGGGGCCCCGGAAGTGTATCTTCCTCTGACCCGGAAGACTCTCCCTGTCCCGTCCCCCTCCCCTCCGGCCTGGGTCACGTGGTGGGGGCGGCGGCGGCGGCCGAGGCCCGGCCGGAGGAGGCAGCGGCGGTGGCTCGGGTAGGTCCGGTTCGTGCCGCCCCCGGGGTTGTGCGGCGGGAGGGGCCAGGTCAGACTCCGCGCGTCTCTTCCGCATCTGGGGGGGGGTCTCCGGTCCCCGAGTCCTCCAGAGCCGGCGGCCGCGCCGGCCCCCCCCCCCTGCCCCACCCGCCGCCCCCCCCCCCCCCCCGGCCCGCCCCCTCCCCCCCCCCCCCCCCCGGCCCTGGGCCTCGCCTCGCGGGCAGCCGCTGCCCAGGTCTGGTTCTGCCGGGGCTGGGCCCAGGCCGCTCCTCACGCAGCCCGGCGGTGCCAGGCCGCGTAGCCCCGGTACACTGCTCCCCGCACCTGCACGGTGCCCGCCCCCGGTGTGCGGCGCGGGGCCCTCAGGCGGTCAGGATCCGCAGAACGTGCGACCAGCGCCTGCGGGGTGGTTTTGTTGTTGGGAGTTTCGAAAAGGAGGGAGGAAGGAAACTCCAGAACCGGGAAGTATTGGGCTAGGCACCCGGGCATATGCCATCCCGCGCAAGGTGCCTGTCCCATGAAGCCCCTTAATGAGGTCCCCTGTGCATTCTGCAGCTTTCCCCCGTCTCTCTCTCTGCAGAGTTCCACCTTATGCTGCTCTCTTGCCAAGTTTTTTAGCACCTGAGATCTCTGAGCACCTTTCCATGTCGTGCATGAGACTAGATTTCTGTGGGGCCCTGTTTTGATCTCTGCACCCCTAACTCATCCACAGGCACGTGCACAATATTGGTAAAAGTGCCTTACCATCATACTGAGTGTACTGCATGTGTAGAAAGTGCGTTATCAGTCTCTAATCACATGGCGAAATGCCAGACGGTTTTCACGGGAGTGTGTGCATACAGTTCTCAGTCACATCTATTTTCTGGCCAGATGTCCCCTTCCATCCTCCCTTTGGCTGCTTTTGTGCTGGATCTGTTTTGTTCTTAGTCACAGGATTGGTTTGATTGATAGGACAGTGTATTTTTCTCACTGTTTGTCACATTCAAGCCTCTGGACTACTTTTGCTTGAACTTTACAAAAACTCTTGGGTGGATATACAGCCTGCAAAATATCTGGAAGGGCTGAAAGTTGGTGTTTGTAATAGAAACACATGTGCAATGTTCATTATAGCTGTCACTAGCTTTCGAGCTATTGATGATAACCTTATTGCATGTTCTGCATAGGGACAGTGGTGCATGCAAAGAGGTGGGAGAACAGCAGTGGGGCAATATGAACTAGAAGTGGGTAGAGACCCACCTGTCCCTTCAGATATGAGTTGGCTGCACCTGGGATGCTTCACACATGGCTTGTGTGCTGGACATTGTGATGGATGACATGGGCATATGAATAGATACTGTCACTAGGCCGAGGAATCCAGTATGCATGGGACAGTTGTTGCCCACACATGTTAACTGGTGTGGGGATTGGAGGCATAAGATGACACTTGCTAAAAAATGTAGTTTCTAATAATAGTATTCTGTCCTCCTCTGCATATTTCAGGCAGCATTTTAAAAGTTTCTGATAGTATCTAACTAGGCTCAACTAGTTACTAAGATAATGGTGCTTAGAAACCAAAGTGATAGTCTTTCACTCTTTCCCATTTAGTTGGTTATGCTCCAACCATCCAAACAGGTATGCATGTAACTTTCTGCACAGGAATAATGCTATTGAGTTCAGTGGCACTACTCACATGTGTAAAGTTACTCACATGCTATATATTGTAGGGACTTTTGTTAATATCCCCTTGTGTAATAGACTCACCCAAACAATAAGGGAAGGAAATATATTTTTAAAGTGAATGCATTTGTAAAATTACAAAAATTGTCAGGAAACTCAGATACAATTGAAGTTCAGTTGAAAGTGACTAGATTTCAAATTGATATTGTTCCCTTAATCATAAATCCATTATTTCTAAATCTGTGTTGCCAGACAGTGCCGAGCTTATTTTTTATGGGTACTGAGTTACGTCAACAAAATAACCAAATTCCATTTTCAAATCTTCATGTTCTGGGACTATATCCGGTCATTGCTGGTCAGATATCACATTGATGCTAGAATCTGGCACTTTATTGCTTCCCCTTCATTTGATTTACATTCCAGTCTCAATCTTCCCCTTTTCTTTATCCCATTGTTATCCTGTTTGTAAGTGCGCATACTGTTTTAGACTTTTATGGTTTGGAATAGGTAAATTCCAAGCACTAATGATCCTAGTTCAGAGATTGAAAACAAGTAGCAATAAACAAGCACTATACTACCTTTATATGTTTGAAAAATCTGGTAAAGTTTCAAATGAAATTGGACTTTGGTAGCTATAGATTTTACAGTATTCACCTTTGCACTTTTGCATGTTGTAAATTAAAGTAGTATAAAAAAAGTGAAAAATTAAAATGCAGGTGGTGTGAGGGGCAACAATTATGACTTTCTCATAGACTTTAAGGCCAGAAGGGACCATCATGATCATCTAGTCTGACCTCCTGCACATTGCAGGCCACAAACCTCACCCACTGATTCCTGTAATACGCCAGTAGCCACTGGCTGAGTTAACTGAAGTCCTCAAATATTTAAAGACTTCAAGTTACAGAGAATCCACCATTAACACTAATGTAAACCAGCAAGTGACCTTGCCTCGTGGTGCAGAAATACAAAGCTGGAGGTGAGATTCTGTCTAGGTATCTCATGCTGCAAATATACATAGGCTGGTCTGTATTCCCAAATTTGTTTGATCTGTTGGGATTTTATAGACAAAATAATACACTTGTTTGGACTCAGGAAGTCGGTAAGACTTCTGGGCTACACTGTTGCAGAATGCCTCATTCCATGGAGTTCTGCAGAACTGTTTAAATTTTGTGGATGTTATCATGTCTTCCATAATGATCCTTATGTCCCTGCTTAACATTAGAAGGTCAAGGCCCTGACCAGAGTTGGCTATAGATACACAGTGAACAGATTAGCTAACAGTTAGGCATGAGAATTTCCTTCTGCTTTCCAAGTCCAGCTGCAGACAGTTTTTAGTACCATGTATCATATGAGACTCTTAAGGTCATTGCTGCTGCTTGAAGGTTTCAGATTATATTTTCAAAGAGCCATGCCAGTCCAATAAATGTAACTATACATTTCTGTTTGAATCCCCAGTGAATGATGTAAGCTGTATAAATACACACTGCACCCTTATAAGGGTCACTCTAACCTCAGGCTGGAGAACCTTATCTTCCACGCTAACTGCTTCTCTGTACTTACGGATCTATGTCCTATGTCTGCCTGAAAAGGGATACCTGTAGATGTGCACAATGCTATTGGAATGTCATTTGGGTTTGTGAGAATAGACTCTTCGCAGTGAACTCATTTCAGTGACATTCTTTTGCTGCTCTGGATAGGGCAGTGTCAGCGTTTCTTTTATAAACCACTGTTTCCCTGGGCCTACAGTCTGTCTCCGCGGGTGGAACAATTGCTTTGTGCTGGAGCCTGACATAAGCATTTTGTCCCGAGCACATTTTCTAGATTAAAAATAAATCCTTATGGAATCAGCTATATTGATAATCCTTAACAGGTTTAAGGTTGTGTTAGCTTGAACCCTTTTATGTTTTTTCTGATACCTGGCTCTTTGGGTGATTCAACCACCTTCCTGAGATCTCTGCTTGTCATGCTTTCTCTTTCATGAGAATCACAGGGGTAGGGGAACTTGAGGAAGTTTAATCTTAAAATGAATCTCCTGTTTTCATTTGGCTCTTGAAGTCAGATTGACATAGAGGAGGGGTCCAATGGGAAAACTACACCATTTTATGGCCATGATACTCCTTTGAGAACAATCCTTTACAAGGAGCTAAAAAATTAGGAGTACAATTATTCTTTGTTCCCTTGAAGCAAGAGGAATTTAGATGCTTCATTTCCATATATAATCATAGGACTGGAAGGGACCTTGAGAGATTGTCTAGTCCAGTCCCCTGCATTCATGACAGGACTAAGTATTATCTAGACCATTTTTGACAGGTGATTGTCTAACCCGCTCTTAAAAATCTCCAATGATGGAGATTCTACAACCTCCCTAGGCAATTTATTCCAGTGCTTAACCACCTTGACAGTTAGGAAGGTTTTCCTAATGTCCGACCTAAACTTCCCTTGCTGCAATTTAATCCCATCGCTGCTTGTCCTATCTTCAGAGGTTAAGAAGAACAATTCTTCTCCCTCTTCCTTGTAACGACCTTTTATGTACTTGGAAACGGTTATCATGTCACCTCTCAGTCTTCTCTTTTCCAGACTAAACAAACCCAGTTTTTTCAATCTTCCCTCATAGGTCATGTTTTCTAGACCTTTAATCATTTCTGTTGCTCTTCTCTGGGCTTTCTCCAATTTGTTCACATCTTTCCTGAAATGTGGTGCCCAGAATTGGACACAGTATTCCAGCTGAGGCCTAACCAGCGCAGAATAGAGCGGAATGAAAAGCAAAAATCAAAAGCAAACAAAAAAGGACCCACCAGTTATAAAGCAGCCTTGTGGGATGTGATTCTCTTAGATGTTCTCCCTCCCTTACTGGAGAACCTGTGACCTGAAGATCCAGATTCTGTGGGGCAGTTTCTGGTGTCTTAGGAGTTACCCATTCTGTTTTTGAAAATTTGCTTTTTATTTGTGTTGAAATTAACCCCATAATAACAAGCTTAGGGACACTGTCAGTGTTTAGAGTTGTCACTGGGAGGGCTCTGAGCTGTGATGTGGCACATAATCTGAGATATGTGCTTGGTGGGGACCTTCTCTCCTAAACCTCTCAACAGTGAGACTGGAAACCATAAGGGCTACACTGCATCTGAGAGTGAGTGTCCAGCCTGGGTCTTCAGACTCATGCTAGCAGGTTTTACGCTAGTGCTCTAAAAATAGATATGTAGGTGTTGTGGCTTGGGCTCTGAAGCCAGGTGTGTGATGTGGGTTTGAGAGCTTGAGCTCCAGCCCAACCCATGACATCAAAGCAATGTCTGCACAGCTTCTTTTAGAGCATTAGTGTGAGCTCTGCTACCACCAATCTGGGGACCTGGGCTTGAGAGGCTCACTCCCAGATGCAGGGTATACATGTCCTGAGTTTCTTAGACAATCTGCAAGCACCATAGCTAGAGTGTTGTCCCTACTGCTGTGTTTTCTTGCTCTCTGATTCTGTGAGATTAATGGTGCTGCCTGTCACCTCTAATTATATTTCAAATTTTTGACGTGAGTTCTTTTAGACTGACACCTATTTTATTGAGCTCATAGACTTCCTATTCCACAGCCATCCCAAGTCCTCTGGTTCAGGTAAAGTGCCCAGTGGGTGCTCTACAGGGAGCCTTCTGATCTAAAGTAACTCTTGATCTAGAAGGTGCTGAAAGATGCAAGGCAAAGTAAGGGAATGTGGAAATTCAGGTGAATTAAACCATGGCAATATTCCAACAAAAAACCCCAAGGAATTCATTATTGCTCTTTCTCGTTCAATTATGGCAGCTGCGCTCCTTTCTTTTCTCAGCATCAGTGGTCAGATAAAAATTCTAACGCTTTTTAACAATCGAGAAAATTCCTTCAAGGAATTTCTTTGAATTGAAAATCTGATATTTTCTATATGCAGAACACAGATTTTTGCTTGTCGAGTTATTTGTGAGAGGCCAATAATTTACATTAATATTGCACATTAAAGCGTCTTGCTTTGGGCCAGATCCTGCTATCCTTTCTTGTGCAGAGTAGTAACTTTCTCATACTTGACAGGTTTCAGAGTAGCAGCCGTGTTAGTCTGTATCCGCAAAAGGTGCCACAAGTACTCCTGTTCTTTTCTCATACTTGGTCCCATTGATTTCAGAGAGACTGCTTGGAGAGCAAGGGATCATGCAGTGTATGGGTGGGAAAATCAGGCTCATTTGGATTTCTTATTGTTGCGCTGTAAGTGTGGTATTGATACATTCTTGTAGCGGATAAATTTAGCCAATCATACATATTCCCTGATTATTGTGTGTGATGCCTGTTTGAAGAGTAGAGAGTATGTGAAAGCACAGCATACCTTTTTTTTTTTTTTAAAAGTGAATTTAGTGCTCGTGAAAGGTACCAGATTGTCAGGCTTTGAAAATAGATTAAATTTAGCACTTCAGACTAGACACACTATACCAAAATAAATTGCTAAACTGCTCCTTACCTTACTTTAATGGCTGCTAATGATCAAAGCCAGCTCTTCTACTCCGATTGTCTTTCAGGAGTGTAGATCCAACGTCAAAATACTAACATCCCTCTATACTCTGTATGTTACCCCAGATGACTAATAACTGAAGTTTCAACACTCTGTATCATCTATTTTTAAACATTTTCTAATAAAATTTTAATTCGTTCACACTCTATTTGCAAAGTATTGGCAAAAATATTTTAAGAGAAGGTTTTGGGGGCTTATTTTTATTTTGCATTTTGTTAATAATGTAGTTATTTTCAGATGAGCTGCCAATTTTGTAGGTGGTGTAGAAATGAGTCTCATAATAAATTTGTACTTGGAATTCAGAAATGATCACTAGTAACCATTTATGAATTATCATATCCAATATTCCTTGTTGGGTATAAAATGAAAGAATGTTGGACTTTCAACTTTTTAAACTGATTGACTCAGGTTGAAGCTGACCCTGGAATTTTGATGTCAGAAACAAAAAGCAAAGACAGGTTTTTTAACCTTGTGTCCACTGGTACAAACACAGCAGAGAAAACTCAGAAATAAGGCAAAATGTATTGCTCAGATAGAGGTGAAAAGGCTTTAAAGGTAATAAAGGAATCTTTTCATCAGGTGATGCTAAATTTGATGTCCTCCTTCCTGGGCATAGGTGAAAATAGTATTGAGATGGTTTATCAGAAAGCCCTTGGTAGTAATCCTATGGTATTTGCTAGTAAGCATCCTTAGATAATACAGTAGAAATAAGACTTTTACTCCTTTCATTGCTTCTCTCTTGCTTGTCACTCAAAGTTCTTTCCTCAGATCTGCATCTCTGTGCTGCTCAGCTCTCCCTGCTATATCTACTGCTGTTAGAGCATGGTCATCTGCACCGCCCTCAGCTTCATTATTAAGATGCTGTTCGCAAAGTCTGCAAGTCTCCGTCTGGAGCGAGACTGCTTAGATCAAGGTGGAAGATTGTAAACTGGGACTGGTTCTCTCTGTGGGCCACAACCCGTCTTAAAGACAGGTGGCTGCTGTCTGCGTTATGTAAATAAAGCGCACTTCTTGGGCCTCTGACGGGGTCAGTGGAGCCCCTTAGTTGGGCAAATTTTGGAGATCATCTGGGCTTGAGAGTATTTTCAAGTACTTTCTCCAAACCTATTGTATAGAGCAGCAGGAAAACATTGCACATGAGCAGATAAGATTAGGGGGGATAGTAGGGCCAATGTGTATCAGAAGAGAGGAAGTTCATGAATAAACGTTTATGTTTTTGTCTAGAAGCAGTGTACTTTGTGTAAAGTGTGGCTTCTAAGAACAAGGGTCACTCTGATATACTACATCCTCAAGCCTTCCTAGACATGATGATGGATGTGATATTCCAATTGATCTTTCATGTCTTACTGTTACAATCTTCCTTAAATTTACACTGTTCCCTCAGTTCAGTGACTGGGCAGAGAGTCATGAGTGGCAGTTTTATTAATTCCATGGCAGCAGTAGGTTTGGTAGAGTTCAATAAATTCTAACTTGGTTTAAGAAAAATCAAACCCAGAAGCCTTTGTGGGAATACGCAAGGCCTTTGCCATGTACTGAAAAAACAGCAACTGTCTTCTAGGCTGCTATTTGCAGCCTTTTTATTCATAAGTGTGAAATTGTCTGAATATGACAAGTGTAGGATGTTGCATTTTTTACGAATTTCATGCTTCTCAAAGGAGAATCACACAATGCTCCTTCCTTCAGTGACTTTCACAACTGTCTGCATCTATGCTTTGGAAGAAAATGTGCTGTAATAATACTTGGACCTCAGAGAGAAGGTTTCATGAGAGGTTAAGAGCAAGTGTACAGTCCATTTGTGAAAAAACAGAAGGCAATATATTTGCACGAGTTGGAGAAGTAAAAGTTTATGGTGAAGTTGTGTTACTCTAATCTCAGATGCTCCTTGCACTGGAGGAGAAAATCAGTCTCAGAGTAAGGAGTAGTCATCTGGCTGTATTGAGTCCTAGCGTGCAGCCAGCCCATTGGTGGAGTGGGCTAGGACTGTTGTCTGCAATACAATTCCCATTCATCAGGCAGGATGAGTCATAGATTCCAAGGCCAGAAGGGATCATTTTAATCATTTAGTGTAACCTTCTGTATAAGACAGACTATAGAACTTGCCCAAAATAATTCCTTTTGAACTAACACACTTCTTAAATCCAATTTTGATTTAAAATTGCCTTTGATGGAGAATCCACCATGACCCTGGGTAAATTGTTCCAATGGTTAATTATCCTCACTGTTAAAAATTCATGCCTAAAATGATGCTGAAAATCCATCCAACATTAATTCCAGAGTACCTCCTGTGCGTGGCTTATGAACTTTGTAGGGCACCAAGTCAAAAAGCAATCCTCTCAGGTGGTTGTGTACCCACTGTGTGCACTTTGAAAAATGTATCTGTGCCAAGCTGTCTCATTGTTTGGCTGCTAGTTTGGCAGCCAAGTGAGGTCAGTTCCCCACAGGACAAAGGGCCCAATTCAAATGGAAAAAAAAATCAGGTTTGGTCATCCTTTGGAGTCAGTAAAGACCAGTTCTCCTGTGATGAGCATGTAATACGGACTCACTAAGGAATTTGGCCCTTTGTTCCATGGCTTTCTATTTTTAGCCGGGTGTTCTAGGAACCTTTGATGTTAGAGGTGTGTAGTTGAACTCCACCTTGTGTTCCCTTTATCTAAAGTGTATCTCAGTGCCAGTCCTTGTGACTTTTTTAGCCTATCTGTTGGCTCTGACTTGCAGCACTGAGCCAGCCTATGCTGTTCTTCCTGTTTCTTGGTAGGGTGTCCAGAGCTGATTCTTATAATACAAAAGTGTCAGTGCAGATGCATAAAATATTGCTGAGCTCTCAGGGGTCCATTGTATCTCTAGTACAGCATATCGAGTTAAATCATATAATGTTGAGATTATTTGAGAGTCGAATTTCATGATTGGCTTGTCCTGATATTTACAAAACCCTCGCATGACATTTACATGAACATAGGTGAAGGGAAGGCCAGGTTATGTATGACTAGGGTTATAGTTGGAAGTATGCTGGCCCTAAAATAATGTCTTTCATCACCAGACATAGCACATACCCATGAGCCTGTTTTACACTACAGACAGTATTGTGTCTGGGATTTAGTTACTACTCTCATTTGGCAGTGTAGACAAGATCTTAACCATGTTCCTTAAAAAGATGAACTTAAGCACTGCTTGGGAGTATGATTTTAGGCCCCATCTACACTGCACAATGAAAGTGTTATAACCAGTTCCTCAGATGTGAATCTGTTTGTAAAGTAGATGGGCCTTCACTGGGAAAGGTGATCATGAAACACTTCAAAATATAACTTTGTTTTGTGATCTATAGAAACCAGTGCAGCACTTTCAGAGTAAAGAGTTTCACAGCAAATTGAAAAGCCAGGACCATGAGTGCACATTGATGTACTGAGAACTGTTACTTAGCTGTGCAGTCAGATGTGTTGATCTTTAATAGTCATCGAGTTTCTGAAAAGAAACATTTGAGCTTCAAGCACAAACTTCTATAAAGTATTTTTATGATTTTTGTTTTTCAGGAGTATATAAAAAATCTCATTCATGAGTCGAACTTCCTTTTTAAGTCATGGATGACAAGGTCTCTGTTGGAAAAATCAGTGTCTCTTCAGACTCGGTATCCACTCTTAACAGTGAAGATTTTGTCTTGGTTTCCAGGCAAGGGGATGAAACACCATCTACAAATAATGGTAGTGATGATGAAAAAACAGGACTGAAGGTAAGAATCCATAACCCGACTTCATTCTTTCTTCTAACCCAAATTAACCACAAAAGAGCTTAAAGAGGGACTTCTATTGCTGAAAACTTGAAAGAAGAGAGAACTTATTCAAGAATCAATGTCCTTTGCTGATATTTTTTGACTTACTTCTGCTGTCATTGTAGATGATATTTATGTTTTGAATAAGTGCTGTCACCATCACAACTTGGTTTTTCATTTTGCTGAATCCTTCACTGGAGTTGTCACCCAGTGTTTGAGATGAAACAATCATACATTATGATTTTCAGATGGTTAGAATTTCAACTTCACTGCAGCTTTCAGGGGAGAAAGCCCTTGTTAATGCACATATGTCATCAGTTTGCTTGTTGGTTCTACTACGTACTAAAGTTTCTCAATGGGAAAGGTTCTCTAAGAAATTTGGAAGTAGCCTGAAACCTAACACCCAGGACATGTAATGTGGACCTCAGAACACAGGCCCAGGAGCAAGTTATGTGAACTCTGTGGGCATTAAAATGGCCTTAAAATGTGGTGATAGAAATATGATGGGAACTCTAAACTCTTGCACCTGTAGCTGTATTTTCATATATTATAATCTAAAGCGGATCTTTTCCAGGGCTGATCTAAGTTAGAATGTTCTGTATGGAAGTTGAAGGAAAAATTAGCTCGCCTATGTAAGAGACCTTGAGATCTCAGGTCAGTTAGATCTGTCATACAAAGAATGTCCAATCCAAATTTCAAATTGGGAGAGAAATCTTGTATTCCCTCTGTGGGACTGTTTTCTTCTTTGCTGCTAGGAGCTGGGAGGCTGAACAAAGACTTCACTGCAGATTTCCTGATGCCTTTCCACAGCTTTCTTATATCTCCAGCTGCTCTACTTGGCTTTCTTGAATTCCTTCTGATCTCTATAGTAGTCATTTAATGGATGCATTATTATAGATGACACAACAGACAGCCTTCAGTGGAAGAACAGTTCTTTTTCCTTAAGAACTTTTTCATCTGGTGAAAAAATTGATTTATGTAATTGTATTGCAACTGCAGAAAATTCAGCGACAATTCCCCTTGCAAAGGAATAGTTTGCAAAATTATATCAACAAGTGAGACTTCCTTGAATGATCCACAAGGTTCTGTCCAGAAATTTAACTCCAAAAGAGGAATAGTAGCCTCACTTGTCTGCTTTAGAATACATGCCTGGGTAACTACTGAGTCTTAGAATTTCAGCACACTGCGCAGAAGATGTCCTTGTCTTAAGAACAGTAATGTGAGAGGCAGCTGATCAGTTTCTTAAACTATTGAGGGTTATCTGAGTCTACAGAAGAGAGAAGACTACGAGAATCCATTCCACTCTGTTAGTGCCAAATAACATTTGGAGATGTGAAATGGCTCATTCTGAAGCAAGTATCACTTCAAGGTTGAGATGTTTGGATTCCTAATGCAGTTGTAATGATTACCCAGCTATTGGTGTTCGATGCTTCTGGATTTTCAGGACGCACATGTATCTTTAGTGCAGTAACATTTGGGCTTGTATTATCAAAAAGAATTATGTTGTTTCCTGATCTGGAACTAAACATTACAGTAGTTTTGTTGGGTTTCATGAGTAAACTTCAGCATGAATTCCCAGGTGAAGGCTGGGTACTGTCGTTGAACAAAGTGAATCACCTTGAACCTTTCCTTTTGTATTCTGTCTTTTGAGAGAGCATGCTGTTTCTTTATAACTGCAATCTGAATGATTAATGGAAACATTATACCTTAGTTAATGCAAGTAGGTGCCCAGTTCAAAGTCATTCCTGCAGGAATTTCTTTAGTTAACCCCCTCCTTTCTGCATAACAAGACAACAAACTATCACTGGAAATGGAGGGTATTGTAGCTGCCTTTATGAATGGAAATCAATTGCTTGCTGTCAGTGGACTAAAGACAAATGAAGATTAGAAGGATAATTCCAGTGTCTTGATGGGGAACAGTCCTGTCCACTGCCTCCATAAAATGGACTTTGCTTTCCAGGAGCCAATTCCACTGTATTAGTTGGCTGTTTATCTGTGGAACTTGTGAAAGCTAGGTTCAGGAGGAGGCAGTTAACACGGTGTCGGGCACTTTATCTATATCTTATCTAGATGCATGGCAGCAGCACATGGAAATTGACTTTATTTAAAAAAAAAAAAATCCCAAGTAGGGATTGCCCAGATTGTATGTGTCAGAGGCAGAAATGGGGAGAAGACTTTTCTCAGGGATAAAGAACTGTGTCAGGACGTATGACTAATCTCATTTGTTTGTATCTGCTCTAAGTTCAGCTGCCATCATGTTGCCACCAAAGGAGGCAAAAACTTGTATTGATCCAAAAAAAATAATCTGAATGGCATTGAGTTGGAGATTGTTCTTCTAGCTCTGTAATTCTAGAACTGCAGTTTGTGGATCTTATTTCCCTTGCTTCCTCACCACGCATCCTGCTGACTTTTAAGCTTGTTTGCACGCTCTGTTCGGTGAACTGCATAAGATACTGAGCCTGAGGCGCTCTTCATCTTGTGTTCCTTTGATACAGACTTCTGTCTGAGCTAAGAGCCATTTTTGTTTCTTTGTAAAAATTTGTATAAAATCCAGTAAGAGACATTTGCTCCTGAAAATGTAGTCATGGCCTGTATCTTTCTGTAGCTGTTCATAACTATTAACTTTTTTTTGGTTTTTATATGTGCTGACGTACATGATTCACACAATTTAAAGGGGTGCTTTTGCTGAGTGTATGCCAAAAATGCCACCCAACAGCTGTTTCTGCTGTCAACACTTCCCCCTCCCCCCCGTCACGTTGCTTGTGTGAGCTGGCAGTTGGCATGAATTGAATTTACAAAAATCCCATTCCTGGAGCACTCTGTAGAATGGGTGTCTTGTAATAGCACAGTACATTAGCTCCCAGAGAGCAGAGAAGGCTGGTGGAGTGTGTGCATGTGCATACACCTGTGGGTAACAGGGGGTAGATAAAATATAAAAATTACTCTTGGTTTGTTTTGGATACAGGTAATGGTAAGCCCACATAAATGGGTTTTGTGGTGCTGCCACATCTTATAGTTAATGATTCTGGGATCATGCTGGGCTCCAGTTTTTGTTAAAATGAGAGAAAGCATCTGTCCCGAACAGACAGACAAACATTTACCAGATCATTAATCTCTTTGCCTTTCCCTTCTGCACCCCCACTTCTGTCAGGGTTCAGAGGTTGCCTCTTACTGATCATTTGTGTGTTCCCAACAAACTTACAGAACTGTTACATCTTAAATGACCCCCGCTATCCCTAGAACATGGCTCACTAGAAGCATAATTGAATGACTATCTTCCTGTCCTTGGCTCCAATTTGCCTCTAAGGCAGTGTTGTTGTTTTTTATCTTGGCCCCTGGACAGCATGTTTGTTGTATTTACCACATAGGGGCTTTTGAATGCAGCTGTAAGAGTCCCGACCTGTGTCCAGGTTTCAAGTGTATTGATTTTTCTTGTTCCATTTTTTTAATCATGGTTTAGAATGAGGAGCACAGGTATCTCCTTGGCTTTTGTTTGCTTTACCTTCTGTGACCGTTCATAGCCAGCCACAAGTTACTGAGATTTCTAAGGCCACACGTCTCTGTGAGATGGTTTCTTTCCTTTGCTGCGGGCAAATGAGCAGGATAAAATGCAAGAAACCTTGAAACTGTACTGAAAATCTCCTCTGAGTGATTCCACAGCATCGGCAGCCTGTGGGCGTGCGAGGCGATTTTTGTGCTGGCCTGGACTCTACAATAATACTCATTAGATTCTTCCTGCTTTCAGTTTCATGTGCTCCATGTTGCTTTTATTGCTGATTTGTTTCACTCCTTGTGTACCATCTGCTGGGGCAGTGGTTTTCAGCCTGTGGTCCATGTACCCTTCTGGGTCCAAAGACTATGTCTAAGGCAGTGGTTCCAGCCTGCAGGCCTCTTGCGGCCCAATCAGCACACAGCTTCGGCCCATGTGATATTCTCTGGGCCATACAAGTAGTATATATATTGTGTTGTGGGCCACCTCCATACATAGAGAGCTGCACACAGTGGTAAATAAGTTGACCTCTGGTCTAAGGGGTCTGTGAAAGGTGACTATGAAAATAAAGTTTCAGATTCCAGAAAAGGCATTCTGTTTTTCTGATCAATCAAAAGTATGTGAATATCCCCACTTACAGGTCAAAACCCGGAAGTGTTGTCGTTACCATAGAAGCTCACAGTTTAGTGCCCTTTCTCATGCTGTGTCAAATGCCATGCTGAGCTCGTGTAACATGTATAGTTGAGTTCTATTCAGTTTTCAGTCTAAGAATTCTGTTAGGGGTCCATAGACCACAGGTTGAATTTCCAAAGGGGTCTGCAACTCCATTCAAAATGTGAGGGGTCTGCAAATGAGAAAAGGATGAAAACCACTGTGCTATAGAAAGCTGGAGCTTTCCCCCTCTTAGGTCACTGGTTTGGCTGCGGCCCAGGTCACTAACAATTGAAATTTGTCATTGGAAGGGTATTCAGTGGCGTATGTAAAATGCGGTGTACGTCTCGGCTCAGTGACTAGCGAACAGGTAGTCAGGTCACGAACGAGGCCACCGCCACCACAGTTGGCACCAGTTAGGCCCCTTTGGCAGGCTCAGCATTGAGGTCAAGGATTGAATGAGCTGTTAGGGCTAGTCAGTTCAGGCGTAAGGCACAGTGTGTGGAAAGCTTAGCCTGACCCTGCACGTGCTTCACCTGCGCTGTAGATCGAGAACTTAAGTACAGAGTTGTCAAAGTGATGCCTTTGATCAGAACCAAATTCAAAATGTAGAGGGGGAAGAGCAGTTGATTTTCATTTTTGTTTTATACGTGTGAGAAATGGCTAAAATCAATAAACTGTTTAAACCCTAAGCATCCAGTTACTATACAATTTGAGGTTTTCAGACATAGATGTAATATTTATTTCTGTGTTTTGTGGGGATCATAGAGTGAAGGTGTGGAAAGTCTGAGGAAGGTGTTAGACATGTTTGAGATTTCTCCATTTTTCCTTATTTAAGTGTTTGAAATTTGGAGATGGGTTGGGGATGGGGATTGATCCTTGAAAGCCGGCAGCGGCTGTATGTCAGAATTACAGCTCAACGGGGAATAACTTTGAGTGATATGAGAGAGCCAGTAACAAGGTGAATATCTCCTGCTTGGAATTTTACTGTAATTTTCTTTAGAGGGCATGTACCATGTAGACTCATATGAACATCCATGTAACAAGGTATTGTCGGTTCATATTTTTTCTTACTCTCATAGTAGATTTAATTTCAAGGCTCTAATTGTAATATGTGAAGCTCTCCTGGTATCTGCTTCAGTGTATTATTTTAACAGTCTTACCTGGACTGTAGGCTGACTTAGTTACTGTTTGAATCTGAGGACCTAGGCCATTGCTTCAAAAGCTTTCAAGATGAGTTGATATTCCACTAAGATACATTGGTTATGGTACAGATAGAATTATATACTTCCTTATGTAAGTGGTGTTCTGGGCAGAGTTCTGTGTGCATTGAGTCTTTCTCCATGCTTTACTGTCTAGTTTCCAAGCAAAAAAGGAGAGGAGGAGAACAAGAACTAATTCCAGATTCCTTTTTCTCGATAAGATTTAAAAAAAAATTATAACAAAAAGGACTAATAAAAGGTGCTAGGGATCTGATATCACTGAACTAGCCAGGACACTCTCTAGCTTATGTGCAGTGTCTTACATCAATATCTTAACAAAAATGGCTCTGATATGGAAATGGGGTACAATGCCAACAGGATAAGGATGGCTACCAACAAATTAAGTGATAGAACATTAGTAAATTTTATTGGCTGACACTTGGCAAAATGCTTTCAAGATGCTTTCTGCATCTCCTTTGTCTGTTCTATGGTATTTGTGATACACTTATCACTTCTGTATCTAAATACCATTGTGACAGGTAGAGCTACTGATTGGTAAATTACGTAAGGAGTTCCTGAAGTGTGAAGTTTTAGACACTTTGGAAGCACAGCTGTATAGGACACCAACACTTACACCTTGTGCCTCATAATGCCCCTCTATTCTATTCCCTCATTCCATAGAGCTCCTCTGTATCCCTATAGACATCAGAGCCATCAGTGTTCCTCTTCCTTGGCTAGCTTTTCAGTCTACTTTAGCCACTGCAGAGTACTAAATGCTGGCTCCATCCTCTTAACACCCAAGGCTCTGACGTTGCACCATTTAAGTTGATGGAAGCTTTGCCATTGGCCTCAGTGGATGCAGTGTCAGCAAGCAGCACAACCATGTACATTTAATACTTTGCCTAAATGGCTTCTGTTTCTGATGCCGAGGGTATAAATCTATTTCTGACTCCCTTCTCCTGAGCCCTCTTCCTATGTAATCTCAGTACCTACTATTTTATCAGTAGACAGAGGTCTTTGCCTCCTTATGAACAGCATAGTGTATTTATCGAATATTAGGCACTTGCTGTTGCCACTGAAGGCCTCCATAGAAGCCATAATAGTACTAACTTCCGTTAATACTTTCATTTGCATATACTTTATATGCTGTCTGACTAGTTTTGGAGGGCACTCACCTCACTCTCTTTTCCCATGTCCAAGTCATTCCTGCTCTCCGATCTCTTTGTAAGATATATTGAAGTATTAAACAAGGCCAGTTTTGTTTCTGAAGAAGAGCACTCATATACTAAATCTAGGGAAATCCGTTACTGTGTGTTTGGCTTTCATTTAAGTTGTGTGTGTTTAGATTGTGCAGTTGTAGCTGGTGGCAAGTCTGGATTTCTGCTAGTTATTCTTTAATTCTTTATATGTGAGTCTTTCTTCAACTGAACAATCCTTTTTCCTTCCTGATTGTGTTTATGACTCTTAGATTGTAGGGAATGGGAGTGAGCAGCAGCTGCAGAAAGAACTTGAAGATATACTGATGGATCCACCCATGGAAGACCTGTCCAGTGACCGGGAACATGGGGAAGAAAGCAGGACTGACAGAGAAGGGGAAGATCCCATCCTTCTTGAGGCTTCGGCATCCTCTACCATTAACCCGGTGTCGATGACAGGACTCCAGAAACCTGAGATGAGCCTGCCAGTGAAACCGACACAGGGAGGTTAGAAAAACTGGGGAGTACCTACTAGCGGCCATCAGAAGTTCTGGGTTTCTCTACGTATGATTCACAATGTATGAAGCACTTGTCATGTCATCTGCTCATTTAGTAGGATGGTATCAATAGTATAGTCAAACTTACTACTTCAAAAGTAAGTTAGCTACTCAAAACAATGTGCTGTAATGCAGATGAACAGGGTGAATGTATTGCATTGTTCTGGCTGCTTTCACCCAGAGGGATCCCAAAGTACTTCACCATCATATGTATGTTACCACTGAAATGCAGCTGCTTCTGGGGTGGAGGGCAAGAGACAGTTGGGGCACAGTGAGAGGAAAGGGAACTTTGTCTAAAGATACTGGATTAAAGCCCCTATTCTTACAAAATTGGCATGGGGTCTTAAAAGGTATGGCAGAGCAGATGAGGTGAAATTTTCAAAATCCTTAAGTGACTTGGGTGCTTTTTAAATTTTTTTAGCCAGGATCTTATTTTTACGGTCTCACCTGAAAAACCCACATGCATGTTGAAAAGTGTCTGATGCTCAACTTATTTGTCTACAGAGAATAAAGAGTGAAGATGCTCCATCCCATGGGCATTCATTCATAAGGTTTAGGCTTATAAAATGTGTTTGCACAAAATTTGTGAATTCAATAAATAGTTCTAAGTGCTAGCATGCGCTCTCTCTCTGTCTCTTTTAAATGATCCCCAGTAAAATCCTCTCCCAACTCAAGCTTCCTCATTCTTATTTTTAGCTGCTAAATAGCATTAAAAGAATTTAAAAGTACACTTCTGATATCACTTTTCTGTCTGAGTAATGTTGTAGTTGCCAGAGGGATGTCATGTGGCTCCCACTGGGAGGGGAGGTGGCCCATGAGATCATTTAAGATATTATTCAAACTATGGATAAAGTTTAGAAACCCCTATCCTGAAGGAAAATAGTGGTTAGATCACAGTGTGACCATGGTGAGTGCTTTAAACATGTGCTGCCTGTTAAATTGGTCCAGTTAGAATGCCTATGATTTTTACTGTCCTGGTGAAAATGAATGCATTCGGACAGGATGCTAGAGGGTACCCCCATGGAGAGAGTCAATCTTAAGAACTTGGATAGCTCTCTTTCCATTTCTAATCATGGGTTTTCCATATCCATTTTAGTCTGTCCTGGCTTTTTGTAATGTCTAGATGAAATTACTATAAGGCGGCGCACAACTGGTTGAAAGACCATGCTCAAAAAAAC
Source organism: Trachemys scripta elegans (assembly GCF_013100865.1). Classification (NCBI taxonomy): domain Eukaryota; kingdom Metazoa; phylum Chordata; order Testudines; family Emydidae; genus Trachemys; species Trachemys scripta. The sequence goes on from NC_048314.1 coordinate 22,549,126, forward strand.
AGTTATTGATGGCTCACTGTCAGACTGGGAGGGTGTATCTAGTGGGGTCCCACAAGTGTCAGTCCTGGGTCTGGTACTATTAATATTTTCGTTAATATCTTGGATAGTGAAGTGGAGACTATGCTTATAAAATTTACAAGTGACACCAACCTGGGAAGGGTTGCAAGCACTTCGGAGGACAGGATTAGAATTTGAAACGACCATGACAAATTAAAAAATGGGTCTGAATTCAACAAGATGAAATTCAATAAAGAGAAGTGCAAAGTACATAGAAAGGAAAAATCAAATGCACAACTACAAAATGAGGGATAATAGCTAGGCAGTAGTACTGCTGAAAAGAGGGGGGGGGGTTATAGTGGATCTCAAATTGAATGCAAGTCAGCAATGTGAAGCAGCTGCCAAAAAGGCTAATATCACTCTAGAGTGTATTAACAAAAGTGTCCTATGTCAGACATGAGAGGTAATTGTCCCGCTCTACTCAGCACTGGTGAGGCCTCAGCTGAAGGGCTGTGTCCGATTCTGGGTACCACATTATAGGGAGGATGTGGACAAATTGGGGAGAGTCCAGAGGAGAGCAACAAACATGATAAAAGGTTTAGACAGCCTGACCTATGAGGAAAGGTTTTTAAAAAAGAAGGGGGTGGGGGAGGGCTGATAACAATAGTCAAATATGTTAAGGGCTGTTATAAAGAGGATGGTGATCAATTGTTCTCCATGACTACTGAAGGTAAAACAAGAAGTAATGGAATTAATCTGAACCAAGGGAGCTTTAGGTTAGGTATTAGGAAAAACTTGCTAATTATTAGGGTAGTTAAGCTCTGGAATAGGCTTCCAAGGAAGGTTGTAGAATCCCCATCATTGGAAGTTTTAAAAACAGCCTGGACAAACACTTGTCCAACATGGTCTAGTTTTACTTGGCCCTGCCACAGCGCAGGAGTCTGCACTTGATTACTTCTCAAGGTCCCTTCCTTCCCTATGTTTCTATGATTCTATGAATGTCATTGCATGGTTCCAGACCCCTGGTTATTGGGAGGCCTGCCTTGAAGCTTACTAACATGTACCAGCTGGCTTGCCTCTTCATTTGTCACTTTGTGCCTTGTTGCAGATTGTGAGGAGTCGAGCCCTTTTACACCAGTGGCAGATGAGGACAGTGTGGTGTTCAGCAAGCTTACCTACTTGGGCTGCGCCTCAGTGAACGCCCCCAGGAGCGAAGTGGAAGCCCTGAGAATGATGTCTATCTTACGAAGCCAGTGCCAGATTTCTTTAGATGTGACCCTGTCAGTGCCTAATGTGTCTGAAGGAACCGTGAGGTATGAAGCTCATTCAGGGGCTCTCTGGAGTCTGTTGCAGTCAGTCTGATCAGTTCTTTAGATGTGACCCTGTCAGTGCCTAATGTGTCTGAAGGAACCGTGAGGTATGAAGCTCATTCAGGGGCTCTCTGGAGTCTGTTGCAGTCAGTCTGATCAGTTCCATCTGTCAAAGGAGAGCGAGCGACCAGTCACAATTAGGAGGAGATATGAGCAACCTGGGATTTCTTTTAAATGTGGCGGAAGTGGGTCTTGAGGGATTTTAAAGAAGAGAAGGTCAAGTGGCCTTACAGATCAGTTTGTAAAGAACTTCTCATGTACAAGGGGCAGCACAGAATCTTCTTTAATATCTGAATTGTCTTGGAAATCATAGCTGGGGCAGTTACTTACTGGTGCCTTGGAAATAGTCTGAGGCCTTGGCTACACTGGAGGTGTACAGCGCTGCAACTTGCTGCGCTCAGGGGTGTGAAAAAACACCCCTCTGAGCGCAGCGAGTACAGCCCTGTAAAGCGCCAGTGTAATCAGAGCCTGCAGCGCTGGACGCTCGCTCACAGCGCTGCAAGCTATTCCCCTCGGAGAGGTGGAGTACATACAGCGCTGCGAGAGCTCTCTTGCAGCGCTGGCGGCGCGACTACACTCGTGCTTCACAGCTCTGCCGCGACAGCGCTGTGAAGTCCCATGTGTAACCGAGGCCTAAATTCTAATCCCAGGGGAGGCAGAGCCAGGACTGTAAAACTGTTCATGTGCAAAGTCTCAGGCGGGGAGCAGGCTGTAGTGGTCCTCCCCAAAGAATGCCACAGAAGGACAGGCAAGGGCTATTGTGAGAATGGGAGAATTGTGTGACCTGAAATATGTGTGTGAACTGCTGTAGGTTAGGTCAGCTTTCTGAATGGGAAGGTCTGAGCTTTTGTAGGGAAATTATAGACATAAGAGTCTTGCACTTCAGGTACCTGCCCTTTTTCCCTTAGGCATAAGGGGAAAAAAAAGGTCAGACAAATAACTTGCATTCAAATCCAGCACTGCTTTTCTTCCCTGTCCCATCACCTCAGAGTAAAGTGATTCAGGCAAGATGGAAATACCTGGCCCATTTAATAGGATTCCATTTTAATGCTGACTGACTGCATTCTGTTGGGGGAGAGGGGCATTTACACAGGGGTTGGAGATGGGTCAGTATTTCACATATAATTAATGCCTACCTTGAGATAAATGACAATTGGGGATAGGGTCTATGTATCGTGCTTTCTCTAAATATCAGTGGAATCCTTCAATCTCATGAATAAATGCTTGGCCAAAGTAATCCTTGTAAAGCCCAAAACTTTACTTTACTTTTTTTTTTTTTTTTTAAACAGGCTCTTAGATCCTCAAACACACACAGAAATAGCAAATTATCCAATCTATAAAATTCTCTTCTGTGTGCGAGGGCATGATGGGACTCCCGAGAGTGACTGCTTTGCTTTCACTGAAAGCCACTACAATGCAGAACTGTTCAGGATTCATGTCTTCCGATGTGAAATTCAAGAAGCTGTAAGTTGAATTCTTTCTTGACCTTACTGGTGTTAAGAGCATATCCCAGCAACACTTCGTAAATCTCTTTTGGACCAACTACACTCCCAGAACTCATAACTCTCGTTAACATCAGTGAGATTGAACATCTGATTTAAGAATTTGGTCCTAACAGCAACAAATGAAACTTATTCTTCAATTTAAATTTGTTTATGTTGCTTTTAAGTCTTATTAAAATGTCTCATACTCAGGGCCTCATGTTATAGGGATCACATAGGAGTTATAGTGGATCACAAACTGAATGAGTCAACAGTGTGATGGAGTTGCAAAAAAGGTTAATGTCATTATGGAGTGTGTTAACATAAGTGTTGTATGTAAGATACAGGAGGTAATTGTCCTGCTCTAGCCAGCACTAGTGAGGCTTCAGCTGGAATACAGAGTGCAGTTCTGGGCACCACACTTCAGAAAATATGCGAATAAATTGGAGAGTCCAGAGGAGAGCAACAAAAGTGATTGAAAGTTTAGAAATCCTGACCTGTGAGGGGGGAGGGGGGAAACTGGGCATATTTAGACTTCAGAAAAGAAGACTGAGGGGGTATCTGATAACAGTCTTCAAATATGAAGAAGACCGGTGATCATTTGTTCTCCATGTCCATTGAAAGTAGGACAAGAAGTAATGGGCTTAATATGCAGCAAGGGGGAGTGCCTTAATCTGCGGGGTTCCCAAAACTGTAAATCACTGTTACCCCTCTCAGCCTCAAGTGACAGCTGCTGCTAAGCTGTAAGACAGCTCACTGACCCATCAGCTTGTTCGCCTTATAAGCAAACTTCAGGGCTCTGCCAGCCCAAATCTTGCCTAGTAGGTAACAGTCAGTGAACTTCAACTCCCAAATCTATCTGCTATGCACAGCCCTGTCACTGAAAGCTCAGAATTTGCTTTTGCCTCCCTTAAAGAGACAATACCCAGCAGCTTATTACCTCAGCTGGGGTTAACAAACACATCATTTTAATCAAAGCACTGAATTGGTTTATAGTAAGTATAGCAAGTTGATTAAACAAAAAGACTTAAGTTTAAGTGGTACCATGTATAAGGAATAAAGCTAGAAAAGGTTATGAGCAAACAAAAGTGAAAATATGCTTCTAAGGCCTTGGCTACACTTACCCGGTAGTTCGACGGCTGGAAATCGAACTTCTGGGTTCGACTTATCGCGTCTAGTCTGGACGTGATAAGTCGAACCCGGAAGTGCTCGCCGTCGACTGCGGTACTCCAGCTCGCCGAGAGGAGTACCGCGGAGTCGACGGGGGAGCCTGCCTGCCGCGTGTGGACCAAGGTAAGTTCGAACTAATTCGAACTAAGGTACTTCGAACTTCAGCTACGTTATTCACGTAGCTGAAGTTGCGTACCTTAGTTCGAATTAGGGGGGTAGTGTAGACCAAGCCTAAGACTAAAACCTGATTTAACAAACGAGTCTCTTTTTGCAGAAGTTTTTCTTACCAAGTGTTTTTTTTCCAGCACGGCTGACCAGACTCTCTGGCAGGACCGTTCACAGAGCTCAGAGTATATTTGTTTTCTCAGATGAAGGATAACTTAAGGATTCTCTCCCTGCTCTTTATGGTCCAGTAAATCTTTGAAAGACATTCTTTTGAGTGAAGAGTATCCCCTGATAAAGTTAGTTTTTTCCCTGCAAGATATAGATGCCATGCTGTCTGGTCTAGACTCTGTCTCCCTGCTGGTTCCTCCCCTGCTTTTTACAATGCAAATGTTCTCTTCCTGCAACCTCAGATACCTGTACAAAAGAATAGCCTATTGAATTTGGCCACATCTGGTTTGAGGTATTAGCCTTTTTCCTTTGTCCGGAGAAAACTTGTTTATCACCTTCCCCCGATATGCTTGGTTTGAACGCTTTTTAGTCACATATTTCCAGCACATCTATGAAGTTCTTTGTGGGTTTACTGTACATATATCACATCAGAATATTAATGATCAGTGAATTATTAGTATTCCAATGATATATTTATATGCCAGCTTTTATGTAAATATTGTGACAGATGTATGCCAACTGGCATTGGTGTGCTGTTCGGGTCACAGGGAGATTTAGGTTAGATATTAGGAAAGCTTTCTAACAATAAGGGTAGATAAGCTCTGGGACAGGCTTCTAAAAGAGGAATCCCAGTAACTGGACATTTTTTTTGAAAACAGGTTGGACAAACACCCATCAGAGGTCATCTAGGGTTACGTGGTCCTGCCTCAGTGCAGAGGGCTGGACTTGATGACTTCTCAAGGTCCCTTCCGAGGACCTATGTTTCTATGAGTCCATGTTTTCCATAATTCTACAGCTGTGTAATTCACCCCTGGCTGAATAATTGTGCTCCAAAATCTAAACTTTCATTTAAAGTTTTTCAACATTTATGATTAGAAAGAAAACTCAATCTGAATTAAGTGCAGTCTGAGGCAGTGACAGTTGCCTGAGTTTGCAGACAGTCTGAAACAATATCTCTGAAGAGTGTGAATTATCCAGTAGGGTGAAAGCAAAAGAGAATAGTTTTCAATGTCAGCATTAACTGCTTCACTGCTGATCATTTTAGCAGAAATATCTTGTGTATATTCCACAAACCCACATGTGTGTCTCACCTTCCCAGCTGCTAACCTTTACCTGCCCCTTGGCAGCTTGTAGGCTGTAGATATTCACTATCATTATAAAAATTTACACCATATAAAAAACTGAAAATGTGAAGATAATGCAAAACAATCTCCATTTAATATAAAAAAGTATAACAAGGGCTAATGCATAGGTTTCATTGCATTAAAAGTAAAATTTAATAATATTAAAATTAATACTGCATCTGAAGCTACCCTAGAATTTCCACCAGGGAGATGTAGATTTTAGGTGACGCTTGCTGCAGTGTGCAGGGCACTGTGGTTATAGTTGAAAAAGGAACCTCATAAATATGGTCTTGCAGATTTGTCGAGCTCCTGGAGGATCTTCTGAAACCTGCCTTTTCCTTTTAACCCTGCAGAGCCAACACAGCTCTGGGAGAATGAGACAGTCTACTCTGGGCTTGAACAGTAGCAAACACACTAATCAAATTTCAATTGCAGAATCTCTGTTGTTGTAGTGCAGGCCAGAAAGAACACACAGAGAATTTGTGGAGCAGGCAGTTGGGTCTTGTTTACACACCCAGTTGCATCAGTTTAACTAAAGGTGTGATATCACAAAAGTTAAACTGGTGCTACATTGTGTGTGTATTTTTGCATCAGTTTGAACCAGGTTTACATCAGGTTAGCTTGCCCTAACGGTTTGCATAACAGGAGCAGGCTAAATTGGTGTAAACCAGATTTAAACTGGTGCAAGAAGGTATGCATGCAGTGTTATACCAGCATAACTAAGACAGTGTAATATCACACCTTTTGTTAATCTGATGCAAGAGTCTATGCTTAAAAAGTACCACCAGTTTGACTAAATCAGTGCACACCCTTAGTTAAATCTGTGCAACTTCTGTATGTAGGCAGATCCTTAGGAAAAAATAATCTTGCCATACAAAATGAGCAGATTTGATACAGAATCATTGAGATGATAAACATCTAGCTAGCCCCACAATGCTATTTTTAGAAACCTTTCAGAGCCTTTAAATAGATAAATTACTACTTATGCATTAGAGAATCAGAGTATGATTATTTCCGTAACTTGTGAAATAATCACTCAAGGCATTGCGAAATGTTATGAAGAAATGGTTTCTTCATAACTCAGGCGTTGGTAAATGCATAGAAATTGCAACCATGAGGTGACAGCATGCACATTTACTATCTTATCTTATATTCTGGTTCTACTTAAGATACTATCTGCATATTCTTGCACAATATTTTTTCATCCCACTGGTTAATGAAAACACAGGTAGCAATCCTACTTGAACCTTTTCTAATCTCTCTGTTATGTATGATTGCAGGTGAGTCGAATACTGTACAGTTTTGCCACTGCCTTCCGCCGTTCTGCCAAACAGACTCCACTCTCAGCCACTGAAGCCCCACAGACTCCAGACAGCGATATTTTCACATTCTCTGTATCCCTGGAAATCAAGGAAGATGATGGGAAAGGTTATTTCAGGTATTGCTTCCTGATTTCTACTTATCCATCAGCTGGGTCTAGTGTTGGAGGGTGGTTGGAGGGGAAAAAACGTGGTGAAGGCTTACCCCTAAATTCTCCTTTTGAAGAGTTCATACTGTAGAGTAAACCAGTCCCGGGTGTAGGCATTTTTGCTAAATAAAGCAGTGATTTATTTCTGGATTATCTTACTTTGCTCAGGACCCTCCTGTTGGACTCTTCTTTTTGTTGTTATAGTTTTCGTTGCATTGAGTCTGAGGCCATCTGCCAGGTGGTTTCGGTATTTTTATATATCTCTTTTGTCTTTAAAACGCTGTGTGCAAAGCAGCTAATTGCATTCAGCAGTGTCATGGCTGAGACTAAACACATAACACTTAAATTCTAGTATCAAATATTACTGGTCAGATTTTCAGAGGTGCTAAGCAACATAGATCCTGCTAGAGTCAGTGGGAGCAGCAGGTATTAAACACCTTTTGAAAATCCGGCGATACACTTCGCATAAAGCTCCCCTCAAAAAAGATGGAAAGGACATGACACATCAACTGCCATCAGTGTACTTTACTAAAGTTTTTAAACCCACTCTGGCCACCTGACATGAAACCTTGGGTCTGGGTAAATCAGAAAAGTAGCTGGACTTAAAACTTTGCAAGATACATCAGAGAGGGCTTGTGGCAAACAAGGGCTTTCATGCTCAAAATTCATCAGAGACCAGAGGTGAGGATGGCAGTATTTAGAACGCTTATTCTCTGATACTCAGATATCCCGTCTGTTTGGTTGCAGGTTTTCAGTATTTTTATTAGTGCACTAACACATTTATCTAGTAACCCAGAAAACAGAACAGAATTTTCAAAAGCATGCAACTGAACTGAAAAAAATGGAAATTACTCTCCATGTGATGCTGAGATTATCCTGACAAAGTTTCTTGTCACAAAGATACTGTACCATGTGGTGAATAGTTAGGGTGGTGTTAGTGCTTCATTAGCCTGATGACCAAGACCACAAACCCCTGCCCAAATTACTATACCAAAATGGCACAAAAATGTGTTCCTTGCCCCCATTTCCATCTGGTAACGTATGCCTCTTTCACTACTTCATCTCTGAAGAGGTAGCACTGCAGCACCACCTGGTATCAAAAATTAACCACCCAACAGGGAATATATTTCTATACAGATTGTTATTCAATAGGGCTAGGGCAGCGAGACTAAACATTGCTGTGTAGATGCTGGTCTGGAGCCCGGGCTCTGGGACCCTCCCCGCTTGCATGGTCTCAGAGCTTGGGCTCCAGCCTGAGCCCAAAAGTCTACACAAGAGAGGGGTAAAGTTCCTATGCTCTTGTTGGCTTTTCAGGGACTTCCTCAGGATTGGTCCCAGCATTTTTTATGGGGAAGCAGGAGGGAAGGAGGCTGAATTAACATTCATTATCAAAGGGCTCAAATGTTAACAACTCATCCCTGTCATGTGATCCATTTAATTGAAATTCAAATCTCTGCTTGTGATTTATGCAGCTAAATTTCTCTACCAGCTGCAAATATTTAATTATAACCTTGTAAATGGAGCTTGTATCTATTTCTAAATGCTTGTCCTCTGTGTTCTGGTTCTCAAAGACAGCTAATTTTGTTCTGTCTTCTAATCCAAGTGTTACTGGATTTTGTGTGTGTTCCTATATCCACAGACAACGTAGCAGTTCTAAAGACTGCCACTGTTTATGACACTGGATAATCTTGATCCCTCAAAGGTCTTTTTCAGTTTCTGGTTAGTCCACACACAGTGCCGTCAAATGTTTTATGTAACCATTTATGGTATTTTATAATTGTTGAGTTGCCTTGGTCTCAGAGTAGCACGACTGCCATATGCTCTTGGAGTTGTAGAGCAGTTTGGCTGCTGGCCATAGGCATAGAGATGTTTCTCTTCTTGGATTTATGTCCAGTGGAAGTGTTTAAAAACAAATCCCCTTTCCTCTTCCTTTTTATTACGGCATCTTCCATCTGAGAACATCCAAAGCACTGCTCAAATGTAACAAACTGATGTACAAATTCAGGGCCTGAACCCCTCTCAGGGTCAGGCCCTATGCAAGGATTTTTTTAGTTACAGAAATGCAGCTTCCCCTGCGGTGGAATACAGCAGCTATTTTAACACCTTAGCAACATTACTTTAGGAAAAGGAAGTGAAAGAGGAAATCTTACCCAACTCAGCTGTTTGGGAGTGGTATGGAGGGAGCAGAATGTAATTAGCCCAGTCTGGGCACTTGGATTAATACTACTATTCTTTTGCTTAAAAAGAGTCAGTGAGATCTGTAATGACCATATGTGATTAGAATGTCAGTTTTAAATCTCCAGTGAAAGAGAGCATCACCAGAATTATCATGCCAGAGCAGTTGGGCTCAGAGGGTCGTGTCTGTTGTTTAATCGCCACCTCATAGGTATTTCTTGGTGGTCTCCCACTCAGACATTGTGCAACCTCAACCTTATTTAGTTGCAAGATCTGAAAGCTTCAAAGGACAGGGCGATTTGACTCCTTTGTATGTTATGTGCATGCACACGTGGCTGTGCAAATCATTAAGTTTTAAGCACTTGGTGTTAGACGCTCCACGCTGTTCCTTATAAGACCACTCAGATAAATGCTGAGCTGTACTTGTTTTGTGTTTACATAGCCTGTCTCTCTTCTCGGTCTTTAATCTAAAGACTTAAATAAAATAAAAGGAGGCAAGAGATTAATGCTACTCTCAGAGGAACATGGACTTGTGTATGGTGGAAACCAATGGTTCATCAGTTCCCTCCAACAACTGTTCACCAAGCAGCCCCAGTTATATCACTTCGATATCCAGGTTGGCCAGTTAGCACAGTGCTGCCTGCTCCCACATCAGCAGGCTGCCCAGTGCTCTGGTAAGCATTTAGGGGAAGAAGCCCTTCTCAGTATGTAGCTGAAGTAAAACTGGCTAGAAAAATACAAATCTAAGGTAGAATGCTAAGGGCTTTTTCTTTGCTCGGTGCTTATTACATGCTTCCAAAGGCCCTACTGCCACATTGTGCACATGGGGTGATTCACAGTTTCTAATATGTAATGAAATTGCTTTAAACCTCGGTATTTTAAAACCCCTTGTCTAAGTGCCGCTGAAAGTATCCAAGAACAAGTTACATTATACAAAGGGTTATGTTAGTTAATTTCAAAGCCCAAGGGAGTACCCTCTCCTGATTATATTGCCATCTCTGTTCTGTTACTGACTGTAGTGGGCAAGGAAGAAAGGTCTGAGTGCATTTGTATACAAAGCTGACTTCACCAAATGTCTGAGGCTGTTTTGATTTATTGAAAGGAGGAATACAGATAAATAATGATCTGAGTTTTCCCCCCTTCTTGTAAATAACAGTGCAGTTCCCAAAGACAAGGACAGACAATGCTTTAAGCTCCGCCAAGGCATTGATAAGAAGATTGTGATTTACGTCCAACAGACAACTAATAAAGAACTTGCCATTGAGAGGTAACCCTGTGTTTTGAATTCTTTAACCATGTCCTATTTAGTTACATTGTTCCTAGTTCCAAGGCAGCAGATCAGTAATCTCTCTATCAACACCTGTTTTTATGGGCTTGTAATTTTAGTATACGAACATCTTCTGGGCTGCATCTCACCAAGGTCCCCATCCTGCAATCGGATCTATGTGGGTGGACACATTCTCAGTGATCCGCCCACACAAATCCAGTTGTAGGACTGGGGCCCACATCTCTGGTGAACACCCTTTGCATATGAGTTTTTTTTTTTTTAATTTGCATGTAAAGTATTTCTCCTATTTTATGTTGCCTGATTCTGTGTTTAAATATTATTTTTTGCATGTGGGGAATGTTAAATGCTACTTGAATTTCAAGGGAACCAGAAAAAAAATTGTTTTGAAAAAACAGAATTTTGGAGCCTGTTGTCTGTTATGTAGACCATTCTGTAGTCTCTCTTATCGTTCTTCATAAATAACCAGCCTCTTCAGGTCATGGATGGAAAGATCCTGGACTCGGAGAGTGCATGGTGGTCCATTTTAGAGTTGTTTAAAAATACGTAAATCTGGGTTTATACTAACATCAGTGGTTGCATAACTTGGGTATTTACTCATCCCTGTAGTGTCTGCGCACCTTATATACTGCACTACATATATTCTGAATCTGCCATGGTCTAGAACAGAGGTGGGCAAACTACGGCCTGAGGGCCATATCCGGGCCGCAGGACCCTCCTGCCCGGCCCCTGATCTCCTGGCCCAGGAGGCTAGCCCCTCCCCTACTGTTCCCCCTCCTCTGCAGCCTCAGCTCACTGTGCCGCCGGCGCAATGCGCTGGGCAGCGGAGCTGTGAGCTCTTGCCAGGCAGCACAGCTGCAGAGCCCGGCCTGACCCAGTGCTCTGTGGTGCGCGGTGGCAGGGATGGCTCCAGCCGGGCAGCACAGCTGCCTGTCCTGTAGTGCCACCAGCCACCGGTGCTCCAGGCAGCACGGTAAGGGGGCAGGGAGCAGGAGGGGTTGGATAGAGGGCAGGGGAGTTTGGGGTGGTGGTCAGGGGCGGGGGTGTGGATAGGGGTCGGGGTGGTCAGAAGGCAGGCAACAGGGGGGTTGAATGGGGGCAGGAGTCCCCAGGGGCCAGTCAGGAAGGAGAGTGGGGGTTGGACGGGACAGTGGGGGGCAGTCAGGGGAAGGGGTTCTGGGGGCTGTTAGGGAGAAGGGGTGGTTGGATGCGGCAGGGGTCGGGGGGGGACTGTCAGGAATGAGAGGAGGGGTTGGATGGGGTGGCAGCGGGCAGTCAGGACAGGGAGGGGTGGATGGGGCAATGGGGCTGTCAGGGAACAGGGCAGGTTAGATGGGGCAGGAGTCCCGGGGGAGGGGAGGTGGTTGGGGTGAGAAGTGGGGGGGGGGGCGCGGATAAGGGGCGGGGGCTGAGCCATGCCTGGCTGTATGCCTGGCCCTCCATACAATTTCAGAAACTCGATGTGGCCCTCAGGCCAAAAAGTTTGCCCGTCCCAGTCTAGAATGTAAAGTGGAGAGGGGGAGGAAATCTTACACCTTCCATTGACCAGAAGGAGATATATTCTTTATCTCAGCACTGACAGTCTACTCAGCACTGTTCATACTACAGAGTAGGGCAGGGTTTCTGCTCTGTGGAATTTGCAGTCTGAAATGAAATGCAACAAATTGAGCTTGTTATGCAAACAGAAAGAAGATAAAGCCAAGTCTGGTACTCCAGCCCTAAATATTGTTACTTAGGGTTACCATACGTCCGGATTTTCCCGGACATGTCCGGCTTTTTGGGCCTCAAATCCCCGTCCGGAGGGAAATCCCAAAAAGCCGAACATGTCCGGGAAAATAGGGAGGTGCTGGGCCGGGGGGCCGGGGGTGCTGGGCCGGGGGTGCTGGGCTGGGGCCGGGCCGGGGGCCGGCCCGGGGCCAGCACCCCAGGGACCGAGCCGGGCTGGGGCCGGGGCTGGCCGCCGGAGGGAGCCGCTCGGTTGGGGGGGGGGGAGGCAGACTGTGCCGCACCTCCTCCCCGCACCCCCCAGCTTACCTGCTGCCTACTTCAGGCTTCCCGTGAATCAAATGTTCGCGGGAAGCAGGGGAGGGGGCGGAGTTGGGGTGGGGACTTTGGGGAAGGGGTGGAGTTGGGGCAGGGGCGGGGCTGGGGGCAGGGCCGGGGCCCTGTGGTCGTTGTCTGTCATTGAAGCATATAGAAAGTTCCTTATGCAAATATCCCTAGTAATAGAAAATGAGATAGAGGAAGCCACTCAACAAGGCCTTGGTCAATCAGCTAACCTTGTTAGTCTCAGCTACGTTTGTGCTGTTCCTTCAGGGAAGATTCTTAAATAACTTCCTGGGCCACTGTAGATACAAGAGAGCCATGTAATTAAACCAGTTCACAAAACTGTGCTCTACAAGCTCTATGTTGGTATCCAATCAGGCTCTTTTGTAGTGCCAGTGTGATACACAGGCAGAGATGTACATAAATGAGGTGTTTTGCAGGAGGTGTTAGCAGCTTGTGCCTGAAGTGTAATACTAATTTTTTATGGATTAAATATTTGTGTTTTTGCAGATGTTTTGGCCTCCTCCTGAGCCCTGGGAAGGATGTTCGGAGCGGTGACATGCACCTTTTAGATTTGGTAAAATGGATTTTTATTAACAAATAAAGAACAAGAGTATTTCTTAGCAGCACTGGTGTCTGATCTCGGGGAACAGGTTGGAAAGGTCTGGCTGTGTCGTCACCCACATCCAGTTCTTCAGCATGTGCTCTGCACACCAGAATAGACTACAGCTCCTCTCACCTGTCTGGCACCAGGTTTTAAGATGGATTCAGATGGAGTGTAATGTTGCATTAATCTGAAAGATGGAGTTTTACCACAAAAGGAAAGTGTTTAATGACTTAGATTTTTAAAAGGTTAATCCATGTTGGTGTTTCAGATGAGCAGCCCAATTTGCCTTAAATATTTCATTGTCCTCTACAGCCAGAACATAGTGAGAAGTTTTATAGGGAACCTGGATAATCATTTCAGCACAAAGACAAAGTTTCAGTATTAATTGGCATATGGGTGTTTCACAGGTGCCTTATTGCATTTTTGATCTGCTATCTGGTAAGTAATGATGTAGTAATTGCTAAGGTGGTAGGTATCACAGACCTAGTTTGTGGGGTTTTTTGTTTTGTTTTTTGTTTTTTTACCTGAACAGTGTTTTACTAGTGTTCTGTGAACATCTGTATAAGAGTAACTTCTCTATTTTAATTCATATTGAAAGGGTAGCATAAAGTAACTGGACTCTAAAGTACAAATTAAATTTTAAAATAAAATAGGGATTTGGAACAGAGTATTTATAGAACTCTCTCTTGCCAATGTGCTTTATGCACCTGTAAATCAATTCCTGAATTGCTTCAGAATGCAGTCATACACCCTCTTAAAAGTACACCAGCTATTACTCAAATTTGAACAGTGTCAGTATACGTTCATTAGCCATCTCCTGTGTATGCATTTGCAGATATGCTCGTGTCTTTTTAGCAGAGAATTTTTTTGCTTCCTCTGTGCTCTGCTAAAGCCTATCATTACATTTTGCCTGCATCTGAAATGCCTTGGATTGTAGTTAATATTCTCTCTGAGATCGTCTCAATTAGAGACCACAGAGAGAACTTGGACTTAGGGTAACTTTTTAAAGGGAAGCAGAATGAAAGTTCCACTGTGTTTCATTGCATTGCACTGTACAAATAGCATGTTCATTTATAGTCATTTATCTATTTAAAGTGATATATTAAAGAAAATATAATTATTTATTATAATGGAGCTGGTAGTGCCACTTAAGAGTTAAAGTTGGCTGACATTTCCCATGATAAGACCCTGATTTCAGTTGCTTATAACTTTGCCAAGCTTGATCCATTCAGGCTGAAATTTTCTGTTTGGTGTCTTCCTAAATCTGAAGCTTTTTGGAAAGCTTTGACAAAAATAGTTCAGCTGTTTCCAAAAATAGAGCGGGGAAAATATTTCCTGTTCATATTAATAAAATGTACAAATGTTTTCTTGAGCAGCTATAGTACGTGCAAGATTTGGAGCAGGGTCTTGGAATTGGGTGGAGTGGGAAGGTTGCCTTTGTGTCAGCAATTTGTCTTTTGCTGTTTCTGAATTTGGCCAAGGTATAGGCCTCTGAAAAAGCCCGGTGTGCACATACTCAGCAGAAATTTGGAGATTTAGCAGCCAAATTGTAGCAAAGATTGTCTGTATTGGGCAGGTTTCAGTCCAGGGCTGAGCAGGACTTTCCCTTCAGTTGTTGCTTCCAGCTGCTATGGGCTACTTGGTACTGGGTGCAGGAACTGAGAGAGGAGACACTCTCTTGTGTACACTCAGTGCTCTGTCTGCCTGCACCCAAGCAAGGGGAAGGAAGAACAACTTGTCTCAAATACAGAGGGGACAAGAGCCAGACCTGGAGGCTTTCTGTCAGATCCTTGCCTCATTTGTTGTAGAAGCTGGAAGAACATAAGAACGGCCATATTGGGTCAGACCAATGGTCCATCTAGCCCAGTACCCTATCTTCTGACAGGGGCCAATGCCAGATGCTTCAGGGAATGAACAGAACAAGGCAGTCATTAAGTGATTCATCCTCTGTTTTCCATTCCCAGCATCTGGCAGTCAGAGGCTTAGGGATATCCAGAGCATGGGGTTGCATCCCTGCCCATCTTGGCTAATAGCTAAGGCTACGTTTTAGTCACGGTTATTTTTAGTAAAAGTCATGGATAGATCAAGGGCAGTAAACAAAAATTAATGGCCCGTGACCTGTCCATGATTTGTACTATATACCCCTGACTAAATCATGTGGGGCAGGGGGTGGCCTGGAGGGTGCCACGGGGGCTCTGGGGCAAGGGGTGGCGGCTGAGGGGGGCCCACGGGGGCGCTGGGTCAGGGGGCGGCGACCGGGGGGAGGGGCTTCTTGGGCAGGGGGCAGCGACTGGAGGCAGACCCAGGACCCCCTGTGTTGCCAGGGGGGTGGGGGGAGGGACCACAACAGCCTGAGACTGCCCCAGCAACACCTGATGCGGCTGGCCCAGGGGCTACCCAAGCTGCTTGGCCGACCCCTAGGCCAGCCGCTCTTGCCACTGCAGATGTCAGGGAGGTCCCATAAAATCACAGAATCCGTGATCTCTGTGACAGACTCGCAGCCTTACTAATAGCCGCTGATGGACCTTTCCTCCATAAACTTACCTAATTATTTTTTTTAAATCAATTATAGTTTTGGCCTTCACTACATTCTCTGGCAGTGAGTTCCACAGGTTGACTCTGCGTTGTCTGAAGAAGTTCTTCCTTTTGTTTTAAACATGTCCTGCTCTGTCAGCTCCCTTACTCTTCACATTTTTTATATTATCTTTCCATGAAATATGTAGTATCTTCCTCAATCATCTGTAATGTACAGCTTCCAATCTTTTTGCTAGCTTCATATAGCTGGCCAGTAGTAGTGTTCTTATTTTCTGGATGCCTAATATGAGACGTGGGGTCTGACATACACAAGTCAAAGGGAGCTGTCCTTTGAACATATAAAGGGCTATAAAATGCACTCTGAAAAATCAGGACTGAGGTGCCTCAAATTGGACATGCAAAATTAGTGAAGACTTCTGACCTTCATCTCTGCCTTAGTTCCCCATCTGTAAATGGGGATACCACCACCTCCTGACTTCAGGAAAGGTGTTCTGAAAATACATTTGTTAATGTTTGTGAAGCACCCAGATTCTGTCGTGGAAAGCACCATAGGGAAATCCCATTAGTAAATGAATAACTTTGGTTTCAGAGCAGAAGCCATGCGCTGAACGATGAGGTTAAAATAAAATATTGAATTAACTGGTTGTTACGTGGGTTCTGTCCTTTCTGTGCACTGAATGGGGCAAGGGTCCTGTGGAAAGAATAGTATGGGATCATGTACATAAAGATTGTATTATCAAGCATACAGACAAGGGGGATTAATTAAGGTTGCCTGTGAAGCCTTACTTCTGACATTTCCTATCTTTTAATGTTGTGTTTTATGAGTACTATGTATATATTTTAGAAAAAGACTAGTATTAAAGAGTCTGCACTGTAATGTCTTTTAGATATTAAGGACATTTAAGATAGTACAATCTCACAATGTCAGATTTTGTTTATTACGACACTGCAATGTATCAAGATCCATTAATGTAAAACAGCTGGAAAGCTTTTTAGGATTAGCAGTTTGTAAGGCAGTATTCTGATTTAATTTGTTTCAATATAGTAGAGACAATGAAATGCATCCCTAAAGCAAACAATTTAGGAGCTTATATAGTCACATACTTCAATGGAGTGAACGTACCATTCAAGCAGCTGTCATTTAGAGACTGCATAGTATGAAATGAGGCCAGAATAACTGAATTGTCTTGAATCTTCTAGGGCTGTGTTAAAGAAGAAATCTGAGGGGAGCTTCTATGTTTTTGCAATATGGAGCCCTTCCACTGTAGACAATGGGTTTCAATCTGACCCAGATTAGTAGTGGCCTGAAAGTCACCAGAGTGCAGTTGGCTCTTTGGCCTCTCTGAAATGAACTACTGTTCTTTCCACAGTTCCTATTGGACAGTGTTCACGTCATAAAAAATCATTGCAGTTAGTAGTGACTGGCTTCTTCGTGGCAGTCTCAGCTGGGAGGTCAAAGGTCTCATGGGCCATCGGAATTGAGCTCTCCTCTCATCCCCAGAGACTGTCTCTCCTGGTTAGAGCTGAGTAACGTGGACTTGGGGAGTTGGCACTGCTGATGCCCATGCAGTAGTTGTTTTGTGGACAAACATCGGGTGTCTCTCTAGGGCTGGGACTCTTAACACCTTTCATGAGCACACAGTTCACTTTATTTATTTATTTTTTTATTATTTTAATGTTAATAGTAATATGTTTGGTCTTCCATTTGTTTCTAGGAGTCCATGGGCAAAAGCTCTGATGGGAAATCGTATGTCATCACTGGGAGTTGGAATCCAAAATCTCCACATTTCCAGATTGTAAATGAAGAAACTCCTAAAGGTACCAACTTTACCAAACTTAACTTTATTATCAGCAGGAATGTGTGACTGACTTCACCGGCGGATTTCTTTTTATTAATTTAAAAGGGCTCTTGCTGAGATAGAGCAGAGTGGCATCCTTTTCTTTTTCTCTTAGTTTCATAATGTAGTAAAAATAGTGTTGTGGTCTCTGAATTTGGTTCACATCGGATGTGTAAATCTAAATAGAACAGAAGACTAGTCCATTCCCTAGTATTAGCATACCGTAAGGGTAATCAAGAATCCTAATAGGGAAAGGAACAGCGGTACAGGATGTGGGATGTGGGAGAGGATGAGGAGGTTTAGTACTTCATTCCAGCTGGTCCCCTTTAACTTCTGCAGACTCTCATTATGAATTGCATCAGATCATTTACTATAGGATTTCCCTTTTGTATGTGCTTAATTCCTACTGTAAATCCAACAAGGGTTGCACAAAGATTATTGGGGGAAAACCACTATAAGAAAATTTTACATGTGGCAGAGAAAAATCCACTAAACTGGCAGATTTGTGGGCCTCCACTTCAGTTTTGGGGGATGACTCTCTTGATTCTTAAGCCTGACAATGGAACTTGAAGGATAAAATTTCCAAATATTTTAGGTGATTTTCACAATTATAGTTGTGTGCGCAAATTGGGGAATTGAATGTGAATTGCTTGAAGGTCAGAAATGTTAGTGGTCCTAAAATTGTCTGGCCTAGTCTCTTTCCCATTTTGTGAAGAGTCCTGCTGCTATCGGTGGCTCTACTCTTATCAAGGAGAGAATTTCTCACAGCTTGGGGGTCTTGAAAACATGTTTCAGAATCTCTTTAATGTGGGGGGATTTATCCATCATCCAAATGACTCATTTAAAAAAAAAAACTGGTGGGACTATACTTGCAAGGCAGAAGTCACCATGCAAATAAAACCCTTGATTAAATATTTGTAATTGTTTTAAGGAATATATTTGCTAGTTTTCAATAGGGATTCAAAAAATCTGACAGAGGATTTTTATCCTCTGTAATATGGGCATCCTCTGCTAAGAGAAGATTCTGATAGGGCATCTTCTCTCTCTAGCAAATAGCTCATCTTATTGTCCTGTGCCAGTCACTGAAACCTTTGCTCTGGTAGCCTCCGACTTGGGGTGTTAGGTTAGCTAAAAGAGACTTTTCTGCAGAATTAGCTCTTACAGTAACATTACTACAAGGTAAACAGATTAGAGAGCATTTCCACTGAGATTTGTCAGCAGGTGATTGTACTATTGATTTGATATTTTTTCTCTTTAGATAAAGTGCTATTCATGACTACAGCTGTTGATTTGGTGATAACTGAGGTTCAGGAACCTGTCCGATTCCTTCTGGAGACCAAAGTCCGCGTTTGCTCACCTAATGAGAGATTGTTCTGGCCCTTTAGCAAACGTAGCTCCACTGAAAACTTTTTCCTAAAACTAAAACAGGTAACACTGTCTTTTTATCTACAGTTAAATTTGGGGCTTGGCAGGCTTAACTGACCATAACCCCCCTATAATTAAATTCTTTTGAGACTTTAGAGGTAGATTTAGGATGCATTACAGGTTAAATGTAAACATATTGGGGACAAGGATAAACTGTCAGTGCAGTTTAAAGTCCCAGTCCTGAAGCTCTGATACATGTGTTGTCCTATTGAAGCCAGTGGAATGAATCGTGTATAAGGGCTGTAGGATCGGGTCGCAGGTTGTCGTGTGTAATTAACTTCTGTACTTTCAAACCTGGTATTTGGGATGTTACAAAATTTCCTTAATATACAAGTCCTGCTTTTCTTTTACTTAACATGCCATAGTATAAACATAGAAAAGGTAGGTTACTTTTTGCAAAGATAAACAGGATTTAAATGTGCAAGTCCCAGAAAAATTTGACAATTGGCCTGGAAAGGCTCTTTTTCTTCAATAATGCTGTTACTGTCTAAGAACTGGAGAAGTGTCACTGCACTGCTCCCTTTCCCCCCTGTGTTACATGGTTAGAGCAGAGGTTTCAACAAACCAAATATCCCTGCTTTTCATGTTGAAAAACGGAACTGGGAAGCAATGTCAAAAAGGCTAACATCTTAGCTTTTTTACACCACCTGCTGGAGAGAAAAGGGTAACGTCTATCTAAGACATACACTTGAATAATATATGGCAATACCTCACGCCAGAAACTATCAAAGGCTTGAAAATGGATGGTGAAAACCACCTAAGAGTTAGTATGTGGTGGTGGTGGTGGGGGGAAAGCTATTCCCTAACTTGCTTATGAAATGGTCACCCTGAAACAAAACCACTCTTTAGAAGAGATAGAGAGCGTATGAAAACAAACCATCCCGTTGGTGAATTCACATAGTCCAATAGCACTGAGTGGAGTCAAGAATAGTGAGGGAAGGGGCTCGCTGTTCTCTTATTGTTCGTGAATTATATTGAGTCACCTCTTTAAGAGGATCAATTGAAACGAGCAACTTTCTCCCCAGTGTTCTCTTTTGCACTTGTTGGTTTTGGTTTTTTAAAGTAATAGCAGATAGTGGCATGCTTTCTCTGAGGCTTCTTTGCTGCATTTATCTTTTTTATTTAAAGTTAATTCCATGTGTAACCTGTTACGGTCCTGAACAGCTCATTCCAGAAGCACCTGATATGAAGAGATGTTATGGAAACCTTCCTTCAAAATACAGGCTGGAAAAAAAAAACCCCTCCATGTAGGAGATTAGTCTGATCCTCTCCCTATTTGGATTGATCTTTTTGAGGTGGATTGTGGAGATGTTAAACAATTAATTCAGTTAGCTATAAATATTTCACTAATCTTAGAATACAGGCTGCTTTTCTGCCTGGTAATGTAAGGAAGCTTATCTTACTTAGCAAATTTTGTATCTTTTGTCTTACCAAACTCTGCATGCATTGTGACCTTTATCTCACGTAATTCTGCCTTGTTCACAGGCACTGACAGGTTATCCAACTTCCAGTGTTTACTAATGGAGGAGTTAGCACAATTCATAGTTGAAGTGACCGATATAGAGAGTCATGCCTGATAAGCATGGAAGGGAAACTTGTTTCTACAGAGAGGTGATTAGTCTTTAAAAGATACAACTATGTAGAATTAGCTTATCTTAGTTTGCCAATGTTTCTTGTTTCGGAAATGGTGGAAGCAGAGGGATTTTATTTTTCCAGATAACATTCATTGACTTAGTGATCTTTAGTCTGGAAGAATTTCCATTAATTTTAAATACTAAAATGATGAAATTGAGCTTTGGGAATTTTTCTGGAATTCTGTAAAAGTAGCTATTTCTTTGATTTTGACTGGGTGGAAGTAGAGCTTCTTTAATGGTCTTGAATTAAGTTAGAATTTTGTGAAGTGTTTACATAGAAAGTCTTTGCTTTAACTTCCCTGTAACAGGACAGAAGCATTGAAAATTAATAGAGGAAATAAGGCCACACAATGGACCTTGGAACCCATAAAGTTGGCTACCTGTGTTCTCAGCAAGAATACCTGTACATCTTACTTTTGAAGCAGCAAATAGACAATCAGTAGCCATGCTGGGACACTAAACAAGAACAAACAATTTTATCACTAAAAGATTACAGAAAAAAATGTCATACACTGCACTATTAGTCTGGTGAGAAGTTAGCTATAGTTCTAGGTTTTTGTCATTCGTAGTATTTTTTCCCCCTTAATGCAAAGGTTGTCACATAGTCAAGAATTCACCAAACTTCCTCTCCTAGAACTTCCCCAGAGCAAACATATCATATACTGTTGCAATACATGCTACCTGTGTCTCCAGTCCACTCCTGTGGAAAAAGATGAGCCTGCTTACGAGTCCTGGACCTGAAATGTACTCATTTGTCCCAGGGGGAGGGGAGGTACATCTTACTTGCAGGAGCTATACAACTCTGAGTGATGTCTTTTGGATTCTATGCATTCCCATGAAATAGGGGCAGACACCAAACACCACAAGCATTCACAGCCCTGGAAGTTGCATTGGGGCACTGAAAGGACTGTAATAAAAATTTCAGTTCTTCACTTTTTCCTATGTGGATGGTGGTGAAAATAGTTCCTCTTCTCCATCTCCCCTACCCCAAGGAGAGGATGTAGAAAGACCCTCGTGAAGCACATATTCCTCACTCACAAGTATATTTTCTAATCCAGATGAAACAAAAGGACAGGAAGAACAACACAGATACGTTATATGAAGTTGTGTGTCTAGAAAGTGAATCAGAAAGAGAGAGAAGAAAAACTACAGCAAGCCCCTCTATTCGATTGCCGCAGTCTGGGTCCCAGGGCTCAATGATTCCTTCCCCTCCAGAGGATGACGAAGAGGAAGGTAAGAAGTGGGTCCTGTAAAGTTTGTTTTATTTGCATGCTTTGAAGGAAATGGAAGCCAGCTTAGGTAACTAACAAAGCTATTTAGAACAAGTTACCTTTTGAATGGGATGTTGTTTCACACTTTAAAGCTATGAGTGTCTGATAACTAACATTCAAACTGTTCCTGCAGCTGCCACTCCATTGGACACTTCTGTGAACCAACTAAATGCTTTTCCTTGGTTCATTTGAATCTGCATGGAGACACACTGTGAAGAGTTCGAAACACCGTGAAAAAGTTAAAAACGCTGATAGGCTGCTTAGAAGCATCTGACCTGAAGTAGCACTTGAGATGGAGTTTGTCCCTCCTTGACCAAATGTGAACAGCTGCAGCAGTGAGAAATGGGGAGTTGGCTTTAGTTTGAGATGTCTAAG
The DNA here is from genome assembly GCF_013100865.1 of Trachemys scripta elegans. Classification (NCBI taxonomy): domain Eukaryota; kingdom Metazoa; phylum Chordata; order Testudines; family Emydidae; genus Trachemys; species Trachemys scripta. The sequence goes on from NC_048314.1 coordinate 22,571,260, forward strand.
TGGCATGTTTGCAATGAAAAGTGAACTTAGGCTTCTGTAGTGCATAATGTCACACCAGGAGCTATTTCACTCTTTTGGTGATGCTGTTCATTCTGAGACCTGGTGCGTTTTCAGCCGGCTATGTTGCCATTTCATTTTTTTAATAGACTTTTGAACTGTTTCTGAGTAACTGTTAGAAAAGTAATCAGTATGCTTGAATTATAGCATCTACCACTTCACATATCTGCTTGTGCTGTTCTAGATTTTTCACAGATGAACCAACATAACTGAGGTCCATTCAAAAGGAATGTATTTTTGTATAAATAATTTAATGGGACAACACTGTCAGACCACTGTTATGGTATCAGAGAAATACTGAATGGCAGCAGAGCTTTTTATCTACATTACTTGTAATGAGCATTTCAAAATATCCGTGACAGAATATATCCGCTATGAGATTGGTTTTAACCAAGGTGTAGCGGGTGGTTATCCCGCTCCTGCCTGGAAGGGCTTAAAACAGCCCTGGCAAAGGGCTGCAGCTCTAAAAGCTGGGCTGATTGGGGAAGCAGCCACAGCTGGGCCACACCCCAATCAGGTCACAACTGGCCTGTATAAAAAGGCTGGGAGCCAGAGGCCAAACAGTCTCTCTCTGCACTCAGAGAGAGAGAAGGGCCTGGCTGCAGGGAGCTTAACAGGGTACCTGAATGGAGCAGGGCTGGGGAAAGGCTGGGGAGCTCCAGCCTGGAAAGCCCCTGGCTGCAGCCTAGTAGAAGGCCACAGGGGTGCTGGGGGTTGCAGAGGGCAGCCAAAGGGTAGGCCAAGGCAGCAGGTCCAAACCCAACCTTGTCTGTGATGAGTGGCCTATACTGCAATCTGCCCCAGGGAGCGGGGGCTAGTTGGTGACTGGCAGTGGCCTTATTCCGAGGCGAGGTAGGGATAGTAGGTGGGGCTTCTCCGGGGAGGGGAGACCCTAATACTGAGGGGTGTACTGCCAAGGGGCAGCACCCCAGATAAAGGGGCACCGGGGTCCGGGAGGGACACAGAGGACAGCCGGATCACTGGCCTGCAGGGGGCGCTCCAGGATGCTGGAACAAGCTAATTCCCAGAGACAACCAGCAGGAGGTGCCACAGGGCTGAGTCCGCCCCTCTACACAAGGGTTGCTTCTTGGGGTTGTGCTTAGCTACTCTTTCATTTTAGCGATGGAATGTGCAGCATTCTAAAAGCTACATAATTCAAGCTTAAGGAGCTATCAAAAAAGTAATAGCATTCAAAGGAAAAGTGCAAAGCAGTTCAGGTTGCAATGAATGCAATGACATTATAATGGCCTCTCATTATATTTCATAAAGGAAACAAGATCCCTTAATCTTTCATTTGAAAGATCAAGAGTTGAGGATGTTACATTATCTAGCACTGGCAGTATTTCAGTTGTTTGTCAGGTACTTGCTGCTTTAAAACGCTTTAGCAGTGCTAGATGTGCAGCATTTCACTGATAGCAATACCATAAATTTCTTTCAAGATAACATCTGAAATATGATTGCATTGGTAGCAATTAGGTTAACGCCTACCTTGCATTCTGACTTGTTCTGGGCTGAATTGTGAGATGCCTGGTAATGATTATATAAGGATTGAGTCTACAAATGCAGTATTCCTCCTTGTTAAAATTTGCACAGATACACCAAGAACTGATTCACGTTGTAGAGAGTTGAATGCTAATCTGGTAGGATAGTTCCCCCTGTTCTTACATTTTCTCCTCTCTTCTCATTCATTATAGATAATGACGAGCCTCTCTTGAGTGGTTCTGGAGATGTTTCCAAGGAGTGTGCTGAAAAAATTCTTGAAACATGGGGAGATCTTCTGTCCAAATGGTAAGAAGCAAGAATATGCATTCTGAAAATGGTACTTCTGAGTCTTCTCAGACATGATAGGTTGCCAGCTAAGTGTGTTGTTTCTTCGCAGAGTGGCCATTGTTTCTGGAAATTAGTTGAGAAAAGATTAGGGTGGATTAAATCCTCTGTTACTGAGAAGCTTCTTATTTTCTTATCTCATAGCTCATAGACTTTAAGGTCAGAAGGGACCATTATGATCATCTAGTCTGACCTCCTACATAACACAGGCCACAGAATCTGTCTCACCCACCCACTCCTGTAACAAACCCCTAACCTGTGCCTGAGTTATTGAAGTCCTCAAATCATGGTTTAGAGATCTCAAGGTGCAGAGAATCCTCCAGCAAGTGACCCGTGCCCCACGCTGCAGAGGAAGGCGAAAAACCTCCAGGGCCTCTGCCAATCTGCCCTGGAGGAAAATTCCTTCCTGACCCCAGATATGGCGATCAATTAAACCCTGAGCATGTGGGCAAGACTCACCAGCCAGCACCCAGGAAAGAATTCTCTGTAGTAACTCAGATCCCACCCCATCTAACATCCCATCACAGGCCATTGGGCATATTTACCTGCTAATAATCAAAGATCAATTAATTGCCAAAATTAGGCTATCTCATCATACCATCCCCTCCATAAACTTATCAAGCTTAGTCTTGAAGCCAGATATGTCTTTTGCCCCCACTGCTCCCTTTGGAAGGTTGTTCCAGAACTTCACTCCTCTGATGGTTAGAAACCTTCGTCGAGTCTGATTTCAGGTTTTGTCTGATATCTTTTGTACTTCTTTTTTGTATGTCTGAGTGTTCTTTAAAATCATTCAGGGAACATGTTAGTTTCTTGGGGTTACTGCAGCTGCAGGTGTTCTGGAAAGCCTGGTATTACTTTGCTCTACATTTGCTAATAAAAAAAATCTAACTATCAAAAAAAGAAGAAAGCTGCAGCTTTTCCCTCACTTTGGCTCCCCAGAGATCATTTCCTGGGTAGGTTCCCTCATTCCAGCTCCAAGGTCGATCAGAGCTGAGCCACTTACACCCTCTGAGTATCCTTAGCCTTCGACTCTTAAGAATGCAGTAGGATCTACCTTGGATTATGAGGATGTGTCCACCTCATTAAAGGAAGATAGGCTCTGGGCCCATCAGGGGAGTGTATGAATCATGCTTTTCTAGGAAGTGCTGATTTATCTAGCACAGAATTTCTAAATAGTAGAGATTCTGATGCAACCCATACCCTCCCTTCCTGGGCGAACAACTAGCCAGTTTTGCATACTAAGATGAGCCTCCCTCAAAGAGGTTGGTACTGGGATCTTTGCAAAACTCTGTCAACATTGCACAAAGAGATCACACAAACACAATACCAGATGGAGCATTTCAAACTTGCCCTTGGTCTCCATCTAGCATTGGTTCTCTGCCTGTGCTTCATAACACCATTGAAAAGCAGAGCAAGAAACATCCAGAAAGCTGAGGGAGAATGAAATACTACATCCCCAAGAAGGAGAAAAGCAAAGCTACAGTACAGTAGAGATCAGATTAAAGCCACATTTAAGTGGTAGGAAATTTACTAATATAATGAATTTTAGCAAATATTTTCTTGATATGAAGCTAATCATAGCCTAGTAAGGGGAGTGGTTCTCTATTGATCTTGAATACCATTGTTTCAAATTCGATAGGGTTTTTACTTCCAGTTTTTTAATATAAATACATTATGGTAATTTGATAGGAGTGCTGGACATATGAAATTGTCACTTTAATATAACAAAAGAGTGGAAAGACTGCAACAAAATGATGTCCTCTCTTCCCCCACCCCCTTACAAGCAGCTTGATCAGATGAGCTCTACAAATCCTCTCTCAGCAAAAATGTTTCTCATATACTTCAGTTCTGTAACTCTTCCAAGGCTGAAAGGTAATTAAGCCACCTGACACTCGCACTGAAAATGTTTTGACAGCTCTAAGGATGTGGAGTGCTTCTGTGCTAATGCTGGCAATAACAACTTTAGTGTGGTGGTAAAGTTTCCCTCTTAACTTAAAAAAATATTGCAGGTAATGATCCTTGAGCTTTTAGCGTAATAGAGAATTGAAAATCCTAAAAAGGAGAGTTCAGGTGCTTAGATGCCATGGTTTTCTGATCTCATATTCAGATTTTTTTTATAGCAATGAGCGATTTGTTGGTATTCTTTTAACTTTTTTTACCATGTATGGTTTGCATTTTATTACAAATGAGTCACATGCTCTTCCCACTTGAAAATCCAGTAGTTGGGAATATCTGGTAGCCTGTTACCCATGAAGTACACAGGTTATATTGTGTGACACTGTTTTATTAAACCTACTATATATACTAATTCTGGTCATAAATTAAGGCAAGGCAGTTCAGAGTCTCTTCAGAGGGTTTGTATTTGTTGTAGATGTTCTAACTTCCAAGCTTGGTCCTGAGAACAGATTTTCTTTCCCTTATAAATAATTGATTAGTGCTCCCTGTTATCAAGCTCTGTTGTATTTGTGGTGTAATGGGGGAAATCCTGGTATTTAAAAAGCTTTCTAGCAAGATGATAAATTCAGGAGAACTGAATTTATGTAGAGGGTGAAAGAGCAGATTATAGTACAAGGGTCCTGTGGAATAATTGCTGTTTTAAATGTCTGACACACTAACTTTTGCGGCCCCAGATGATTGTAATGGAATCATCCTGCTGTAGATTGGAAAAGAACAGGAAAGGAAGCCTGTGTGTGTGTGTGTGTGTATATGTGTGTGTGTATATATATATATAAAATCATTCTAGACTGCTGGTATAGGTTTTCTGAGCAATAATCCCCACATTTAATAATTCTACCTCTTGACAAATAACCACAGCGTCAAACTATCCATGCATATTAAAATTCATTTTTATTACATATAAAAATATATACAGTATATAATATATATAATAAAACATAAAATAATAAAAATGAATTTTAATATGCATGGATAGTTTGACGCTGTGGTTATTTGTCANAACCACAGCGTCAAACTATCCATGCATATTAAAATTCATTTTTATTATTTTATGTTTTATTATATATATTATATACTGTATATATTTTTATATGTAATAAAAATGAATTTTAATATGCATGGATAGTTTGACGCTGTGGTTATTTGTCAAGAGGTAGAATTATTAAATGTGGGCTTATTACTCAGAAAAACTGTACCAGCATCTAGAGCAGTTTAGAATCTGTGGAAATTCAACGTAAACTAGCTACACAAGGCAAGTAGTGATAACACTGGAAATTATTCGAACACATGCTTATAGTTGGAATTGCACTTTAGATTCTTGAAAACTGGTGTGTGGCCATTCTAGTCCTAAAAGGCCAGCTGATTACTGTAAAAAGCCTAGAGAGCAATATGGATTTCTACCATAAGCTCTTCCCCCTCATGTCCAAGTTGGCACAGTTTGAGATAACATAGGTCTATAAATCTTTTAATTTTATAACTCTGAGTGAAGGTTTAGATCATACAAAATGTGGTGTATTTCTGTACTTGTGTTTAAATCTTTTCTGCTTTGATATATTGTGGTGTTGAGTCTTACAGCAGGTCCAGGACATGTTTGTCTTCCAACTAGATTTAATAGGGTTTATGGAAGTAGATTAGAAATGTGTCCCATTAATTTTGTTTCTTTCATGGCTCCTGAATGTTCCCATACTGTCATTATATTACAGCCTCCTATGGACTAGAAAGATACTCCAGCAACACACAGACTGTCTTGAAGTTTTCTCCATTGTGTCTCACATTCCACATTGCATTTTGGTTGTTACACATGTGTTTTCATACGTTTGTACTTGGGCCACAGTGATGGAGCATAACTTCCGTCTTGCCCTCCCTTCCCCTAGGCATCTCAATTTGAGTGTGAGGCCAAAGCCTTTGTCAGCGTTGGTGAGAAGTGGTGTTCCCGAGGCACTGAGAGGAGAGGTGTGGCAGCTGCTAGCAGGATGTCATAACAATGACCACCTCGTGGAAAAGTACCGAATTCTCATCACAAAAGTAAAGTGATGCATTTTATTTTTTTAATGTCTTATTGGTAGAAAGGTGGATAGTTACAAGAATCCTGTATTGCTTAAAGGTTATTGGGTATAACTGAATACGGAAGCCGAAAAAGTCAATATAATGGAAGAAAAACATAACAAAAAACCCTAGCATCTGGAGTATTTATTGTGGAGTTACCTCCACATAGAGCATATTTCCCTTTAATATTTCCACTAATATTTTATAAAACTGTGACCTATTTTGGTTTGCCTCTTAGGAATATTCAGCTATTTGCTTTTTATGTCATTGTTAAAGATTTATTTGGTTAAATTCTTTGGCTTGCTCAGATTTCCTATTGGAAAGGTAACGTCTGTTATATTGCCCCTAAAATCTGTTTGCAGCTAAAATGAGAATCCAGACCTAAATGTTGAAATTTAACTTGTTTCTTAGTAGCATAACCAAGTCAATGTGTTCTGTTAATGTTTGTTTGTTAAAGTGCATATTTGGGGTTTTTTGGTCCAGCTGTTTAATTCTGCAGATCTTGGTTCTTAAGCACAACAGTAGTGTATGGAAGTTTCTGACATCAATGTTGACAACAATAATAAAGAAAAAGAAGAGACATTATATGCTCAAACATCATGCAACCGTGCTTCTCAAAATTCAAAATATAACAGTTGTTCAAGAAATAAGAATGAAATATCTTTTCTCCACGATCAGTATTCTGCGTTTGGATATGTTCGTTCTATGCACAAGCAATCCTATTTTACTGTGTTCATCAAATGATAACGTACTTAAGGACTGAGTAAGAAATGACTGATGGTGAGAGTTCACTACAAAAGTCCTCTCAGTGTAAATTCATTGTCCAAAAGATAATTAGCAAAATGAGTCTGAGTCAGTCAGTCTTTGGATATCCATGATCTGATTACACATAACCTGACTCTGATTTGCCAGGAATAATTACAAACATTATTCTGAAGGGAGAAGGGCATTTGAAATAAGACCCAGTGGGAAATAAAGCTTTGCTTTATGTTGCATAATCACACAAGTTAAGAAGAAGGTAGTATTATCTGTCAAGCAAAATCTCCTGGGTGTTTCTGTTGTATTGTTTCAACTGCTAGGTGAGGAGCTGACCATGTCACTTGTGTCCCCATTCCAATATTTGGGTACTGGAATGAAGGAATGACCTGTGTGTAGTATAGTATAGTGCGTGACACACACATTCCTCCTGTCTGTGAGTGAGTAAATGCACTAGGGTGTTTCATTTTCCTTCTTAAAACTGTGAAATCCTTCCACTCTTTGGCCTCTTGGCAGAAGCAGAGGAAATAACCTGACTGTGATGCATTGAACGTTTCCCTGGAGTCACAGGCAGAGAGAGTTGGCTGATTCAGCATTGTGATATAGGGACTGGCCACTCAGAAAATACTACAAAATTAACCTCTTGAAGAAAATTAGCATTGAATGAGCCTCTTTGGCATATGATCTCATCGAGTAATTGGCTTAGGCAAACGAAAGTGAAGTCTACTTTTTAATGTCAATGCCATATTTGAGAATTGTTGTGGTGACCAAAAGTCAATTAAATGAAAATGGGTCAGGAGTGTTTTTATAGTATTAGTAGGAAAAGGGTGATGGTCTGGAGGGAAAAAATATCTATTCAACTTTTATACTGAATTTTCTATAGTCTGCCTAAAGTGAGGAATGGTGGAAGACCTAGAAAAAGGTCCAGAGATGAGATTAATTCCTTTAGAAGGAGGAGATGAAAGAAAAGATGTCAGCAGGGGCAGAATTGTGTGCAGCTTTAAAGAAGGACGAGGACTTTGAAGTGGAAGGGAAGAGGATTAAAAGAGGGAAGTGACCTGGTCAGTGAAGGAGAGAAGTATGGGTTTTATTTGTGTTTGTGTGGTTTTGGGTAGAAATTTGGATGGATTTAAAGGGAGTGAGCTGAGGAGCAAAGGACACTTATTGCAGAGAGGGTTGTGACCTACACTCCTGCAGTGAGCCTGGGATCCTGCGGGTCCTACAGGACCCTCTGCCATAATAGTGGGTAAAATGTATTTTGTTGCAGGGGCAGGATTGGGTGGGCAAACCCCCCAAAACCCAGACTGCAGTAATTTGTGGGAAAACACTACATTGGTCATCAGTTTGTCACCAATGTAAAGCAAGTTTTTCTTAAATAAATAAATAAATGAAATAAAGGTTTTAATACTTAAATTTAAGTGAAAGATGGGAAAAAATTAACGTCTATTATAACAGAAGTTAAAGTATTTTTTACATGGCTTAAGTAGGATTTGTTGTCTTTTAGTGGTAAAAATTGTCTGAATTCCGTTATATATCCGACTGGGTGGCTTTTTTAAGTTGCATGGGGGAGTCTTGCAGGATCTAAGGTTTTTGTGGGTGGGAGTGGGATAAAAATGCAAGAAACAATGCTTTGTTTTTGTGGGAATGGCAGTGGGTGGGTTTTGCAGGATGGGAGCAGGGGTTCTGCTGTGACCTTCCTTTCAGATAGCCAAAGCTGGCAGAATCTCTTAAGCATCTCTAACCAGGTTTGTTGGCCCCTTCTTGTAGAGTGCAGACACAGCATTGTTGTTCTTCTGTGGTTGGGGAGGGCTGCTCTGAAGGGTGATTCCGTGGACACTTGTAGTAACTTGCTTAATCTTTCAGGCACAGTCCACCCTACAGGGAGCTCAGCTGGCTGCTGGCATATAATCATCAGACTTGTTTTGCAAAAGGAAACAATGATAACAGGTTGAAGAAGTGTCTCAGGTTTACATGCAGTTTGCTCTAATCAGCAGGCTTCTTATTTGAGAACTTCATCACTCTAAGGCAGCAAGTTCACCACTTTGGCCTTTGCAGCAGTTACCAATATCTTTGAAAATGGTGCAGTGTTGCTGCTCAAATCAACTTACAGTACTGATGTACCTGTCAAATGTTTGGCAATAGTGCTTCCTGGCAGAGCAGTATAGAAAACCAAGTGCTGTGCTGGCTGGCATCAAGCCCTGCCTTCTCTGTAAAGGAACATGTGACACTTCAGATAACTTCATCTCATGTGGTGGATGTGCATCTGCAGAAGTGTCAGTTCCGCTTAGTGTGAGCAAAAAAGGATAAACAGAGAGGATGTGCTAGCGACTGATGTTCAGCCTTCTACCAAAAATTATTTAAGACCAAAAATGCTTAAGACTTAAATGCTTTCCTCGTGATCAAGAATACTGCAGCCTTTCAGGTGTGCTCCTGTGAGCAATGAACTATCATTTCTAGTCGCTGCATCAGATTGCATTGGACACTGTAGTCTTTTGGCCTTGTCTTTTGCTTCAGGGCAGTGAAAAAAGGTAGGTTTCTCACTGAGATTTCAATCAACTGCTTTGGTTAAGTGACTAGATCAACTTCTTTCATGCTGACACTTTTAAAAAATAACATTTGGAGAGTGTTCAGTGCAGCACATACAAATAGCAGCTGGCACTTCTGCTTCTCCTTCCACATGAGTAATTGCTCCACTGACCCAGCAAGATATCTGCAATTCCATCATATGCTTGCTAACTGGAAGGGCATGAGGGAGTAGATTTATAATAGAGGTGGATTGTGTTTTGGTCTCAGTGTTTGGTTTTCATTATTCCTGATTAACTCTGACAATTATACATGGAGTTCTAACATGAGCTGTTTTAACTGTTCTGAAGAGAACCGGTCAGTTGTCTTAGCCAGAATACTGTAGTGTGACAGAAGGAATTCAGATCTCCACAAACTTAGTTGAGCTCCACCTCCTTAGTGCTCACCAGACTGCTATGATCCCATGTGTGTTAAGCCTCCAGAGGCTGAAAGGAGACCAGACACTGCCCCAAACTGGGGGTGCCGAGGCACATTGTTAGGGTGCAGATCCTCTGTCTAACATCCCATCTGTAGAGCGTAGATCTCACAGTCCAACTGCCCAGATCCTGGGATGAGTGGCGGGTCCCTCCCCTGTTACTTAAACATATCCTCTCCCACAACTCTAGCTGTCCGGGTCTTCCTCAGCTTTACTCTTCAAGGCAACTTGATAGGCCTAACACTTAACAGTCTCACTTTGCACAGGATTCTAAAACACCAACTGCTCTTTACTTAATAACATGAGAGAATGCAGATAATTTAGAAAATAAAAAACATTTTGGATGCAGTGCCCGTCCCTCTCTCACTCACTCTTCCCTGGAATCCCTGGGGGGCCCCTCTGTGTTCAGGTACGCAGGGTTCCCTTAGCCTCTTCAGACTCCTGTATCAGCTCCCCTGTGCTTGACCTGGTGAAAAAGGCCAAAGACCCCAAATAGGTCAACTCTTCAGGTGACTTCAGGATCTGGCCCCTCAGCTGATCACAGACCTCTACCAGGTTCTATTACTTCTCCCCTGACAAACCAGTTCTTCTGGATGGGAGCTAGCCTATTGCCTAGAATTTGTGTTTTAATAGATGATCATCCCGATATAATAACTTTCTATTATCAGCCCTGCATCTTACCCTTTGGAATTTCAGTCCAACTTGGAGGTGAAGAGGACAACTGTGCAGCCCTGTGCCTTCTCTTTCAAAATACAGTTTTCAGCTTGGTAAAGATACATAGAGCGAGTTCATAATCTCACAGAGAATTCATAAATCGCACAGCTAGATTTCCCCATGTAGTCATACTTCCCAGTACAGAAGTGTCTGCTAATCATCTGGGAGGCCTGGCACTCTGACTGCCATGGTTTTACCTTCCTGATAATGCTGTGCCATGTTTTACAAGCCATTCCTAGAAGTACTGCTTTTGCAAAACTATTGCTAGGAGTGCTGTTAATGGAAATGCCAAATCAGCGGCACTGCAGTTTTCTGAAGGTGGTGTATCCAGGAGTGAGTAATCTCGTTATAGCAGAACTGCAAAAGGAGTTAATGCAATCCCCCAGCTCTCCAGTGCAAAGCTGGTAATGCGATAGGCCTGTTTAAGTATTCATAGTAAGGCTCTGCCCCCTCTTCTGTCTTGATGTTGACCTCTTTGTTTCAGTAGCAGCATTTGATTTCCGTCAGTCTTTTCGTGACCCCAGATGGCAGCGAGGCCCTGCGTTAATACAGATCTGTGTTGACAGCTGCATTGGAAGTCTCTGGCCTCTTTCAGTGGATTGTTTCTTGTGAGCAGAGTTGTGGACATGGGCTGCATCAATAGTCTTTGATATTCAAGTTTACTTCCCGATGGGCTTCAGACTCTTGATGGTTTCAGAAGCTGTGTTTTGCTTTCTTCTGCTTGTTAACAATCTCTGTAAGAGCAGCCCCTGGCTTGTTGTTGCTACGTGCCTGATTCCATGTGGCTGCTGAACAGTGAAATCAAAATGTCCTCCACTGTTTTCTAAATGGAGACTTTTTTTCTTTTCTTTTCTTTTCTTTTCTTTTCTTTTCTTTTCTTTTCTTTTCTTTTCTTTTCTTTTCTTTTCTTTTCTTTTCTTTTCTTTTCTTTTCTTTTCTTTTCTTTTCTTTTCTTTTCCTTGAAGCTATATTGTGACATAGGAGATAATTGAAAACTATGCCCTGAGGTGTACACCCTTTGGTTTATTGCCTTTGGTAAATATTGACCAGCATTGTATACCATGCTTTTCATTACGCGAGTAATGTCTAGATTTTACCCACTTCTCCAAATTACTTTTGATTGGGAATTTGTGCACCATCTGTGTGAATCTCCAAAGCTATTAGCAATCCCAGATTGTTACACTCATGGGGGTATATGGAAGACAGCCAGCCAGAAGAATTAAGGTCATATCACTGTTGGGGACAGAAATGGAACTCCAGATCAAAAGATCCAGACAATCCCTATGAGAATCATCTGTTTCTCCTGGAACTTCAAAAGAGGGACTCCTTGCTTCAAATATGGTAGCCCCTGGTCTTTGGGATAAAGAGAAATCTCTATCACTTTGGCACTTCAGTAGTCTGCTCTCAACAGCATTCTGAAATCTAAGGGAGAAGACGCTATTAGGTACCTGAAGAAACAATACTCAACACTTTTGGGGGTCACCTTTGGACAGAGAAATACTGTTGTATGGAAGCTGTTGGTGAATAGAGTATTGGCATCCCCAAAGGTTTAAAAAAATCATGAGTCGCTTACTAAAAATCATGAGATTGGCTAAAAAAACAGGAAATTACAAAAATCAGGAGATTCTTTTTATTCTTGTTTTTCAACCTTTAGGGTATAAGCTTTTCTGTGCAGTGATTACAGATAGAAGTTTTTTTTTAATGGATACTGTAATTTTTCAGGTATTCCCACAATTTCAGCAATTGGGCCTTTAAGAAAACCACCATTCATGCGAGATTTGAGATAAAATCGCTGGCGTTAACAACACAGTAAATTATTCTTTACTCATGATTATTGTAGTTAACATTTTTTGTGCATGATCCAAAGCCCATGGATATAACCAGAAAGACTCCTATTGTCTTCAGTGAACTTTTGTTTGCAAAGCATTTTGCAAACAATTCTCCAATCGCAGCCTTATCACTACCTGCTGAACTGTTAGGGAACGAAGTCTAGGACTTGGTTGTACTGTGTCTCCCACTCTGAGGCTTTGTCTACACTACAAATGCTTTGCCGGTATAGCTATCTCAGCAAAGCCCGGAGTGTAGACTTGGTTTATGACAACAGATGTTTTTCTATCGGCATAGTAACACCACTGCCTCAAATGACATTAGCTACACCACAGAAGCACTCTTCTGTCAGCATAGCTGCATCTATGCTGGGGGTTTTGTTGGCATAGCTCTGTTGGGTAGTGGCTGTGGAGTTTTTACACCCCTGACTGATATTGTTATGCCAACAAAACTTTGTCTGTCATACTGGACTTAAAACAATCAAAGAGAACGTTCTGTGTGATAAATTATTTCATAAGTTCAATTAGGGGAAGAAACTGACTGTGACCTCTTAGGGTGCTAAACAGTCAAACTGGAAAGTTTGTTTTCTTCCCGGGAGTTGTGGATAGATTACAAATAGTAATTTACAAAATATAATGGCTAACTGAAACTATTGGTACATAACATTTGTAGTGTCATAGATAGTGTTGATTTCACATCAAACATTCCATAATTTATTTTAATAACTGTGAAACGCCTTCAGCAATAAAGTTAGATTCTGATGAATGGAAAAAAAGCAATAGTTTCCATAGCAACTGATAGTGAGTGGCAGGGAGCAAGTACTCTTTCAGTTATTGCTAAGCAATGGATGAGCAGATACAAAATTTTTGCCTTTGTTTATAAGCCATCTGCATTGGTCCCAATAGAACAAGTGCTCAGTGCACAGGAAATTAAAGGCTGTCCATTATATCTGGTGATGTCTCGACGTCTCTTGTGGCTGTATAGTCCAATCTGTAAGGAGCAAGGTCATAATCCGATGTCACATAGGAAACTAGCAAGTAGAAAATTGCCTGTTTTGTACTATCTTTCTTTTAGAATTGTTCCTTTATTTTTATACTCTGCTGCGAACACTGATTCTACTCAATAAATAATGAACAGTTGGAAAACAATTAATCCTGACTTTAGGATCTAGTTAAATCAAGACATTGATTTGTTTTAAGATAATATAAGATTAGCTTTTTCTCCTGGGGTAAAAATAATCCATGCTTTCAGTGGACAGGTGAAAACACTTTTCAAAAAGCCAATTTGTTTTTAGACTTCATAGAAATGCCCCTCTAACAGAGCTGTGAATTTCAGAGGTGCTGAGTACCCAGAATTCCAGTTGAACTCAGTGGGAGCTGCACTACCTTACAGGTAAAGTGCTTCTGTTTTTAGATTAATGAAGCCATAATACGTTTCTTGTTGAACCTCCATGAGGTTGCATTTTGCATGACCATAGGTTCTCAGATATTCCTGAACACTGGTGTTGTGGAATAGGAATATCTCTGATCAGTGCAGCTTTTGTGCTGCAAAACTATGCAGTATGGGACCCCACCTCATTTCCCATTCAGCGAGAAGAGAGATGATTTACATTGTTTTAATGGCTGAGAATTGCCTAATGCAGACCCCCATCTTTTTGAAGCCTTCTGAGATCACAGCTAACCTTAGGCTGTGGAACAATTTTGTATTTTTTATATACATTTATTTCTATTGCTGTAGCACTCTGTTAGCTGAGATACTTCTAAAAAATAACATACAAACATCCTTGCCGGTGAAGGGGAAGAATAGTTTTTAGTGAAACTTCTTGAAAACACACAATTGGCACTTCCCAATCAAGATTTTCTAAAGGACTAATATATAACACCAGTCAGTAGGTCTCAGGCTGTGGCTTGTGTTTTAGTGGTTCATAAAACAAAAGATTAAGAATCAAACATTTATAATGTTGAAGGGAAAGTAGAGGATTGGGAAGGGGGGAGGTTGGTTTATGCGGGACTATATGTGGGAGGTGGCTTGTAGCATTAGTGTGTACCAGATAATTGCATTATCAGAAAAATATATTTGGCACAACAGGGATATCTTGGGGGCACATCAGACAAAGCCAGTAGCTGCACAGATGCCCCTTGTATGTTCTACAAGAGTAATCCTATGTTCATTAATCTTTAAGGCAACTCCCAATTTAAACAAACATATCAGTATCAACTATTTCTAGAAATCTTTAAATGCAGGGTTCTCTCTAGTTACCTTTTCTTTTCCCTGTAAAGTAGTGGTGGGCAGCCTGCGGCCATGGGCAGTCTGCTAAAATCCTGGCAAGTTCTTTGAGTGTCATTACCACAGGCCTTGTTTTCAGCCGAGTGGTTTGGCTATACAATAAACCCCAGCTCAAACTTTTTTGAAGAGGGTTGAAAACCTTTATGATTTCAGGCTGGGTTTTTTAACTAAAACTGACTTAGTAAGAGCATTGGTGTTTAATGGTAAATTAAAATGCATATTAATGAAAAGCATTATACTTTTTTTTTTTTTAAGGAAAATATTTTGATGATTGTACCTTTCTCAATCAAGGTGAACACTGGCATACAAGAGTGAACCACACAAGTGTTTCTCTGATCATTGTGTAGTAATGTTTCTGAAAGTTGGGTCTTGGGAAGTATATACATCAATTATGCATAAGCAGTGAGGGAAGGAGTGTTGAACTAAGCTGAAAATATCCTTGAAAGCTTTTGTGTTTATTTTATTGGCTTTATCTTTGAAATTTGTTAATATTGTCAATTGTCAGGCATCGTGTATTTTATTAATCGGGTGCTATTGTGATACCACTAACATTGTTTTCCCTTAGCAAGCAAAAGAACTTAACAATTTGCTGGGATCAGTTCCCCATTGTAATTTGATGTTAGCCTATTTTCTGTGTAACTTGTGATACATTTGTGTGAGTGCCTAACTTTAATGTGAAGGTTTATAACATTTCTTAGCTACAGTTTTAGTATTCTTCTCTACTCAAGTAGAAATTCCATCAGTTATTGTACAAACCAATAATAATATTAAATCTTTCTAGAAGAAAGTAGAAAAAAAATCAAGTTTGTGTTTTTCAAGATTATAGGTCAGCATGAGCCAGAAGGTTTTAAATTATGGCAAACATCCATCTTGGAATTTTAACCAAATTCAACCCATATAAATGTAATAAGTTAAACAGCTTTTTTTCAAGGTCAGTATACATTGTAAGCATTGCACTATGACTGCTTTGGGCTGTGTGCTTTCCAGCTGTGATTCATATTTCATTAAATACACCTGAGTTTGGCATAACATTTTAGTTTCTGTTGTTTTAGGACTTCTCTGTCCAAGAAAGCTGCATTGATTTAACTTAAGGGTGAATTTAAATCCATATCGTTAAACCAGTTCAAACAGCTGTTTGGACACTCTTATTTTGGTAAAGAATACCTTCTCTTGGGTTAGCTTATGTCAGTTAAGAGCAGGTATAACTAAATTGAAATAAGCCATTCTTATATCAATTAAAAATAGCCAAAAAGCCTTTTACATTGGCTTAACTATATCAATTTAGAGACTGTTCTTTGGTAGCTGGCAAATCTCATGTCACAAGTTGTTGTTTTGGAACAGGAGCCTGATACCTCGAGTTATGAAATGGGCTGTTGGATTTCGAATGTGTAGGTATTCAGTGTGGCTGAGTGAGGAAAAGAGGGGGAAAGCACTTTGTTTTCATTCCTAAATCCCATATCCAGAAATGTGCTGGAGTTCTGGTATGACATTTTAGGGCTTGTCTACTTGGGAGATATTTCTGGCTGTCCCAGTATAATTAAACCACTCTAGTTATACTGGTCTAACTCCCACATGTGGACACTCTTATTCACAGATAAGAATGTTTTTGTTTTTCTTCAGTTTAGCTTAAACTACTTCCAAAGGCACATAAGCTAAACTGGAAAAAGGCTCTCTTGTACCAGAATATGGGCAGTTATACTAGTATAACTGTAGCGCTTTAAATTCACACCCTAATTTATACTGCTGTAACATTGCCATGTAGTCAAGCCTTTAGCGTGTGAATGTGTTTGTATTTATGCTTGCTGAGTGAGATCACACACTGGATATGGACAGAAAGCTGTGTGTAACAGTCTCAGGGAGCCAATCTGTTTTACAAGGTGTTCAGGGAGTTCATATGAGGAGAAGCACTTCTTGTCACGTGCAAACGGTGAAATATGTTTCAAATCAATGTTTTTAATACAAATCTGCATTTCTGAGGCTACAGGGGGTAGGGTTGCTAAAAAGCAGTGTTTATCACACTAAGGACATAGAGAACTAATTCATATCAAGCCACTCTTATTCCGATGTAAGAGCATCAATACAGGGAGTTAATCAGGAATAGTTATTCTGTTTTAAATATGCACCCTATATTATTCCAGATTAAGTTTCATGTGCAAACAAACTAATAGTATAGAGGGGAGTCTAGTGTTTTCAGACCCTGATTTGCTTTCCATTTGACTTTAATACCAATTGAGTTGTCAGAAGGGCTTTGTACTGGAATCTCTCTAACCAAGTGTTTTGTACTGTATCTTTAAGCTAAACTGAGCTAAGTACACACCAGCCTTCAGCTGTAGGGAAGCCTCTTACATTTCTCATTTCTGTACTGATCGTCTAACCTTTTTGGAAGAGAAGGACCGTGCTTTGAGCAGGTCTGTGTGTGGTAAGGTGGAGTCATGATGCTTGTTAGAATAGGGCTCCCAAGGGGAGGAAGTGAGGAACCTGGCAAAGCACTCCCATCCTCCTCCTCAGAACCTGTTGGGCTGCTGCCCTTACATTCCTTTCCTTCGCAGGCTTCGGTTACTGGTTGTTGGGAGCTCGCCTGTTGCATCTTGCCCCAGGGGAAGGCGGCTGGGATGCCGGGGGGAGCTCAGAGCTGTTCATCACACAGCCAGACCGCTGGCCACGTGTTTCCCTGCAGCTAGTGCAAGTGTTGTCTGACTCGGGGGCCCCTCCCCCAGAACAATGTGCTGCTGCTGCTGAACATCTGGAGAGGGCAGGTCCTCCGGGTGGCTGCTGGCCTTGGAGCAGGCTAGCAGGGAGGGGGGCGCGCCCCCACGGCAGGCTCAGAGCTGGGTCCACCTAGTCCCCGGAGCCCCGGCTGTGGTGCTGCAGCTGCCCCTGCGCTCTGCCTTGCCTTCTCCGCCCCCCTTCCTCCCCTCCCCATCTCCCTCTCCCTCCCCTCCCGCTTTCCCCTCCCCCTCGCAGTGCTGCCGCAGTCGGGGCTGGAGCACACGCCGGCTTGGCAGGCTCTCGGGGCCGAGGATGCGTTCGGGCTTTTGTTCCCATTGCGCCAGGCACAGGGGCAGGTGAGTGGGAGGTGGGGGGGGGGGCTAGCCGGGGCTGGGTCAGTCGCTCCCCTGTTGTGCAAGGGGAGCTGGGGGTGAGCCAAGCACCTGGGCCGCTGGATCAGTGCAGTTAAAGTGAAATAATGAACAAAGCATCCTGCAAAATGGAGCCAGGGGAAGGGCTGGAAACACCCCCTCTCCCCCCAATCTCCGCTGCCCCCAGGCACCTGCGGGCGGAATTGCTGGGGAAGCCCATGAAATGCATCTCAATCTCCCCTCCTGCTGCTGAGAGCCCAGCGCTGCGAGAAGGGATGTCCAGAGACTGGGGTGTGGGGAGGGGAAAATGGGGTAGTGGGGGGGGGAGGCTGTGCTGTGAGAGAGGCAGGCTGCACTCAAGGGTGGGGACTGAAGGAGTGATGGAGTTGGTGGTAGGGAGCACAGTGGCCGGAGAGGTGCTGCAAAACACTTTCCCCTTTTCTTCTGTCAGCTCGAGTTCAGACTCCTGCCGAAGCTTCTCCCTCTTCCGCCGCGCCGCATCCTCTCCCCAGATGTTCAGCCAGCCGGGGTGCTAGTGTCAGCCGTCTCTGGTGCCTGTGTGTGAACTTGCTGGCAAGGCTGCTGCCGGGAGGAGGCTGTCGATTGAGCCGGATTTAAAGGGGAATTGTGCTGCAGACGATGCTCAGCAGCAGCATCTGGAGCAGCCCTGGGGACCCAGCTACACATTGCTATACACCCAGCCAGGCACAATGACAGCAGCTGCCTGGAGTGGCTGCAGGCAGCAGGCGGGAGCATGAAGTGAAGGGATCACTGCAGTGCTCAAGATGAACTCCACCTTGGTGGGTAACCAGAGTGGGCGGCCATTCTGCCTCCTGGCCATTAGCTACTTGGAGACGGTCAATTTTTGCCTCCTGGAAGTGATTATTATAGTGTTTCTCACCGTGCTGATCATTTCAGGCAATATTATAGTGATATTTGTCTTTCACTGTGCACCTTTACTGAACCACCACACCACCAGCTACTTCATCCAGACGATGGCATATGCTGACCTCCTGGTGGGTGTGAGCTGTCTGGTGCCTTCTTTGTCCTTACTCCACTATCCCATTGTTTTGAGAGAGTCCTTGGTCTGCCAGGTCTTTGGTTATGTGGTATCTGTGCTCAAAAGCGTCTCCATGGCCTCTCTGGCTTGCATTAGCATTGATAGATACATTGCCATCACCAAACCACTGACCTACAATACTCTGGTCACCCCGTGGAGACTTCGTGTCTGCATCCTGATCATTTGGCTGTACTCCTGTGTAGTCTTCTTACCTGCCTTCTTTCACTGGGGAAAGCCTGGATATCATGGGGATGTGTTTCAGTGGTGCGCCGACTCCTGGTACACTGATCGCTATTTCACTCTCTTCATCGTGATGATGCTCTATGCCCCTGCTGCTTTCATCGTCTGCTTCACATACTTCAATATCTTCCGCATCTGCCAGCAGCACACCAAGGAAATCAATGAAAGGCGAGTGCGCTTCAGCTCCCAGGATGGAGAGGCTGGGGAGGCACAGCACTGCCCCGATAAGCGCTATGCCATGGTTCTCTTCCGCATCACCAGTGTCTTCTATATCCTCTGGTTGCCCTACATTATCTATTTTTTGCTGGAGAGCTATGCTGTCTATAGAAACCACACTGCATCCTTTTTGACCACTTGGCTTGCCATTAGCAACAGTTTCTGCAACTGTGTCATTTACAGTCTCTCCAACAGTGTTTTTCAGAAGGGGCTCAAGCGCCTCTCGGGAGTTGTTTGCGCCTCTTGCGCAAGACAGAGGGTAGTTAAGGACTCCTCAACCTCTAGGAGCAAAAGACCTTCCAATGGATGCCATGTCTAAGGAGCAGATCGCTGTGACTGGGAAATGCAGGCAGTCATGTAAATTGCAAAATAAGTTAAAAACAGTTTTAAGATGCCAGGTTAGCAAAAAGGTTTCTGAGAAATGCTGCTGACTCAAAAATCAGGAGCGTGTATTATTGTTTTCACTTTAAAATTTCATCATGGTGTTAGGGTATATGGTGTGTGACCTCCATATTCATTTTAAGAATAAAGCTGTATCCTGACACTTTTTCAGGCATGACTGAATGTAGTGGGTGTGTGTGAGCTTCAGCAAAAATGGTGTGTGGTTTTTTTTTTTTTTTTTTACAGTTTACGAGGCTGTTTCAAGATTTATGCTCACATAGAAATGATTTCTCTCAAGTGGAAGTGTTATAGTATAATGGTGTATTGCAGGGATTTTTTTTGTGTATTTCAAAGCATATTGACTCTGTGTGTTCTTACACTGCAATATAAGGGGCCAAATGGTTTGTCTTTCAGCTCTACCTAGACAGAGCTCTAGAATATAGTGAATAATGTGAACACTTTAACATTAACTTAAACTTGTAATGAGCCATGAATGCAGTAATGTGCTCAAAACAGTGAGACACTTTTGAAAACTGATCTGGTCTCTGTGCCCTGTTTTACCAGTAGAATTCTTGTATGTGATTGGAGTACAGTATTTATATTTTCCTTTTTGAACAACTTGGATCAGACCAAAGTTAGCAGTTTAATAAAACATTTTTTATAAGCTAAGAAAAAATAGTTGCTGTTTTATGCCATCAGAATTGTGGCAGTGATTTGAGGATGATGCCTAGTTGTGAAAATTATTCTCAAAACACTGGAGAAAAGCTACTTCTGTTTGGAAGTTACTCAAGAACAACTTAAAAAAAATCTGACATGTTTTTATCTAAATTCTTCTGATATTTTACATACTGGAACTTAAGGGGAAAAGGAAAGAAAATTGTTGTCTAACCAGCTAAGGGAGCTATGTTATAAATTTAACTACAGCATTTGAGTTATGGATAACTGAACACACAGCTAAATCAGGCATTTATCTTTAATCCCAGGAAGCCTAAAGAAGGTTCGAATATAGCAGGAGCTAATTCCTTTTGGCAAGCATCTGTCATAAACTGGTCAAACAAAGTACACTATCTGAGAAACAAAGTTTTCAGTGACAACTTTGTAGGGCTGGTTTAGAATGGAGTCTTTTTGTGTGCTGTAATGTCATCAGGAATGTACTGTGGCCCTCAACTAAATTCATTCTCTTTAAAAATGCCATTAACTCTTTATTGATTCATGGAGTGCTATTTTAGTAGCTAAAGTGTCTGCAAAGTATAAATTCTTAAAAGTAATGGATTATATTTTTCCATCTCAGTGTCCTCAATACAGGGATGTGTTGTTTTTTTTCCCCTCCCTTCACATAATACATACCACAACCTATCTACAGCTCACTGTTTTCAGCATGCATCCAATCTCTGTGTGCAATAGGAGTGGGTTCTGGAGAATTCTTTGAGCTCTCCACGTGTGTAGGCATTGCAGTCAGTGTGTGCTCGCAGTGCACAGAGGGACTGAAGGAAACCTATGAGAAATGGGTTACAAGACTTCTAAGATCTGGCGAAGTCTCTCCAGCTCAAGGGAAAAATCACAGTTTGTGTTATAAAATATATTTAAATCACATCTTGATTTTCTACCATAGTATGTCATTCATGATGAACACTTATAAAGATAACTTCCTCCTGTAGATCCTCCAAAATGCATGAACAAAGGCTGTTGGTAATCCAGATGCCTTTGTGGCCACTTTATTAATCATTATTTGTGTTATGGCGCACCTAGAAAGCAGGGGCCCCTTTTGCTTGGCACTGTGCAATAATAAAACAAAGAGATTGTCCCTACCTCTAAAGAGCGTGATATCTAAATTTAAGGCTAAAGACAACAGGTGGATATGACTGACAGCAGTGGGGAGTTGAGGGTAACAGTGAGACAGTTATGAAAGATGTAAGCAAGGGTTGCACCAGCTGGCTAATCATTCTCAAGTGTGTTGTAAGCATTATAGCATAGGTGGTTTTTAAGGAGAAATTTAAAGCTTTAAGTCACTAATATTTAGCATTTATGCTCAGTATTATTGAAATACCCCCTCATGCAAAACACCCCTGCTTTTCCATGGTTCTAAGCTGTAGTTAAAGTTTCAAGTGTTTGAGCAGTTATAATCTAAGCATTAAAATAGCATTTAACATCAAGATGATTTATGTCAGATTTATCCACTGGGTACTAAAATCCATCACAGTAAGGTTTTAGGCATAAATGGAGGTCTGAAGGCAAATATTGCTGCATCTTTCAGTTTGTGCACCAGGAAGAAGCAGTTGAATGTTACTTAGTGTACAGTATATTTGGGAATATGTGAATTTAGCAAAAGTGGAGAATCTAAATCCTGACATTAGTATTTAACTTGTGCTGGAGAAGATACCAGCTTTACCCAGCTGGCCCAGAGCTCTATTCAAAATATAACAGTTTACAGCTGCAGATATTTTTAAAACTTAACTTGGGAACAGCTGAACAAGTCAGCATTACTCTGATGGCTAGAAGGAAGGTAGTGCAGCTGTGACTTACAGCTGTGAGATTCACTTACAAAGTGTTTATTTAAAAACTAGGCTTTTGCTCTCTCTCAATTGCCATATTCAAATCCACCGTCAGTTTCATTTTTATCTCAAAATCTTCATCAGTTAAGTTGCTTTTCATGAGACACAGGAAGCAAAACCTGGGCTTCTAGGGAATTAAAAATCAGAACAAATAGTAGATGCATCCTAGTTTCATATGCAACATCTTTCACAGATGCTTCTGAAAGGTGAAGCCGTCTCCTACTGCACGGTTAGCATTAAGCCGGTCTTGTCTCAATTACATCTACTATGTAAATTGTTTTTTAAATATCTTTCATATACTCCTTTCATGTGACACAATGGTAGATATGTATGTAGTTTAAAAGCTGCTGCACCAGATTCATATCAGACATAACTATTGACTTCAGTGAAGTTACATAAGGGCTGAATCTGTCCCAGTGTGCTTGGGACCAAGTGAGGGAGAAATAATTTTACACTCTATTGCCTTGTTTTGTCAGTTCACTTAACTTTATTTGGTATGTAGTTGACATGAAGCACAGTGCTTGTTTTCAGGGACTGTCAGCGCTATTGATGCTATGAACTGTTACAGAGCAGACTTTATAGTCAGATCGTTTTCATAACTACATTTGAAAATTAGTCTTTGTGCTTGGCTAAACTTGTTTGAGTTCCCATAATACGTTAAAAAATAGTAAATACTGACTAGGATCATTGCACAAACAAATGTGATGAAGGGAGCATAGATGTAAAAATTATTTGCATTTTTATGAAAATACTAAGTCTGCTATAAAACTTCCATGAGCTTAAGTGGTTAAATGAATTGACTTTAATTTCAAATTTGTATCCGGGACTATAAATTCTATTTTTTATTAGGTTATCCAACTCATTTTCAGATCCAGCTGGGTGAGGGTTTATAACTTGTTTAATTACTGGATGGAACTCACTTGGCATCTTTGAGTCCCAGGGGAAGGATTTTCACATGCATAGCTTTTCAGAAAGTGACATAATTTATGTAGCTCATCCAATATTCTCATACTGAAAAAGAAAAGACTTACAAATGATTGGAAGTTGCGGTTGTGGCGTATTGCTATTTTTAAATAGTTTTGAAGGGAGAAAATGTGCAATTTGTTAATTTTCTAATTCAAATCCAGTGACAATTTTGTTAACATGGAGTTCCTTTCTAGGTGAGGTAAAAAGAGGATGATAGCTTTGTGCTATCAAATTCTGCATTTACATGTTGGTATTTCTTCACTCCCCGTTTTATAATCTTAATTTACTAGTGCATGTTTTGTACTTTAGGGTCCTAATTGTTAGTAGAATTTCAGACTTATACCTTCCTTAGGTACTTGGCTTCCATTACTGTAGTATCTGAGCACCTCACAATCTTTAATATACTCACACCACCTTTGTGAGATAGGGAAATAATCCATTTTACAGATGGAGAATTGAGACCCAGAGAAAATAAATGACATACCTAATGTCAAACTGGAGGAGCAAAGAATTGAACCTGGGTCTCCCAAGTCCCAGACCCTAACCATGGCATTATCATTTTTTCTTCTCCCTCCTGCTGCCCCCCGTTTTTTTTTAAATAGGAGTTTCACAGGTAAGATGCTCATCTCCTCAGAAAATGACAAATACAAGTCCCCGACTAACATCCTTCCTCTGAGAACACCACCAACTCAATACCCAACATTGATAAGCAAATATCCCTTGCTGTATTTGCAGAGAGCCACACTATCCTATACATTGAACTTCCACAAGTCAAGAAAAGCTGAAGTGCTTCAATCAAGCAGTACTCCACCATCAGAGTTTACAGTTTGAAGTCAGTGGGACTGGTGCTCCGAAGTTACTAAAGTGCTTTTGAGAATCCAGCCCTCAGGAAACTGTTTGGATTTGAGATTAGCTTTGTTTTCAGTTTTGAAAATTTTGGCCTGTGTCTCTAAAAGTTAATACTTTTGTTTAATGTATTGAAAGTCGGAATTAATTATTGTTAACCCCAAAGCCATTTTGTTTTGGAATTACAAAGACTTTGTCACCAAGAAGTTTAATAAAAACTTTTAGACCCTGATGCTGAAAACATGTATGCATGTGCATAGATGCATTGAAATCCATGGGGCTGTTTATGTGAGTAAAGTTATGTACCAGGTGAGGTGTTTGCAGGTTCAGAGCTTAATTTTCAATATTTTGTTTTTCACACTAAACAGTTTTGCAAAATTCAGTAAACTACACTACAGTAGTGGCCTTTAAAATAAAAAACAGCACTTATAATTTAGTTAAATATAAATTTTGATCTAAAATGGCAATAACACATTTTCAAATTAGTTTTACAAAACCTCAACCTGATTTAAATTAAAAAAAAATCAAACTGGCTTGATTTAAATAGCTAAACCCTGTGCCATATAAAAAATTATGAACCCCACTTCTGCTGAAGTGCAAGAGATTGTAAAGGCCATCACTGTTTCTAATATTAGAAACCGGGGGATGAGTAGGAATCTTCCCTTCTTAGGCAACTTTGTGAAACTAAGATCTTTTGCAAACCCTTTTCCCAGTAAACGACAGTTTAGAGGCAGAGCAATGTGCATGCTAGAGAAGAGCAGAAACTCTACCTTTGTGTTTTCAGTATAGAATTAATGCCTGCTCCCACTGGCTCAGTATGCCTGTGGCTCCCAACCTGTACACTGCGCTACTTTTCCATACACATCAATGAACAGTGTGTCTCCAGAAATCCAGCAGGTCTCTAGGGAACAATCTTCACATGGTTGGATTTAAGTTCCAGGATCTACTGTTGCTCATAAATGACCTCAGACAAGCCAATCATGTGTGCTACAGTCTGGTATTCACTTCAGAGATTCTCCAGTTCTTTGTATCAATGTTAAGTGATTTAAATTAGGTTTGACTGAGCACAGGTTATAGCTCCTCAGCCTTAGTTATAGCTGATCAGGTCGCTGTATCATCAAGTTTCATAGGCTGCCTCCAACAAGAACAATACTTCGTCCTTTAGAGGAAAGTGAAAATCCCCCATAGTGCGCCTAACCAGTTGTGCAGTGCTGTACATAGAATCATGCGACTGGAAGGGATCTTGAGAGGTCATCTAGTCCAGTCCCCTGCACTCATGGCAGGACTAAGTATTATCTAGACCATCCCTGACAGGTGTTTGTCTAACCTGCTCTTAAAAATCTCCGTTGATGGAGATTCCACAACTTCTCTGAGCAATTTATTCCAGTGCTTAACCATCCTGATAATTAGGAAGTTTTTCCTAATGTCCAACCTAAACCGCTGTTGCTGCAATTTAAGCCCATTGCTTCTTGTCCTATCCTCGGAGGTTAAGGAGAATAACTTTTCTCCCTCCTTCTTGTAACAACTTTTTATGTACTTGAAAACTGTTACCATGTCCCCTCCATCGTCTCTTCTCCAGACTAAACGAACCCAATTTTTTTCAATCTTCCCTCATGTTTTTCTAGACCTTTAATAGTTTTTGTTGCTCTTCTCTGGACTTTCTCCAAGATGTCCACATCTTTCCTGAAATGTGGCACCCAGAACTGGACACACTACTGCAGTTGAGGCGTAATCAGCGCAGAGTAGAGCGGAAGAATTCTTGTGTCCTGCTTATAACACTCTTGCTAATACATCCCAGAATGATGATGGTTGTTTTGTTTGTTTGTTTTTGTTTTTGTTTTGTTTTTTTTTGTAACAGTGTTACACTGTTGACTCATATTTAGCTTGTGATCCACTATGACCCCCAGATCCCTTTCCACAGTACTCCTTCCTAGGCAGTCCTTTCCCATTTTGTATGGGTGCAACTGATTGTCCCTTCCCAAGTGCAGTACTTTGCATTTGTCTTTATTGAATTTCTTCCTATTATCTTCTGACCATTTCGCCAGTTTTCCCAGATCATTTTGAATTTTAATCCTATCCTCCAAAGCACTTGCAACCCTTCCCAGTTTGATATCGTCGGCAAACTTTAAGTGTAGAGAAGGAGTATTTCCTGACTCTTATATACTATCCTCCTATTGCATGAGATCCAGTTTCCCTTAGCTTAGCCTGCATAGGTACAAATATTAATGCTCACATAATCCCCTTTTTAAGCATGAGCTTCAATAACACCACAGATGCATAAATTATGGTGCCCCCGTGTTTGTGCTCTGTGTACTTGGTCTGTGCTAGCACTTCACAGTGACCATTTTAGAGAGACCTCCGTGTCAGCAGATGGGCAAATGCATGATGGTGCTGAAATTATGTCTGCATATTTTTGTGAGATGAAAGCTGTCTGAATTTAAAACCTATTGTGTATATACACATGTATGCAGAAAGATTTAAAGAAAGAAACTAAAAGACATGACCAGCTATCAAAATAAATGTGTTACAATGATGTAATTACTGGAAAGATATATTGTGCCAGAATGGATATAAAATACGCAGTTACATCAGTGCCACGAAATAATTCATTTGGAGTTGGAAGAATAACAGGGCAGTTCTTTCCACTGTAGAATTTGTCTTGTATACCATACGGTTATTCTTGTAAGCTTGGATCTACCCTTTTCATTTTGGATTTATGACATTACAAAGATGCCCATGCAGAAGCTGTGGGTGTCCTGCATGCATGCAGTTTGCAGACCCCAGTCAGCTCACTTCTGAACAAAATACAGCCACAGTCAAATCTAAATAGTAAGCCAGTTCCTAGTCCACCCATCTGTACTCCACTCCCTAAATGCCATCCCTTCCCATGCAGTTTTGAACCATCCTTTTCCTCTGTTAGTTTGCGCTTTGCCTATATGTGTGTTTTAGTGTCTACGTGCTTCCTCTGTAAAATTCTGAACTGTGAAACCCCTCTGGTGGCAGTGTTTGTGTGACTTGGAAAGATGGATTTGTAGTT
This sequence comes from Trachemys scripta elegans, assembly GCF_013100865.1. Classification (NCBI taxonomy): domain Eukaryota; kingdom Metazoa; phylum Chordata; order Testudines; family Emydidae; genus Trachemys; species Trachemys scripta. The sequence goes on from NC_048314.1 coordinate 22,598,105, forward strand.
ACACTGGAAAGGGGCTCAGGAGATCTATGTTAATTTCCTAGCACCATTTGACCTGTCTGTGCCCCAGTAAAAGGGGGGTAATTAATGATTGTGAAGTGTTCAGTTACTATGATCTTTGGGGTAAAGAGAGGGTTATATAAGACCCTAGATAGATCTAGCACTTCTGTTCTCAGCTAATCTGTTAGGTTTTCTGTGATGAGCAAACCTTTGTCAGCTAACTACATGGGAGGTAGCTTATACCAGTACTTGACTCATAGTGGTGATTTTTTTTCACCTCTACTCTTATTTCCTCATCTATATGATTTGAGGCCACCTCTCTTATAGAACGTAGCTTTTTCCTTTTGACTTGACAAATTCCCAGTTCAGTTTTGAATTCTTTTGCTATAAGGAAATACATGCTTCGCCTCCCCCTGCTCCCCAACCTCTAGGGGACTTAGAGTCTGTATTTGTTGAGGGTGATGTGTTACTTAAATGTAAATTAAGTTGTGGTCCACATCTGCATTATTGTTTGTTTAATGATAGTGGCAAATAGAAACATTTCTGCAGATGCGTATTCAAGGTGTCTGTTAATTTATCCATATACTCAATATTTAATCAAATATTAAACCCCTTGAGCTTTAAAATTGAATGAAAACATTAAAATTATAATCAGTTGTGTACTTGCAGCCAGATCTAACTTGGTGCCTCAGCCTGGGGCACTTTATTAATCTGTTTGCTAATTTAAGTGACTAAATATCTAGAGATCAATTTAGACCAGATGCTTTGTTAAAGTTTTCACTGTCTCAGTCTGAGAATTTGAAGAGCAATGTCAGGAATACTAAACAGGTGACAAACTCTGAGCAGGTCTAGGAAGCTGCAACAGGGATCTGTGACTTGCAAAGGGACATTGATAGGAAACTGTCTTGCACTGATCTGACCTATTAGCTTTATTCAATTTTCAATTTCTAGTATTCATGCTGGTCAACATTTAAAAAAAAAAAAAAAAAAACTTTGATAGGTTTTGCTCTTTTAAATAACTTTTTGAAATTCCAAAGAGATGCATCTTGTTGTCATATTAAACTTAAAATCCTAGATTTTGATTCAAAGTATTTGAATATACTGATCATTAACTGTGTTTACGTATTGTACTGCATCTCATTCTTTCATTTTCATTAAGGTGCCTATTTGGTATGATGTGGCAGTGTGGTTCAGTAGTTAAAGTTGGGGAAGGGAATATGAACTCCTGGGTTCTTTCACTTCTGGTTTTTTTTTTTTTTTTTTGTGAGATGAGGATAATCGTTCCAATTCAGAAGGAAATGGAGGCAATTAAATGAATATTTGATATACTTGGATGGAATGGGCTAGATAAGTGCATATACTGTAAAGCCCATGTAAAGATGAGATGAATATGTACAGATATATCCATACACATACTAGTTGTTCTTAAATATTGCAAGTTTCACACGATACAAAGAGAAAACATATGCTTAATCAAAATAAGTCACTACTTTTACCAAAATGGAAAACAAAATTTTTCTTTGGGGTTTTCAGCTTTTTAATGGATCCATGAAAATAAGTAATTAGATTAATGGAAGACCAAATCTTTAGTATGTTGGCAAGAATATAAAGAGATTCATCAGTGGAAGTATAAAGAGATTCATCAGTGGAAGTATAAATAAACATTCTGCTAGAGTTGCTTTAGTATATAGTGCTAGTGATTTTTCTTTGTGAAATCTTTTGTTTGAATATAATGTAAGTCTTTGATCTTTAGCTGACTTTAAAATTGCTAATTTCATAAGGTGAAAGTACTACAATGTGAAAAATTAATAGATATTTTCATTGCACACTATTAAAAGTATTTTGTTAAAACACCTGTTACAATGTTTTCCATAGCAATTGTCAAGAAAAAAATTGTCTAATGCACAGGGAAAGAAGAAATACATAGATTCATGTTCTGAGCAGGGTAGGCATCTAAGAAACATTTATTTTCCTGATCTTGCCCATTTGCTGGGATATGGTATTTCTTGAAGATAAAATGCTGCACCACTTAAGAATCTTAGGTAGTCTCACTGAAAGTAATGGCACAGTTGGTCCTTTCAGATAACAGGAAGCAGTGTTGTCTTCAGCCTCAGTTTTGGTCTACCTGGAAAGATTTGCAAAATATATGTATATTGTCATTCCAGAATTCCATATTGCATTCTGCAAGTTGCTGGGCTGATAAGTTGCTCTTTACGTATTACATTTGAAATTCAGCTTCCATCTTAACTCTATGGGTAAACATCGAGTATTCATCCTTCTTATTCTTGGTGAATGCAGCAGAATGGAAAATAATTTGCAGTTTCTGATCTTGGGCTTCCCTCCAGGTCTTAATATCGGTGATGTTTTCTTTCTGCATGGGTTCAGAAATTTTAAAAATAACTTAAAACTGTTAAACCACAAGCATGAATGACTTCTCATGTATGCCCATTCAGGTTGCTTTGCTGAGCAAAATACAGTAGATAAAGTATTATTTTAAAGGCCTCTTGGTTTACCTATCTCCTTCAGGATAGTAGTGGGCAAGGTAAACTTCAATATATTCTGTGGAGGATTGCCATCGGGTATCTGCTTCATGTGGAATTTCGTTTGGGTCCGAGTCCGGTTCCCAGTGGATGGGTGTTCACCTCACAAAAGCTGTCACAATTGGCACTCTTTTTTTGAAGTGTCGAGCAAAGCCAAGAATAGATTAAATGTGTTTGTAAAGCACCTTTTTTAGGTGCTGGAAAATATTTAACATACAAGGGAGGGAGAAAAAGAGAGCCCTGACGTGAAAAAAACCAAAACCCAATGCAGTTTAGACATGGAGGGGAAAAACACAAAGGTGGATTTTGGGATCAGTCCAATCCCTGTGTTTGAGACTTTTCTAAGGTGCAGTGTTTTGATTGTGATGCAGTGTAAAGGTATTGGGCCATGTCTACACGATCACTTAATGTTGGTAAAACTTATTCCACTGAGGAGTGTGAAAAAAACCACCATCCTGAGCGACATAAGTTTCGTCAGCATAAGTGGCTATGTTGGTGGGAGAGCTGCCACCGCTCATTAAGGTGGTTTTATGATGTCGACGGGAGAGCTTTCGCCCATCAGCATAGAGCGCCTACATGAGCGATCTTACAGCAGCGCACCTGCAAGTTCGTTAGTGTAGACATAGCCTTAGTTTCAACCCTAGCTCTTTCATTCTTAGTCTGTCCCTGGATTTGTCCCATTTTGTGTGCTGAAACGGTCTCTAAGGAGACAGCTGAAGATCTGTTGTCGTGATTCTAAAAATATAGATATATATTTTTGGGCCAAGTTGAAACTACTTAAAAAAAAAAAATACTAAGAGTACTTTAACCTATTATTTCAGTCAGGATTTCTGTAGCTGACTTTTCAACTAGGGCTAATAATTGGAAATCTTAAGATTTTAGGCAAAGCTACAAATATTACTGGTTTTAAAATAGTACAAATATTTTCAAATATTAAATGGGAATAGAATAAACTGAAGCATGTAAAATACTTGATCCTAATTCCTTATGTATTTCCAAAAGTGAATTTTGTTATCTGCTACTCAGAAACAAATGTATCTTTCACTTTGAGATGCTCTGTGCTGCAGCAATGTAGAGCATCTCTTAGCCCAGGGGTTCTCAAACTGGGGCTCAGGACCCCTCAGGGGGTTGTGAGGTTATTATGGGGGGGGGTTGCGAGCTGTCAGCCTCCACCCCAAACCCCGCTTTGCCTCCAGCATTTATAATGGTGTTATTAATTAAAAACACTTTTAAATATATTTAAGGGGGGGGTCGCACTCAGAGGCTTGCTTTGTGAAAGGGGTCACCAGTACAAAAGTTTGAGAATCACTGTCTTAACCTGTTAACTTCTCTTATCAGTGCATGTATGCTGTGGTTTTTTGTTTTTTTAGGAAAGAAACATAACACACAAGGAAACCAAAGCACCAATATAAAGTGTGGAGCTGTAGTAGGACATGTAATTTTAAGTATGTTGATAAGGTTCTTAGAAAATTCTCAGAACACTTGGAGAATACATTACCAACATTTTCCTTCCTGAGAAAACTGCCGAAATTTCAATCATTGTTCCACTGGATTACATTTTTGTTTGCTGTTTACTTTGGATTAATGTAATCTTGATACATATTACAATTTAAAGGGCTATTGAAGCATTTCAAACTACTGATATGGCAACCTAGGATTGTCTGTTCTCTCAATATACAGATCATGTATTAACAATATGAAATAACCTTACTGTTTGCCTGAAACCTAACTTGTATAATACTGTTCTTTGAAGAGATGCTAGGTTTGGTGCAAAATATAATCACGTGTACAAGGTAGTTTTAAAGGCGGTATCGTGACAAGGTATTCCGTCTCTTCCAAAAGGACATTCAGAACTCAATAGCCTGTTTGTCAATCAGAGATGTTTTAGCCAGAAGTTGCATGGGATGGTTTTACAGGAAGGTTTTTTGCTTCAGAATTTCTTGATCCCTTTAACAGAGCCTTGTTAAGAGTGTAGTTTTTATTCTTAAATGCACTTGCACACTTTATTTCAAAGGTCTGAATAGCTCATAAAATAAATTTAAAAAATAAATTATACTTCACATGGTTTCACTTTTGTCTCGGGTGACTTTGTATGTGACTCTGTGCTGGTATATGTGTTTCTCTTCTCTTGCCTGGTGAGAATTTTTCCTCCTGTCTTTAATGCCTTACAGAGAGACTAGTTTGTGTGTACTTGACCAAGGCAAGAAAACCTTGACCAAGCAATTTGTGTTTATACTTTATCCACTCGTGATGTATGACATTTTTGCCAAACTCCTCTTTATAATTTTCCTGTGGGAAACTTGAGCCCTAAAAGGAAATGAACACTGCAAAAGGGCTGGCTACCACAAGGGATTCACTTTTATTTTTAGAATTGTACTACTATATTGCCATATTTGGGTGGAAAATATGCAATATCACTGAATTATTGTATCAAATTGCAGCTGTCCACCCATTCTTAGTCTCAATCAACTTACAGTAAGTAGTCCGTGAAATGTGTGAAAAAATTTGTTCTGCAAATGTGTTTAGCAAATGCTAGTACCAAATAACCCTTGAATGCTGTCTCTGAACATATTATTTCTCATTAGCAAATATTAACTATAAAAGCTGAGATTTATGCTAGTCACTAAGATCTCAGCAACAGGTGTAATTTTTCTTACTAAAAATGTAGGGTTTAGTCCAAGACAAATCTAGAAAATATGCTTACTATCAAAGACAATGAAAAGTTAGAAGTTAACGTATAGAAAAGAATCTTGGGAGCGTCACTGAATTTGGACACTACAGGATAAATCTGGCAGTAGTTTAACAGGGCATCCTGCTAACAATGAATAACTATTTTATATTAGCACAGAATTGTTTAGTATGCTGGCATGTGTTTAAAATGTGTAGGTCTGTCCGAAATAACTTACCTTACCAGTGGCACATAATACAGTAGTACTGGAGTCACTAATCTGCCAGTGTTTCTGCGAGTAACCCTCTTTCACTCATTTTAAAAGGTTGAAACTTGGCATGAAAGTGGCGTCTTCCTTACATGTTACATGTGCATTTTAACTACGTGCCACATGTTCAGTGCAGAGGTTGAATAACATATAAAAATGCCATTGCTTTCTCTGGATCTTTGCTTTACACCCTCACACTTCCATAGGAATCTTTTTCATGAATTGTGTTACAAAATCTTTGTAAAAGCACTTGCACCTGTGTGGGAAGTAATAGTGTAAGGTCTGGATTTGTTATGATGGCAATGAGACCCAAGGGAATCCATATATATGGTCATCTAGAATTCTTGTTTAAGAAAAATAACTTCTTGTAATTCGTAGCAACTGGTAAGTAGCCAGAAGTTCTTAGCCTGACTTTGGACAATCACTTCCAGAGGTAAACTCAGGCTCTGATGGACTTAATAGTTTTGACACAGAAATAAAAAGGAATTTCTACTGTAAATAGCACCTAACCTTTTTTTTATATGTAAATATGAATGGAACTTAAGAGAACGAATGAAAAACAAGATAACCTATCACGAACATTAGGTTACCACAAAATTCTGTGATGTTTTTGCACTTGCTCGCTGCATTTAAATTATAGCTGAGGTTAATATTGTAGAACGCCTTTTTCTATTAAAGATGTTTTGATAAACTATTTGCATAATATAAAAATGTAATTTGAAAATATTCTCAATATTCTCTCCCTCCCCAACACTTTTTTGGGACAAATCCCATAAGTGAAATGACACTATTTCTAATGCCTCATCCTTTTCCACTGAGCGATTGTGTTTAATTAAATGTAAAATACAAACGAGGTGAACAGAAGATGGGATACCCAGAATGTGCAACATACAAAATATTCAACAATATACTACAATTATCTTTTTAATATTCACTCTAAGTTTAAATAAATTATTTTGGATATGTGCCATATATTGAATTGTTACACTTACTGCTTTGAAACAAATTTTATTTTACCTTTAGTTTAAATGTTTTTCTCAAGAAAAACAGGCTATGAAAACTTTCCATGAGGTGCAAAGTTGGATATATGGAGATCTATATTACCAGAAATTTCCAGATTTTACAGACCCAGAAAGTTGTCTGAGCTTTATTATATTGAAAATCATTCGAGGTCCTTCCCTTTATCACTTTATAAATTAAACCTGAAGTATTCCAAGACATCATGAAATGATGGGACAGCTGTTGTTCACAATCTTTGGACCAAAGCGTTACAAATTTGGGAGAAGATGTGCTTGTTGGTCCTTAAGGTACATGAAGTTCTCTCAGAGCTGATGTAGGAGTCTCTTGATAGGAATAAGTGTACTGTTCTGGGCAGGCATATAAGAACTTCATGTTTTGCCTGATTTAAACAAAAATATCTAACCTTTGCAAATGGTTACAATATGAGAGGCGCTTTCTCCTGACACTTCCAGTTTATCCTGTGTGTTCGCTTTGCTCATCATGCCTTTTTGGGGGTAGTATTGTAGATCGTGGCAGAATTCAGTATATGTGTTGCCACATTTATTTGAGCAGGGATCTATGCGCTGTCAAGTTGGTCACTTGCTAATATCTCTGATACTTCTGTGCTAATAAAACAGTTCTGTGCGCTGCTGACACCTCTTGCACCCTTTTACCTAAGCTCTGACCACCTGTATTGTTTGTGTGTTGACTGTTTGTACTACCTCCTTGACTGTTTGTCTTGCCCAGTCATAAGTGGCGCTCTCAGGATCAGACCTTTTCCAAAAAGCAGTTCCCAGGACAAAAATAATTTAAATAAAAATTTTCACCAAGTAGCAGAAAGAGCAGCCAATGATGTGCAAGTAGGCTGCAGACTCCTCTGGCATTTTAATACTAGCCATAGAGACAGCTTTTTATTAAACTCTAAGAAAAATAATCTTAAACGTAGTATCTGGGATTACAGATATAAAAAGTACATTTTAAAATGTGCAAAAATTAATGTAGATTACATGTCTCGTTATTTTAATTACCCTATTCTTACCTCATTTGGCATTTATGAGCTTTTTGTGCTTTAGCCCCTGAAGTGTGTTGCTTTGGTAAAGCTTTCAGATTATTTTAGCAAGTTGAATCCCTGGTGTAAGATAATTTACAAGTGAATGAGCTTTCAGGGTCTGAAATAAAGTTAAAAGCCAAACAAAAACAAAAAAAGCGCTCTGTAGTTTGCATTCTTGTAGTCTGAAAACTGTCATATATAAGTTTCTTTACTAGCAACTGAAAAATGTTTGCATTGTTTGGGTCTCATCAGTCTGTTAAAAGGAATGCGTTGTCATTTTTAAAGCCTATATGCTTCTGGATGCTCTTTATTGTTTATTTTGTACCTACCTTTGTTTCTCCTTCAACCTTCTTGTGATGTCAAAAGTTGTTCTTGGGGTTTTTTTTGTTTTGTTGTTTGTTTTGTTTTTTGTTGGGTTTTTTTTTCCTCCAAATCTGCCTCATAAAGTTCTCCAGGGATGGATATTTTTCCAAATAAGTTGGGGGCCACCAGAGGGCTGTGTGCACATTCTGATGAAGTTTATTTTTAATGTGACTCTTAATGACTGCCTTGCCTTAAAAAAAAAAAAAAAAAAAAAAAAAAAAAAAAGTCTTTCAAATGCCTTTGGAGCAGTCCTGAGAGAACCTCAAAATGTTTAGAGTTTAGAGAAGTCTCCAGAATTTTGGTGCTCGTCTGGACATAGCACTTCCATGACACCTGAAGATCCCCTTTTCCCTTCAAGGGCCTTTTGCAGCTTTCCCTCCCACCTTTGTACCTGTAATTGCCTTCTTGGAGTGGTGCACAGTGGCTCCCTGGGTTCAGGGCTTGGCTGCAGGCTTCTTTCAAGTCCTACTGGCCACCTTCTCCCTGACTTTCTCTACCCTTGTAAGGAGTGCCCATTTCATCCTTTGGCATCACCTTCCTTCTCCTTGCATTAATTCTCTGCCTCTCCCCTTATGTTCCTTAAGTCCTGTGTCAAGGTTGGGAGGGATAAATTGGGCCTACTGAGCTCTGCAAGAAGATCAGAAACATGGGGAGAAAGACCACTTGTCAGTGTCCTGCGTTCTCTGCGTGGCAGCCTGAAGTCCTGCATTGTAGCAAAAGTGTTTTAGGTTGCACCTTCCTCAATCTCTGGAACACTGGTCAGGACTGTAACTGCACACAGATGGCTGTGCAAATGTAGGACATGCCCAACCAGATAAACATTTTTGGCAGATATGCTATATTTGGGGGAAAACATGGCACAAGGGTGTAAGCCATTTATGTACAGTCCATTTAATGCTGAAGCCAGCGTGTTATATTTATCTGCAATAGATAATTTTGTATTTACTAGCTTGAAAACTGATTTTCATTGTTTATTATTTCAGTTTTTTTTAAAAACTGACAAATCATCTGTACTTGTGGTATTTCACTATCCGTTCAGGGGGAAAAAAATCTAAAAAAACTGTTTAAAAAAGAGACTGATTTGTTCCAGCTTCCAAACTTTCCTCCTTGTTAGTCAGTGCAATGAGCTGTTATGGGAATTCTAATCTTTACAATACTTGCTCCAGTTCTCATGGCAGTTTTCCACTCTATTACTTTCTTTTTCTTCCTGTCATTCTTAGCTTTCTATTTTTTCAATCCCGGTTTGTGAAGGGTGTGTACTCAGAAGGGCTTCCTTCAGTTCCCAGTCCCCTGAAAGCATGAGAAATTGCCCAGTGAGCCAATTCTCACAGCAAGGTATAAAAATAGTAGTAAAGGAAAGGTTATACAATGCTGGAGTTGCAACAGTTTGTACTAATGGTTAGTTTTCAAAGCTGTGTTTTGAAAAACATTTTTAAAGCTTTATCACTTCCGTATATTTTTCTCTCCCAAATCTGTTCTAGCAGCAGGAATCAGCTTTAGTGATACTTGAAGAATTGCACCAAAACATAAGGAGCTGAGGGATGAAGTCACGCAAAGCCAGGGAGAGACCTACTCCAATCCCACTTTTTTTGACGGGTAGAAATGATTGCCTGAAAGATGTATTTATGATCATTTCTAAATAGATGCCTTTGCAATTACTATTTAATATGTGGCTTAAATGGGAGATTTGTTCCTTTTGAATTCAGCCTTACTTTCACTACCCACTGCTCTGTCTCTGCAACAGGACAAGGTACTTAGTACTTGGTACTTAGGACCTCTGTGACCTCTTTCATACCAGAATAGATCATTTTTTAAAGTAATTTTTCTTTTTTTCCCTTAAAAAGCAGGCTACTCTATTATATCTCAGTAATGCAACCAGGTAAGCACATGAGTCAAGTCAATGGGATTACTTGCATTAATAAAGTTACTCATGTGCTTAAATGTTTGCATGATTGGGTCCTTAAACAATACATTTCTCTGGTTACCTCATCTACTAATTAAAGGCAATAAATACCCTCCTTAGTTGCCTTTGTTAACTTAAAAAGCGTATTCGTATACTAAAATTCTTTAGTGTTGCATTATGATTGCTTCTATTTTCCTAATGATGTGCTTAGACTTTTTAAACACATTAAATTGTTACAGAACTGCAGCGATGTATGGTACACAGATCATTTGCAAGACAATCCATTAACTTGATACTACTAATAATGTAATTGCCTTTATAATGAAATGGTTGTGACAAGCCACAGAGAAGAGTGTTATAATAATAAATAATAATGATATCCTATCTCCTAGAACTGGAAGGGACCTTGACAGGTCATCGAGTCCAGCCCCCTGCCTTCACTAGCAGGACCAAGTACTGATTTTGCCCCAGATCCCCACGTGGCCCCCTCAAGGATTGAACTCACAACCCTGGGTTTAGCAGGCCAACGCTCAAACCACTGAGCTATCCCTCCCCTCCCTGTTCAACTTGGATTAAAATCACAAGCGAGGATTAAATATGGAATGAGAATTTTGGTCCCCATTTGTTATCAAGGGGATTTTCCTGAGCAAAAGATCAAGTGAAAGTATACATTAATGTATTCTAGGCAGGGCTGGCCTAATGTGGAAGCGTTGTCACTTTTGTAGAGTGCTTGATGTTTCACGTGTTTAGAAGAGCCTCCTGTTGTTGGGGTGTTTTTTTCTCTAGCAAACAAAGGTGATTTATTTTAAACATATCCTGTTTGGAAACAAGCTCTCTTCCCTTGTGGTTCCACACTACATCTTGCCCTCATGCTGCAGCCTTTTACGTGTAGCAAACTTCCATAACTTAGATGTAAAGGGGACATAATCTTTTAATTGCTCCTCAGTCATTGACACAGAAGCACCTGATGAAGGGAGCAGGTGATGCTTTCAGTAGCATAGACAGCCTAATGAATTCAGAGGCCTCTTTTCAGATGGTCATCTACCAGTGAGGAAATCTGATCTCATTAGCTGCCTAGGAAGGCCCTTGTTCCAGTACTGAAATGAGTCCATTTATATAGTCAAATGGAAATCAACCAAGAGTAAGAACATATGTTTATTCTCATGCATTTTGGTGGTGATACTAGTCATGGTATTCAGCTAAATAAATGCTAGGACATGACTACCCCCAACGGGTGCTAAGATACCATGTGATGAGAGCCCATATAAAAACCTGGGTATGGAGAATGTGCTCTCCTCTGGAGGAGACTTACATATGGCACCATTAGCCTAACCCCTTGCCTCTGATTGCAATTCAGACTTTTACTGTGACATTTTTAGCACACTTGTTTCTATTTTGGAGAGGGTGTCTACAGGCTTATGACATGCTAATTNCTGCACACAGTGTTCTAAAGGTGGTTGCACCAGAGCCATATACGCACAGCACTGCCACCTCCCTGAGCCATGATGTGATGCCTCTTGTATGCAGCCAGTAGAGTATGACTTTTCTTTTTTGTGAAGTCATGTCCTGCTCAGGCTTGGATCCCCTTTCCTGTCTATTTTCATCCTTATTGTGTCTTGGCATTTGGGGGGGTGGGGGTGAAAAATGACTTCTCCAGTCTAAACTGGGGGTGAATTTTAGTGTGGCAGACTACAATGACCAAAGATGGTTTGACTGGCACCCTCAGTTTACCTAAGAGGAAGTAGAATTTGTGTAGTGGCAGTTGGGTTCCGTACAGATTGAAAGGATAGATTTTTTTTTTTTTTTTTTTTTTGGTCTACTGACTCACTACTACATCCTGTAGCACTTGATTGTATTTTCTTTGGCAATCTCCTAGCTAAGTGCTGACCATGCACAGACCTGCTTAGGTTACCAGATTGAGACCTGAGGTGGTTGGGCTGCAGGCTGTCTAGCCTAGTCTGTATTGAGTGAAGTGCACAGCATACACTGATAGTCTATCAGCCATTCATTCCAGCACATTGTAATTTATGCTGATTTTTAAACTGCATCCCTTTTAACATACAGATTTTTCTCTCATGTTCTTGTTTTAACAGGAGTCTCCCCAGGACAGCGCAATCACTCGGGACATCAATCGCACGTTCCCAGCTCATGATTACTTTAAGGATACCGGGGGAGATGGCCAGGACTCCTTGTACAAAATATGCAAGGTATTTTATAACCTCGTGTGTGGTGTTCTTGGTCAACATACAGTTTTTATGTTTACAACAGTTACGTTGGATTTCAATTGGTCATGTTTCCCCTTTGCTTATTTTTTCTATAAGCTCAGTTGAATTGAAAAGTTGCCAGAGTGCAAAGGTTGTTTTGGCCCATACAAAATAACTTCAGTTTAATCCAGTTCCTAGTGGACTGGGATCCACAACACTACAACCACCCTCATATGCTGCTGGTATTAGCATCCTTGATGGCCATCTCAGCAGTGAGGCCAGGACTGAACGGGGACAGAAACTTAAAACCCAGGGCATGTTGGATGGGTCATGTGGGGAAAGCATATGTCACACACACAGTCTCTCTCTCTCTCTCTCTCTCTCTCTCAAATTATGCAGGAGTGAACCTAGTGCAGATCTTGTTGTATTGTCCTCTTCAAAGGATTTAGATCCGCCCCTGTGAATCATGTTGTCATTGAAAACAATGTTTATAGGGAATTACGCAAGTAGAAATAAATGGCAATTCCTTCATTGGTTCAACTTTCTACAAATTTTTCACGGCTAGTTTTGAAACTGAAGTGGAGGCACCACAACATGAGCAAACTAAGCCGAGAGATTGATTGTCCCTTTATTTCTGTGTAGTGTCTCACTCTGCTCCTGCTGAGGGACATGATACTTTATGTGGCCAGGTGCCCACATTTCAGAGAGAAACGACAACCAAGAATCTCATAAATGAGCTCACTGGGTTGGAACCTTTTTCATCTTGTCTGTCTGTCCTGTGCTAAAATGTTTGGCGTTTTCGTTTCAGTGGGATACAGAAAAACTAAACCAAAGTGCAGTTGAGTTGTTAGAACCTGTAGTCTCTGCTGAAGGAAGGAATATAAAGGAAGGGGTTGGAGCTGCACGTGAAGGTTAAGTGCCTCAGCAGAATAGTCTAGAGGGGCCTAGCTCTGGAATAGCAGGGAGGCTGCTGATCAGGGGTATTGTGTGGGGCAAGAGCTGCACGGTGGGAAGCTTGACCTGCGTGTGCCTGTCTGTGGCCAGTGCTATTAGACACTAGGTTTTTATAGGATCACTGGGCAGCCCATTAAACAGAGGAAGGTGCAGCAAAGTGTGAAGCATAAAGAGCTCACCGTTTTTAGAGGGACACCTAGTTTTTATTCCTCACAAAACCTTTAGAAATCCTTGATCTGTTCAATTATGCAAATATTTCTGCACCGTTTTGATATTTTATTTCTATTGATATCAGAACACTGTACAAATGGGGATGGCCTCATTTCTGTCCATCACATCTACTGATTGAGATACAACCCTAAACAATGCTAAATTAAAGTGTTTCTTTAGAATATGTCCTCAGAATACAACAGATGATCTTGTGGAATTTTCATAAGAGTTACCGTAGTCTAATAGAGAGCAAAGATCTTGCAGAAGATCTAGGTATCTGTAAAGCTGAAAATAATTATGCATCTCTCATTAGCATTATAAACCAGCAAGCACACATTTAAGTGCTAATTATCTTCTGCATTTTAATGATCAGGTAAAAATGACTGTTTTCTGTTTGGTCAAACAAGGTAATTGGATCAGAGTATCTCAAGCTTTCAGCACTCTGATTCTGCATTTAGAAATTCTTCATGTGTTCTATCCCTCAGGAGACATTTCTTCATTTTGAAGCTTAAATTTCTGGCACATAGTTTTTCATTTAGGATATAATTTAAAGATGATGAGCTTTGCACAGGGGACTGTCCTGGGCAGAAGGAAATGCTTATGCATTTATTGCGTATAATTACAGTAATTTCTTGCATATAATTACAGTAATACTAAAATCAAACACTTGGTAACCAGTTAAAAGATTTTTCTGTACCACGATACCCTGCATAAACCCAGTAATTTGAAATAACACCTCAAAATCTCAAATTTTGCTGTAAAAATGCTTTGGAAACATAATTCTTTGGTTACTTCTGTTTGATCTTGATGGTTTATCCAGTATATTTTGCAACAGTAACATACCGGTGAGATCACTCTTAGGCTAGCATAGGAACTGGACTGATACCCATTGCACCCTTTCCATGACTTCAGATTCATTGTGAAATTGTTCTCCTGTTCCTTGGTGGTGATCGTTTCCATGTGATCTTTATTTTGGAAGCAGACTAAGGTGCTCAAAATGATCCTCACCCAAACTCTCTTTAGTCTTGTACCTTTCAGTATCTCTCTTCTCAGCAGCAAGTCTGTTTTATGACATTAATTTTATCCACGTAAGGTTCAGCTGGATTGTGTACAGAATATCGGCAGCTGTTTCAGCAGCTCTACTTTTTCAGTTGGGGTTTCAGATGTGCCCTTGTCTGTTGGCAACTCCTTTCTATATGTGACTGCCTAGGATGTTGACCTGGTATCATGTGCAAGAGGAGTTCCTGCCATTGTAATGCTGTCATTTTAGAGTGTAATCATCTTATGCTGCAACAAAGGCAAAACAGGATTGTAAAAGGACCCCTCCCCAACAGATAGTTATTTTTATACTATAGACCCATCAAATAATGAACTAAAGGTTAAGTGGGGAAAATATTTAATGATTCTTGATTGGCAAATGAAAGTCAATCCCTGGGCTAAAGGATATGAAAATGTATTTGGGTCCAAATTTGACTGGAATCAGGACTATCTAGAGGCTGGCATGGGGCATAAGAAGAGATAAGTGGGGACTAGATGATCATGATAATCCCTTCTGATCTTAAAGTATATGAGACTTCTCCATGAGTGGGTTGTCAGCCAACAAAATTGGTGCATGCTATAATTACAAGGCCAAATACTGTCTACATATGTATGCACCCTATTCCCACTGCAGTCAGTTGGAGCCATGTATTTGTAGCCAAGGGAAGAACTCTGTAACCTTGAGGAACATCATGTGCCAACATGTTGCACTTAGGAAATGGAGGGTAAATCTATTCTATAAAGTTCACTTGCACAGTTAGATATCTTTCTTCCTTGCCTTACTTTTCTTAGAGACCTGTGGCAGTTTGAGAATAATTTAAAGAGGAGAATCCCCAAACAGGGCCTTGATTTGTCCATAAAAGCCACTACTTCACACATCCCCATTTGAGATGATCATGTTACTGGATCCAAAGGTGGGATGGCACTACGTACTGTGTTGATCTAAAATATTTTAAATTGCTATCTAATGATGAGTTTGCATTGTCTCCAGCACACTAATGGTAGAGGGTATTCTACGCATTTGAGATTTGATACAGACTAAAATGTTCAAATTTTAAAATGACTTGAAGATGAGCTGTGTATGGCTCGAAAGCGTGTCTCTCTCGCCAACAGAAGTTGGTCCAATAAAAGATATTGCCTCACCCACCATGTCTCTAATATCCTGGGACTGATATGGCTACAACTACACTGCATACAGAATGTTTCCATGGCATTCCTATACAATATGAAATCCCAGTTGCTTGCTTGCCATTTTTTCTTGCATAGGGCCCATAATGAAAATTAATGGGTCATTGTTTGTGTGTACTCCCTGAGGCTACTGAAGAAATTTTAGGCTAATCCAAAGGTTTTCAAACTTTTTCATAGTACAGGCTGCCTTTTAATAGAGAGGTAGTCTTACTCCTTCCTCACTTGTGTTCATGTGATTCATAAACTCCTGACATCCTGATTGCAACTATAGCAATTGTTGCTCTGTAAAAGTAATCTTAGGAAAGTGATTTAATGTACTTTAAGAAGTCCTCAGAGTGAGTTAGCAGCTGAAAATGGTCCAGCACCGTGCGGCCAACCAGGTCTCTGCTGGCCATCAACAATTGCTCTCCAGACAACAGTTTTTTCTTTGGATTAATCATTGTGCAGTAACATAGCAGCTAAACCATATCCTGGAATCACAGGCCAGTCATGACTGAAGGTATACACTTCAGTACTTAACTTTTTCCTCATGCAGTTCTGCTCTACGGAGAGTGCACGTCTTAAACTATTGATTCTCTTTTCAGGCCTATTCCGTCTATGATGAAGAGATTGGCTATTGCCAAGGCCAGTCATTTCTTGCCGCTGTGCTGCTTCTGCATGTAAGTCCCCCCCCACACACACATTCCCATTTATTGTAAGCCTCAGACAAAACAATGCTCCAATTTATCCAGAAGAACTCATTTCAAATTCACTCATATTCGTGCCATAGCAAGTCCCCTGCTTATTTACTCAAGTGCTTGTTTGTCCATAATTATGACTTTGGGGGAAAGAGAAGCATGTTCCATTTAAAGTTCACTGCAGCATCGATAATGAGTTCGTGGTCAGTATTCACTTCATTTTGCTTCTGGTTCTAGCTTCCTTTCCACCGCAAGCTGTCTTAAGCTCAGATCAGACTCTCTTGCTTTGTTTATGCTAAGTAGGCTGTCTGGATAGAAATGACTTTAGGGTTTAGGCCACCTATGAACTCCTTGTAAAGGTACCCATGGGCGGGGGGAGGGCATCTCTGATTCAATGTAAGCTTATAGAAGAGCTTTTATTGGTATTGATCATAAGGTCAAACCGGGGTTGCCATGGCTTTTGGATTAAACAGGAACATATTCTGCAGCATGTTAGTAGTGTGTGAGTTTATTAACTCTTAGTGGTTTGAACATTGCTATGTGTTTATTCTGGGCCTTGTTTTTTGTGGTTTAGATGTTAGTCAATGACCCAAGATTAAAATAGATTGAGTCTCAAATGTATTATTTTTCAATTATTAGCATTGGGTAAATTTGTGCTTAGTGTAGTGATCCCTTATCTATCTAGGTATTGAGTGGTCTGAACTTACGAAAGCTGCTGCTATCTGTTTTACACTTAAAGTACATCTGAGTAGAAAGTTTTGAGACTTACTCATGTTTGTGTGAAACATCTTATCTTATGTGAAAAAATGTCAAAATTTCTGCAGCTACATGCTATTTTTAGATCAATATTTTTGAAGTGTCTCTGCTTTTTGTCATAAGTCCATATTTGAAACTGCAGTTCCTAAGCCCTGTAGGATTTTGTGATATTCTCCCCCTGCCCCCCCGCAGCCAATTTTGAGTGATTGCTGCTACCATGCAGAACTAAATATAAAGATTTTTTGTGCGTCTCTCTCCAACTGACAGTATGTATGATTTTCAGAGTAATATTTTCCCCTAATTCTGTGACGTTTGGAGGATACAGAAACATATTATAAACTACACTCTTTATAAACAGAAGTCAGATGGACTGATAGTATCTAACTGTAATGCTTTGATTCTCTGTAACCTGTATAATAAAACTGATGGACAAATTAATTCTTCAGCACTGTTCTGAACCCAACCAGCAGTAAAGGTTTATTCTTGCTGCTAGTAAGGGGACCGAACTCTGCTCACTAATAGATATGCTTTCTTTTAGCTGCCAAAATGCTATCTGCCTACCTTTTTGGCACCCACTGGATTAAGGAGACTCATAGAGACAAGAACAGACCATTCATACATTTTCTTAGAGCTCATTCTTTAATGTTAGTTGTTTCTTCTGAGAATGAGCTCTGTTAAACTGAAGGCTGCAACTTAAAAATCTCAGTTTTTGTTTCTCTCTCACTTTTTGAGCCTCCTGAAAGGCAGTCTTTGGAGTGTGATTATTAGGGGCTGTGATGGAATTCATGTTACCTTGTCTTATTGGAAAAGGTACTGCTGTGTACACCCTGCAGGCGCTGAGCAATAAAGGGAAATGTAGTTTCTGCAAGTCCCTCACTGCCAGTATGGGAACATCTCTGAAAAGTTTTCAGAGTTCACTGACTGCATCTGTGGATGAATAATAGAGCACTTGAGTTAGATATTTTGACCTTTACAGGAACAAGTAATTGACCTGAAGAGTCAGTCTTTACTGCTGTGGAAAGAACAGAACTGCTTTATGATGCCAAGGAAGGATGTATAAATACTGACAAGTAATGATGTTTCTGTCTCCAACTGCTGGCAGAAGGGGGAGAGCGAAGTGTCCCAAAACGGTGTAGAAAGCTGCCAAATCTGAACTTTGGGTAGTAATAACCGACTCTCTCCCTTTTTAATCAGTTTGAATAAAAGACCATCAAATGAAGTAACAGCATTTTTTAAAAGTAGAAATAAAAATTGCTACTGTGCGTTTAGCATCTTGTAGTAATACTGTAAAAGTACTGGTCATATCTTAACCGTGTTAGCTGACTACACTGAGGAACTGGATGGGTTGGGCTCACAATCTATAGGAGTATAATTTGATTCTGAAGTCATTGACCAGATTTGGGACAGCTACTGCATGAAATAGAACCCTTGGGGATCTTTTAGGTTGAATTGTGTGTTTCTAAATTGAGGAACTAAGAGGGAATTTGTCACACCTAGCAGGTGTAAGATACAGTTTCTAAATCCAGTTGTTATGATGTGTGCAATTATCCTTATCCGTTATGAAAAACGGTTGGTATCTTGATGGTAAGAGCAAGATGAAGGAAGGAAATAGAATAATATAAATGTCAACAAGATTTGTTCTCTTTGACAGATGCCTGAAGAGCAGGCGTTCAGTGTTCTGGTCAAAATCATGTTTGACTATGGACTCAGGGAACTTTTCAAACAAAACTTTGAAGATTTGCACTGCAAGTTTTATCAGTTGGAGCGCCTCATGCAGGTAAGTGTCCAGATTGCTTTGAGGTGAACAGGTCAGACTTAGTTGCTTGAGAGCAGCATTTTATCACAAGTGAATAGTTTAATTTTTGCACATTCTTCTTATACCCTTGATTGAGATAGAGGACAGCTGTGCACCAACTTTGTTCCAGAAAAAGAACTTCCTTTAGCATAATTATTCCAGTTGCAACTTGTAAAATGCCATAGGATAGCATTAAATATTTCTTCTACTGTACAATTCTCTTGTAGATTTGAGAATTATAAGCATGATATAAACAGCTGCTTTTAAGTCAAAACTAATGAGTGTGCTTTTTTTTAAGGAGTGCATTCCTGACCTCTACAACCACTTTCTGGACATCAGCCTTGAAGCCCACATGTATGCCTCCCAGTGGTTTCTAACCCTATTCACTGCAAAATTCCCCCTCTACATGGTCTTCCATATTATTGACTTGCTATTATGTGAGGTATGTATTACAGACACAATTATACAACTTTGTACCTGCAGCAACTCCTGATGGACTCTTCCTATCAAGTCTAGCTTGATTGCATTCTTTGTTCATGTCTGTTTTTTGAGTGCTGGACAACTGAGGCTTGAAGTACAATTTCCCATATAAAAATGTAAACTGTTACATAAAAACTGTTCTGCAGCAATGGATGTGTGTTTTTTCAGCATTTTTTGGATGTTTATCATAGAATTAAAGTTGATGGCATTTTTTGGTTTTAGATCGAAGTCTTCTATTTCTTAGAGCATCATTATGTCTTTTGTCATTCTATGCATTAGTTACAGGCTAAAGAGGTTAATTTTGTGCATGTAATCTCTTAACAGTTGTAAACCCTATATAAAAAGAACACTGTATTATGGAGGAAATAATTTTATGTTTCTAGTTTTTTAGAACTAACAAGTAACTTTTTTTTGTTTTTGTTGCCTCTTTTATGTGTAAATACCATGTAATGATAGACAATATTAGGGCATCCCTAGAGTACTGAAGTACTCTGCATTTACAGCCTGACTTTGGTAATCTCATAGGCCTGATAACTCTCCCTCCAAAGAAACTGAGGTCTCATTCAATTTCTCAGCATATATTTAATAGCAAAATTCTTTGTAGTGAAATCATGTATTAAGAAGACTTAGTTGTTTTTTATAACAGTATAGTTAGCAGTATGTTAGGAAGTAATTTAAGTAAAATCTAAACTACCCTTGTAAACATGAATGAATACAGCACATTTTGCAATGCAGTGCCCTTGGGGTTTTTTAATCATTTGTTTGCTTACTTGCTGACTACTAAAATGCATGATTTCTCAGTGGATCTCCTAGTCATTCGTGTGAAATAGTAAAGTTCTGCTCTATTTCTTTTGTTTAAAGTTTGCTGCATTCATAAATCTCCTGGTCAGTGTTTTGCTCCCTATGTAGCTATGTTTCTCTGGAACCTGCTGCTTGCTTTGCCTAGATGCTAGTGTAATAAAAAGCAACAGAGGCAGAAAAGTGGTCTCTGCATGTTGAGCTAAGATATCCTGTAAAGCAGAAGTAGATTCTACTTCTGAATATAAGGGACACTTAAATAATTAATCAGTTACTTTAATAAAGCGATTTCAGTTCAGTTAATGAGTAGCCGAATAATTAGAATAGGGCCGTCTTCAAGAGCTAGTCATTTTTTCTCCATAGCAAGAATTTCCCAGACTTTTGAAAGTAAGAGAGTTAATCAGATGTGAAATCCAGAGCACCACTGTAACACAGCACTAGCTCTACTGCTAACAGAAGTGATAGAAGCAAGTTTAGTCTTAATGTGTTGCTGTTAAAGTCAAAACTCAGAGACATAAGGGATGGAGAGAAAACCAAGCCCTTAACCAGTAATGTCAATAAAAGTCTAGAATATGGGAGGTAGAGCTGCCAGATCCTCTAGTATTGAACTGTGAGTAAGTTCCCCCTTTTATATAATCTGGAATAAGAGAGGATCCATAAAAGATGTGGGATTGAATAATGAGGTGGGAAGGGCAAATTGAAATCATGCACACGTGCTTACACTGTTGGCCAGAATATTGCATGCCCCCTGTGCATAACTGATATTTTCATTTTCCAATCTTCAGTAGCTGTAATCTTTTTTGATGCTGTAGCTATTTTTGCGGGGGTGGGAGAGAAGTGTACGGGGACTGACTTTCTCAGTCATCACATCTTTACCTTCCTTTCCCACCTGAGGAATTATAAATTTTTTCCTATATTAGAAAAGGGTCTAAGAAAAAAAAAAAAAAAAGTCCCTTGCCCCTTAGGATAAAGTAGCTAAATGAGCTGTGTTAACAAAAGGGAACTTTATATTTCTTTGTATACTATTCATTATGGCAAAGGGAGTATTGACATAGAGGAAGTATTAACTATCCAGAACACCACCTCATCTGTAGTGTCTGACCTTAAAAGTTCATTGATTTTTTTTGGAGGGGAGAGAGGCAGCTTGCCTTTGGGGTTTATTAAAGGATGTTAGCAGGGTTTTTTTTCTACGCATATAAATAAGATGTTTTACAAACAGATCAACAGAGTGGGTATTCCTGTTTAGGTAGAAAACAAACATATTACTTTGGCCAAAGGAACTATTACATTGCTATATTTGAATCTGATGCTTTTGGGAGGTTACTATATTGAGATGTTAAACAGCCTTGAATTGACCAGGTAGGAAATAAAAATTAAAATGCATCAGAATAATGCTGAGTTTTGCCATTCTGAAATTTCTAGTGTAGAGATATGAGTCAAGGTTTTTTTCTTTAAACAATAAGGGCAAGACCCAGCTAGTATAGGAACCCTCCTAGACCACCTCCCATTTAAGACAAAAACTGCGTCCTCCAACCTGAGCATCTCTCCTGGAGCTAAAAAGCACTTTATGGAGTACGGACAGCAATACACCAAAGTGATTATGATTTCTGTCTGAGAGAGGGCACGAGAAGGGAAAGCATCCAATCAACCAACTATAATAAAATCTGGTGGTACTGATAGCAGATAAGAAGAGCTGATGACACATACTGAACACTTTTTATCTTGATCATTTGATACTTGGGTTGTAGCAGTCTATAAAATTTGCTACAGTACCTAGTACTGATTGGAGAGCACCCATTTGTGGCAGGTAGCCCAATACATTCTTTAAAATAAAATAAAATAAAATACAGTCCTATACTCAAGGCAGGGTTTCGAGCTGGACTTGAATTCCACTGCAAGGTCTCCTGGTTTCTTGGGCACTCTGGTGTCACACCACCAGCCTCATCTTAATTAAACAAAAAACTATTGAATTCGATACATTATCTTCACATTTTAATTTTCCAGGAAGCTGCAGGTTTTTTGTGCTGTGCCTTCTAGATATTGCCTGGAGAAAGTTGGAGCTTTTGGCACCTGAGTAGAGAGCAGTTATGGCTTCTGGCACCCAAGGAGGGCTGAGGAGGTGGCTTGGGGTTGTGGGATATAAGCACTCTAGCTGGTTGTTTCTGATAAAATGATCACCAGTGAACTACTTGACTATGTTGCTATTTAAGCTGTCATCTTTATATATGGGAATTAGCCTCAAACAATAGCCTTGGCGTGTTATCTGCAGACTCAGGAAGGCACCATCACATCGACTTACATTTGGTTTTTGAATGTTTGAAGGTTGTCTCTGCCATTGTGCGAGCTAAAGATTTAATTCTTCTTACATAAAAGCTTAGAGTCTAGAGCACAGTTCTTTGGCTAGAAGTGGATTCTGCCGCAAATTCCACCGCTTGTGAAACAACTAGGCCCTGACCGTAGTGACCGAAAACGATTGCCATCTATATGTCCAGTATCAAGTGTGTCGGAGGTCTCACGACAGCAGGTAGCACCGATTTCCCCCCTTAATGGTACTATCACCCGAGAGCCAGAGATTGGGTAGCCATAGAGGTGATCCCTCCAAATGAGGCTAGAGAGTCATGTTGCCTCTCTAGCCTGTGTGTGTAGGGAAAGCTCGTTGGGACTATCAATATAGCAACTCTCATTAGCACAAAATTATTGTAAAATGTTGGATGTTTCTGTCTAAACTAACTCCCCTTCAGAGACTTTGGAGCAGACCTGACAACAGGAGAACAGTTGCTGCAGTGTGTGTGTGCTGGAACAGGGGTGGTGTGTTGGGACACCGTACAATCAAATACAACATAACAAGTATTTTGCTAGGGGAACCTGTACAGCAGAAACATTACTTTTCCAAAACACAAGCAAATGGGAGAATATAAATGTGTACCAGATCGGGGTGGAGAGATGCTTACTCTTTAAAGAGAACTGACTCCCAAACCCACCTGATGGAAAGAAACTGCATTACAGAAGTGTCCGTAGACTGAGGACATTACAAAATACACAGGGGGGAGTCTTATGCTTCCCAGTGGTATCCGGGGTTGTGAGGCACCTCGCTATCACCTTGTCTGTGCCTGCTCGGGGTCAGCTCCCTGACTCCCCTGGCCACAGACAACACCAGCCCTCCCCACATAGCCTACGCAGGCTCTGCTGTCCCTCTGCAAGTTAGCAATAGGTGCACTCCAACCTCTGAGTCCTCCGAGCGACTCCCTGGAGTGTCTAGCCCCTGCTCCACTGGATACACAGCATTCACAGATTCACTGTTCCCAAAGAAGCAGTGGGCTCCAGTTTACCAGTTTCTTGTCAGATCACTGCTCCGTTTAACACATGGCACTTAGATATGTTCATAATGAAAACAAGCAAGAGTTTATTTAATGAAGTAAAACATAATCCCAACTATACATACAAAGTAATGGGGTCTAAATTAGCTGTTACCACTCAAGAAAGAGATCTTGGAGTCATTGTGGATAGTTCTCTGAAAAGATCCTCTCAATGTAAAGTAGCAGTCAAAAAAGCTAACAGTTTTAGGAACCATTAAGAAAGAGATAAGACAGAAAATATCATAATGGCACACTATAAATCCATATTACACAGACTCATTGAATACTGCTTGCAGTTCTGGTCAACCCATCTCAAAAACAGATATATTAGAATTGGAAAAAGGACAGAGAAGGGCAACAAAAATGATTAAGGGTATGGAACAGCATCCATACACTGAGAGATTAAAAAGACTGGGACTTTTCAGCTCAAAAAGACGTCTAATGGGGATATGATAGCGGACTATAAAAACCAGGGGTGAGTTAATGAAATGAATAGGCAGCAGATTTAAAACAAACAAAAGGGAGTACTTCTTCATACAACGCACAGTCAACCTACAGAACTTGTTGCCAGGGGATGTTGTGAAGGGCAAAACTATAACGGGGTTCAAAAAAGAATTCGATACGTTCATGGAGGATAGGTCCATCAATGGCTATTAGCCAAAATCGTCAGATGCAACTCCATGCTCTGGATGTCCCTAGCTGCCAGAAGCTGTGAGTGGATCACAGGGGATGGATCACTTGATGATTGCCTTGTTCTGTTCATTCCCTCTGAAGCATCTGGCATTGGTGACTGTTGGAAGACAGGATACTAGGCTAGGTGGACCATTGGTCTTGACCCAGGATAGCCATTCTTATACTTACATTTTGCAGTGCTTAGGCTGACCAGCGGGCTACTGGCTTTCGGTAGAGACCTTACATGCCACCCTTTGGTGAACTTGTGCATATACTTGACTCAAGGGATCCCTATACAACTCTGTGCCCTCTGCCAGTTGGTACAAAGAGGTTCCTGGGTCATAGGGAGTCTTTCCATCCCTCAGAGATCGCAGAACTCCAAGCTATACCCCGGTTACCACATACTAATGTCTGCCCGTCCTCCCTTCTCTCTGTATCCTTTGAGATGAAAGGGAGGGTGTAACAGGAGGAATGTTTTAGACAAGTGAAAGACGTATTTCTTGTGTGGTTTAGGGCCGCTTTAACCAGTGGCTCTGCCACCTGCAAAACTGAATGTACTAAGACACAACTCCACGTTATATGAAGATAGTCAGCGTCTTACTGGCTATTAATTTACAGCAGCTTTTGGTGGGACCTGTAGCTTTGTTGTTGGTTACTATTTTATGTTGCTAAATGCATGAATTGTGTTGCCCTGAGCTCCCCACAATCCACTGGACTATGTAGTTTTCCTAAAAGGATCTTTTATTATTAGACTGGACATAAAGGCAAAGGAAGTTTGGAAGAATTCTTTTCTCCATCAGGCAAAGGGAAGCTTAGTGAGGAGAGGCTGCAGTGTGTGTTTGAGGCAGTTCCTTTTGCTATCTGCAAAGTGCCAGGCACAGGGGATTTTTGCCTTATTGTGAGTTTACTCTCTGGGGCTTTGATCTGATCAAGCTACTGCTTATATTTTTATGCTACATTCCCATTTTCATAGGAAAAAGTAAAAATATGTAACTTTAAGGTGTGGGAACAAAGTAATAGCAAGGCTTGTCAATATTGAAAACGTTGACTTATTTCTATTTTTCTTTCCTTTCTCTCTTTAGGGAATAAGTGTTATTTTTAATGTTGCATTGGGATTATTAAAAGTGAGTATCCAACTTTAACATTGTTTCATTTAATACATCACCATGTACTGGCTGTGTTACAAAAATACTATAATCAAAAATCTTCCTGTATTATTGTTGTTGCTGTCTGGCATGCACTGCCTCTGTGGCTGTGCCATGTGTGGAAAATGTCCTATTGTGCAAGTGGAAACACGTGTTGCTATTTTAAGAAGGTTAAAAGATACTTTCTCGTGAGCTTAACAAAATAGCGGTTTCATTTTATTAGCATCTGTTATTGAAGCTATTTTTCAAAATCCGCTTTGCAAATATTGTTTCCTTTCTGCATGTTTCTAGACTACCAAGGATGACCTGTTATTGACGGACTTTGAAGGGGCTTTAAAGTTCTTCCGTGTACAGCTGCCCAAGAGATATCGGTCAGAGGAAAATGCAAAAAAGCTGATGGAGTTAGCTTGCAATATGAAGGTAAACATGTGAGGCCTGCAAGTTGTTCTCAGCAACTGTCTATCCCATATATATTGGCAGGGGGGTTCACATAACTTTGTGATTTATCTACCTCTAGATGCTTTGCAATGAAACAAATAGAGCTTAAGTGACTAAAAACAGTCCAATAAAGTTTAAAATCTGCGTAAAACTACACATATTGCATATACAGAAAAGCATTTATTTGCTCAAGTCTTTCTCCAATGATTTCTGCTAAATGCCCAGCAGCATCTCTCCTGGAGACAACTGGGAACAACACACTTGAAACAAAGTAAACAGTGCAGAGGCAGAAAATATGGTCCTTTTGAACGGAACAGAGCTATATTTAATTGTATACTACAGCAAGGAGCTCATTAAAAATGCATTGATAGGTACTACAAATTCTGTATATCTACTTGGGAGGCAAATGGAAGATGACCTTGCATTTCAAATTTCCCAAATTAATCAAGGTTGGCAAGTGATCCTGAAGCTTATATGTTCCTAATGTTAATTTTTTTTTTTTTTTTTTTTTTTTTGCTTCTGTTAAAAATTCTCCGTAAGTTGTGAACTTGACTGTTTTAAACCTGAGACTCTGCAGTGGGCTGTAGCAGGTTAATGGGAGGGCAGTTTTACACTATAAGCATTGATTTATGCTCTTTTGTACTCTGAAGAAGGTCTCCTCTATAATGAAATTAACCTAAGCAGAACTGTGTGTGGAGCTGTCTGCAGAAACTGCTGCACCTGCATTGCAGCTAGTTGGAAACCCTTGAATAATGTAGAAAGCTTTGTTTTCCCATGAGCAGCCCAAGTGGGAGGTTCACAGTATCACTCTTCATTTGGGGACTGTTAACTGAATGTATAAGACAGGGGTCGGCAACCTTTCAGAAATGCTGTGACGAGTCTTCATTTATTCACTCTCATTTAAGGTTTCGTGTGCCAGTAATAATTTTAACATTTTTAGAAGGTCTCTTTCTATAAGTCTATAATATATAACTAGGGTTACCATATTTCAGCAAGCAAAAAAGAGGACAGGAGGAGCCCCGCCCTAGCCCTGTCCTGCCCTAGCCCTGCCCCTTCCACCCCCTCCCATTTCCTGCCCCCCTCAGAACTCCCAACCCTCCCCCCGCTCCTTGTCCCCTGACTGCCCCCTCCTGGGACCCCTGCCCCTAACTGCCCCCCAGGCCCCCACCCCCTACCTGTACCCCCCCTCCCCCACACCTCCCCCCCCCCCCCCAAAAACCCCCCCCCACCCCCCCCCCCCCCCCCCCCCGTCTCTTGACTGCCCCCTCCAGAACCTCCCTGCCCCTTCTCCAACCCCTGGCCCCCTTATCCTGCTGCTCGTCCCAGCACGTTGGGCAGCGGGGGAGGAGCTCCAGACTGCCAGAGGCAATCTGCGAATGCAGGGAGGGAGGGATCTCTGCTGCAGGGGAAGTGGAAGAGGGGGGGCTCTCTGGCTGTTGGAGCCCCATGTAAGTGGCACCACCCGGCCGGCTGCCCTGTTAGCCACGCACGCTCTGCATCGGGGGGAAGTCCGGACATTTACAAATTCCCCCCCGGACGCTATTTTTATCTCAAAAAGCCGGACATGTCTGGGGGAATCCGGACGAATGGTAACCCTAATATAACTAAACTATTGTTGTATGTAACGTAAATAAGGTTTTAAAATATTTAAGACATTTCATTTAAAATTAAATTAAAATGTAGAGCCCCCCCGGACCGGTGGCCAGGACCCAGGCAGTTTGAGTGCCACTGAAAATCAGCTCGTGTGCCGCCTTTGGCATGCATGCCATAGGTTGCCTACTCCTGGTATAAGACATGATGTTTAAAACGAGTGCTCTGGCATGTACCGCACATGTTTCGTGTGCGGATATTTCTGAATCTTTCATAAGTGCCTTACAGTTTTAAAGAGTGCTGTTCTCCGTGGAGTAACCATCTAACCTGAGGTTTCTCTTACCAAGAGTGTAGTTCTTGTTTGTCTTCTCCCCAGAGTTGCTGCTTAAGCTAATAAAATTGCACTTGTCATACAGTCAAAACTTTATCAAAAGTTTGGGAAATACTGAGGGTGGCCAGATTTGATACTTGCACTTATGGTTAGTTGTGAAAGCACTAATGGGAAATCATTTAACATGAAGTAGGCTGAGCTGAACTATGCAAAGAGTTGTAGGGGTTAGAATAACATGAAGATGGAACGCAGTTGAAACCATGTTGGTCCCAGGATATTAGAGAGACAAGGTGGGTGAGGTAATAATCTTTTATTGGAACAACGTCTGTTGGTGAGAGAGACAAGCTATCTCGAAAGCTTTTGTCTCTCACCAACAGAAGTTGATCCAATAAAAGAGATTCCCTGACCCACCTTGTCGTCTTAAGATGGAACACCCAAATACTGTATCAAACACAACCAAGGAGGTTCTATGGAATACCATCAATTCTAGCCACATAGATCTAGACTCTGAAGTTTGAATGGTATGTAATAGCCACCTAATGTTGAGCTCCCTAAAAAAAAATTAGGAGCCCCCAGGGCCTATACAACAACCAGCCCAAGTGAAAGGTTTTGTGTGTTTAAGAGCCAGGAGGATTAACGTAGACACTATTTTGTAGCTTTTTAGAAACTGATGGCTTACATTGACAGAGAACTGAAACCCGGCTTTCCCTTCAAATAACAAGGAGCTTGCATCATTATTAAAAACACACAATGCTGACCTAGACATGCACTTTCTGAATATACTGGAGACTAACTCCTCATAAAACTTTTGCATTTAAAATAATTTAACATTGCTAAGTTTCGGCGAAGTGGCACAATTTAATAAACAACTCTGACTTTTTTTTTTTAACTCACTAATTTAAGACAAAGCCAAATTAACTTAGTGTAAAGGGAACAGCTAAAACTTTGAGAATTTCACCTTTGCTTTTAAATTCCAGAAAAGAGTTGGAAGGAAATTAGTTTTAAAAAGCATTCAGCCAAAATTTGATTCAAACCTGGGTAGACACCAGTTATCAGGGATGATTTGTGAGTAATGAAATTTGTACTGCCACAATGCAAAAATGGAACTATGTGACTCATTAGAGAAGGTCTTTCCAATCAAAACAACTGTCTGATTAAAAATAGCAAAGATACCAAACTCTGAAACCCAGAACTTAGAATTGGTCTCTGCCACAGAACCAAGT
Source organism: Trachemys scripta elegans (assembly GCF_013100865.1). Taxonomy (NCBI): domain Eukaryota; kingdom Metazoa; phylum Chordata; order Testudines; family Emydidae; genus Trachemys; species Trachemys scripta. Next base: position 22,626,749 of record NC_048314.1, read on the forward strand.
TGAGGTCCATCACGCTCCCATTTAGTTAACTATAGCATCATCGGGGTTTGCCAGGGGATCAAATATTGTGCTGCAAATTGATTCCAACTCTGTCATTACAAAGGAGGCTCTGTTCTACAAATGTAATTGCCTTGCTATTAATGTATCCTTTGTATTAATTAATAATTCCTATTTAATAATAGCTGTATGACAAAGTGCTTCTCTAGGAGATATTTCATTCAGTTCTATCGCTTGAGGTGCACAAAAATTTCTCAGATAGAAATTGTCCACCAGACCCTATTACTTAAATGTAATTATGTAAAATAGATGTAGCCTTTGACATAGGGAATAAGGATATCCTGGCAGTTACTGGTAATGAACACGGCATTAATTCACAGTGAAAGTCAACAGCTTCTCTTTAATCAAATCAAACTGTGAATATTGTAACTAAACCTTTAAACCACCACTTTAAAAGAGACCTTTAAACTAGATTCCCAAAAACCCCTTCTGTAGTGTCTCCTTTATAGCTGTGATCATTCAATTCTGAAATAGAGCTCTCTTATGTTTTTAAAGGAAACTTTCTAACTTCTTATGACCGTTTTAGATCTATATTTTATATTTATAATTTAACTATATATGCCAAGTTTTGGGGCAAAACCACTGGTGTTGGCACAAAATTTCTTTATACTTATAGCATGGCTAAAGGAACTCGGTATGCTGCTAGAGTCTAAGCATAGCTTTAATAGTATGGAAACATTCCTGGGCATTTGGGTTTTCCAGAGCTCTTTGCTCCACATTTGCCCGCTCCACTGCAGGGTCTCTACATAGACCTCAAAATGGCAGTTAACGGGTTTGTACTCCGTTCTGATCCAAAACCTGTGTAAGAAAAGGGAAATAAGCAGGATGAAGATGACCCAGTCTTGGCTGATTACAGACAGCATTGATATTAAATATGCATCTGGCTAATATCGTGTGCAACACTTGCATTGCCAAGAGTGCATTCACACATTTTACCTTTCACTTTTCACATCAGGAACTTCGTTCGTTTTCCCCTTCCCACTGCTGCCTAGGCTCCCTTTGTTTCAAGTGCACCTTGAACTAATGGCACAGCATATATATTGTACTATATAGGGAAGCCAGATGCAATTTGCATTGAAAGGGTTAACAGAATATGGAAGGCTGCTGAAGAGAATGCAGGTTGCTACACTGGGCTCTGAGCAAAAGCCCAATGCTTGCAGCTCTCACCCCCATGCACACTTTTTTTTTTTTTTTATTTGAATGCTGCATGTAATTGGTTCGACTTAAAATATAAGCCCATTGCTGTCTCACACACACAAAAAATCTCTTGCTTTTTACCTGAAAATGCTTTTGAACAGAAAAGGCCCTGATGTCAAGCTGAATCATTTATAGGAAGGGAAAAGTAGCCTGGCTGAGGCATTGTGATTACAACAGCATTCTGTTGAAAAGGAGGTCAGCTAATGATGAGCATGAAGTAATGCTAGATTCTTAAGGTCACACTTCATTGTTACAGTGAAATGTAAAAAGAGCCACTGCTACCTTCCTTGCCGCAGAAAAACTAGAATTTGGGATTCCTGCCTCCTCTGTGTCTCACAATGCAAATTCCAAGATTTCTGCTGCCGTTCCACTCGCACCGTTCCCACTGGGGCTGTATATTGGTGATCATCACAAAAAGAACCTTGTGATCACCCAGTAACTCATATCTAGAGCTAAGATTGGTTCTGATACACTCAGAAGTGTGGTGAGTTGAATACATTGGTGTGTGCTTATTTCCTTCCTTCTCAATGTTTAACATTCTCACTAATGTGAGATTCAGCATGTAAAAACCAGGACATGTTTCAATAAGTCCTTATGTAGTGAAACAAACTACTTATTAAGATTTTAACCCTTTCTCGAGAATGAAGCTAGTTCCTAAAGATCCCTTGTGAGTGTTTATTAAGTGTTTACTCTGTATTTTTCCTGATTAACTCTTATAACTGTAATTGTACTGCACAGAGACTCCAGCTAAGGAGATTGAAATATTTCAGTCGAAATCTGGTTAAAACATTTCTGTATAAATCTCACTAGAGGGAGCCTAGCTCTTAGTTTTCTGCAGCTTGTTCATCTCGGGCAAGACTGTTAATGATAAAGTAGGAAATAACCATAAACTGATTTTCATATGTCTGTCTTACTCTTTTGCAAAAGATTTGTTTAAACAAATACTTTAAAAAAAGGAGCCATCCCCATTTATCATGTAGCTAGCTTACTGAGATAATAGTAAGGCCCAGCAGCCTTTAATCATTGGAGAGCCAGTGTAAATCAGTGCTAGTCCACAAGTGAAGTGAGCCTGGTGGTCTCAGCATAGGCTGTATTGCTAAGCCACTACAGCACTTGGCATGTCTCGGAGCCTCAACAGAAGGAGAGGCTCTGGTGGGGTGGGTTTTGTTTAAAGATTTTTCTGTGTCTTCTGTAATGGTAGTGTCTGAGCACCACATATGCATTAATTAATTTATCCACCCTCTGTGAAGAAGAGGAGGATTCTTATCTCCATTTTACAAATGGGAACACTGGGGCAGTGAGACTCATTTGCTCAAGGTCCCAAAGGGAGGGAGTCTCTGACAGAGCTGGGAGGAGAACTTAGATCTCCGGAGTTCCAGAATGGTGCCTTACCTGCTTGTTACCAGACCATCATTTTTCTCTATCCTTCTCTCCCATTGGTGCTGATGTAGTCTGTTGTGGCTTGACTGAGATGTACAGGCAGCCCTGGGATTGGAGATTTTTTAAGTCAGGTATGAGCTAGCAGAGCTGTGTGATGAACCTTAAATAATGGAGATATCTTATCTCCTAGAACTGGAAGGGACCTTGAAAGGTCATCGACTCCAGCCCCTGCCTTCACTAGCAGGACCAAGTACTGATTTTGCCCCAGATCCCTAAGTGGCCTCCTCAAGGATTGAACTCACAACCCTGGATTTAGCAGGCCAATGCTCAAACCACTGAGCTATCCCCCTCCCGCCGCCCTTGCTCAGGCCCTTCCTGTTTTAGCAGTTTCATAAAAAGCATAGAAGGCATGTACGCATGACGTTAAAAATTAAAGCTGAAGAGGCAGCCTTAAAACTTCAACCTCATCAGATAAACACCTGTGCTCCAAAGAAGGCAGGAAGTGACAGAATATTTATTTGATTACGTTGAATAGGTCAAAAATTTTTGCCCAGTTCTAATTACTTCACTCTCAGAATACATGGGAAACATTTTAATCATATTTTGTAGCAGGCAGGTCTTGCCTGAGGTTTGCACCACTGACACTTTGGCCAGGAACTAATATGTTGTGTTTAATTTAGATTGGTCAGAAGAAGTTGAAGAAATATGAAAAGGAATATCATACCATGAGAGAGCAACAAGCACAACAGGAGGATCCTATAGAAAGATTTGAGGTAACACACTGCACACCTAGGTCATTTTGAGGCCTCTCAGGAAAGTCCTGCTCCAAATTCTGTTTCTTTCAGTTGTTTCTCTTTATTTGCCAGCATGCAGAGATTTTGCTAGGACAGCTTAATTCTGCCAAATGAACATTTAAAGAAATGCCTACTTGTGTTGATCAGTAGGGACGTTCCAGAGCAAGCCCCTTCGTAAAATGTTTCCATTAAATTGAAGGGCGGGATAGTGCAGATTTATACTTTTACACTTGGGTTCATAAAACTGCCTCAGAAGAGTCCATTTGTGTAATGTGCTGATGTCACCAAGTGACAGATATTTAAACAAACACACACAATTCTGGTGGGTATAAGCTCACCGCCATAAAGTCTTCACTCTCCTCCCCCATTTCTCTCTTCTCTCCCCTCCCCCCCCTCCCCTCTGTCCCCCTCCCCCCCCCCCCCGCGCGCGCGCACACACACACACACCCCTCCTTTCACAGCCCACAAAGTTTATTGCAAGCCTCGGAGGGAAACGCTTGTGGGAACATTGGCAGTGGACTCTCACCCCCACCTCTCCGCTGCCCAAAGCTTTGCTATGGCTCAGTGAGCTTCCCAGTAATGGCGAAGCAGAGTTACTAATAAATAGCTGCTTCTCAAAGGTCATTTTTTGCTTCGCTAACCATATGATGAATATAAAATAGTTAATTATTTGTTGTCACTAAAACACATGCAGCCAGAATTGGGTTTCCAGGCTGGTCTTACAGAGTGAATGTGTGAGCGGAGAGGCACTCAAAACAGTTTCTGGTAAACAAACTCCTTGAAAGAGCTTTTTTTTAAACTCGGGCGTTTTGTTTCCAATAGCGAGAGAACCGGCGACTGCAAGAAGCAAATATGAGGCTTGAACAAGAAAATGATGATCTTGCCCATGAACTGGTCACCAGCAAGATTGCACTGCGGAAGGATTTAGATAATGTAAGGCAAAACATTTCCCTCTGCTCTTGGGTGCAGATAAGCAAAACTTCATTTCTATTTACTCCTCTCATTTAATTCTTAATGTCTCATTGTGGGTGTCCATAGATGGATCGTGTTCTTACAATTACTTTGCAAACCTGCATTTTCCACTTATGAGACTGATAAATCTCACATTATTTCTTCACCTTGGGATGTTTTTCCATTTATCTTTTGCCTTCAGGCCTATGGATTGCTTATATATTTATAATGGAAAGCCTACTACCGTGGCCAGGCCAGGATTCTCTTAGGTCTCACGAGGTAAGCAAGGGCAAGTTTGGCCATTTATTGAATTGGAGACCTTTAAGGGACATTCAACAAGTGGTGGTGCTTGATGTAAGCGCAGCTCTTCTTTCCAAGTCAGTACTCGGTGATTATCCCAGCATGGCACTAGGCTGCACTATGCTGCTGAAGGTCCCATCTGAAGGATACCTAAAACTGAGGCTCTCACCCCCCCCCCTCCCCGGTCATGAAAAGAGCCCAAGGTAATTTGAGGGAGAGAAGAGGTATTGGCTCTTTCATGGAGCCAAATTCCTACTTGGAAAGTTGCATTCTGACCTCCCTGATATCCCCTAGCGTGTAAATCAGCAATGTTGTTCTTCCTCTCATGTTGTGTAGTGTAATTGGTGTAGAATGGCTTCTGTGTTTGTCACAGAGGTGGCTGAGCAGTTGCTACATGTATAGACTGTAAAACCCATCTTGGTCTTGCAGGATGCAGGTGCTTCTCACTCTTGATTGTTTTTGCCACTATGTTGGATAAGAGACAGTATGTAGCTGGAGTCTAGAAAGCCCATTTTCTGACCCTTAGTGACATTATGGTGTCTTCTGTTTTCTGACTTCCTGGTAGCCGTTTAGTCTGTGTATATCGTTTCACTGTCAGCAAAGCACATAAGAACCACTAAGTCCCTTTGACTTTCAATGGGACTTAGATTCTTAAGTCTCTTAGGTGCTTTTCAAAATTTCATCCTGTGTGTTTTGGCTTGCTGAAGTGTGCCAATATGGATTGAATTTATTATGACTCTTCACCCCCACCCTCCACGCCCTCCAATGTATTTGCAGTCACATTGGTCATTTCCCATATCAATAGTTTTCTAAAGGCAAATGCACTGGAGGGTACATTCTTGTACTGATCAAGTGTTTACAGGTGTGTTAAGATGAGAGAATACCCTTGATGCTAAAAATTAACGTCTTCAAAGATTCTTATAAAACTCGGTCATCTTCTTGTTCCTTGTTCATTTTGCACAGATGCTTGATTTCCAGTTGTGTTACTTGGGTTTTTCTTTGCTGTCTCTTCCCTTCATGTCAGATTTAGATAATCACATTGGGGATGTTTTGCTAGAATATACTTTTGCAGAGACAGAAGGACTGAAACACTGCCTTAGACAGCACACATGGTAGGGCAAAATGAACTGGCATTTCTGCTGCTGCCTCTGAACTGATGTAGATATTACCAATCCACCTGGAAATACGTGGGAAAGAAAGAAAGTGCTTGTGTCATACCATTCTCATTCTGTATGAAGATACATTCATTTGTGAAATCCCAGCGGAAGCTGGCTTTTAGAAATTGTATAAGCCAGGATTTGACAGACTTTAAAGTGTTTCAGCCCACCAACCTAAGTGAAGTAGGGATTCCCACTCTTTACTGGGAAAGTTTCTTCAGGAAAAATATTGGAAGTTCTTACTGTTTCAGAGTGAGAATTTATACCAGTGGATGAATGCTCTGTAGTGTTATGAAAACCTGCTATAAATATGAATAATAAATTCCATTATCCTTTTGTTCTGGGTAGGGACTTCACAAAATACCAGCATGTTCACCTTGTTACACCTCCTTTTCCATTTCAGCAAAGACATAATAGAGGAATATGAGGACAGCTGAGCAGTTGTGCTCAAAGGATGGGCCCCAACATAAAATGCATCTTTTGTTGCTTTTGATATTCACTAGTAACTCTGTGACCACTTGAACCCATATGGGATTTAGCTGTGCTCTAATGTTGACTTGCTTATACAAAGCAGAATTAAGCCAAACTTCTGAGGTAGCCCATTGGATTTGGTTATAATCTGTCCATCCTCCAAAGATGGCTAAATGAAGTTGACAGAATTGCCCTTGAGGGGACTTCCGTGATTTGACACTGGATTAATTCTTCTGTTTGGGCCCTGAGATCATGTTCCATTTCAACTAGTCAACTTCTCCTGGAAGAAAAGTACTAAAAGACATTGTGTAATACACCCTTTCTGATCCCTTAAAGGCACGTTTGCAATCTCATAGCCTAGATAGATCAAAGCAAAGAATGGAAATTAAGCAGCTTCCTTCATTTCCTCTATACTAGCCCAGAAATTAAGCTTCAGTCATCGTCTTTTGTTGGAGTCAGATGTCCAGCTTTCTTCAACTTCAAAACAATTTGGAGCCAATGGATATCGACAAGTCCGTCCCTTAGGATTGTGCCCCTATTTTTAAGGATCATCAAAACTTTAGTGGACTAAAATTCACTGTGATTTTCTTCCTTTCAAAGGGATTGAGACAGTTGCTTTCTGAAGTCTTTAAACCTTTTGAGTTATTGATCATATTGATCATATATGTAATCAATACATCTATCTGTGAGGCCTGAGCTATTGTATTTAAACAGCAATGTTGGAAAAGATGCATACCTTTGCAGTAATGGTTTTGAGTGACTTATCTTATGTGATTGGGGGGGGGGGGAATCAACCTAAGGAGCTTTTCAAGGTTGTTGTCAGTTCTGGTCTTTTCCAGTTTAATTTATCCTTTGTCTTTTTACATCCCCAAAAGGTATTTATCAAGGCCAGACTCATCATCCTAGTAGATCTCAGAAGGAAAGTGAAGAAATGTGTTCTGTCTTACCTGATCAGAAAGACGAGTTAATGTACAGCTGTGGTGAAGTGGTTTGGCATAGTACTGCACTGATCCCTCGGGCTCAGATCGAAGGGAACTCATGGGAGCAAGGAGTACTGTACGCCAAGCTCATTTTAATTTTCTGTTCAATGTACACATTTTCTGCCTGGGTATTGGGTACGTAGTGGAACAGATTGACATTGGACTGTTCTCATTTGCTTGTATTAGATGCTGTTTGTAATGCAAACTCTTCTGGATGGCTTAAGAAACGAGGGAGTAACTGCCTTCATGGGCAGGTGTCATGTCTATTTTGATTTGGCGAAGCTCTCATGGGGCTTTCTCAATGAATGTATTCTCACCACAGCTTGGACATTTGCAAAGTGAACATGAGATTTGGATTGTTAAAGTTTTTTATTATAGATCATCTTTCAAATAGTTATCTGTTCTATGTCTTCCATTGTCCTTTAGTTTACTATTCTGGTCCCAGGCCCAAGTGAAAAGGGAGTAATTATTTCTCTAATTGGATTTCTTCCTGGGAGCAATCATTCAGATGCTGACTTTGCTGAGGCCGGTCACTGAAATTAAAGAAGAGCTTTTGGAGGGAGGGTTATCTATGCAGAACAGAGATGCCACACTGACTCCCAGTCTTCTAGGCTAACCACCATTCGCTATTTGTGAAGCATGTACAGTGTGCCTGGCAGTACATAGGACATGAAAGAAAACATGTTATGTGGCCCAGAAAGCTAAATCATTAAGGACTTTCTCCTTCTCACTCTCCCACCCCCCAGAAATGATTAATTTGTGTCTTTCTATTGATGTGATTAAGCATCTGTCAGGTGCTATTTCTACCTTCATAAGGATAAGACTACAGGACTTGGCCATTCACTCACATTAGGAGACCAGTTGTGGTTTACTGAGTTTTGTTGGTTACCAAGTGAATAGATGCAAATAAAAAGAAGTCTCCCAATGTGTTTTGCTCATGTATTTTAGCAAAGGTAGTCTTGTTTTAATTTTCACCTGCATAGTTTCCATGGACTCTCAGAATATACTAGGAACAGCCAGAGAGTCTTTATAATAAGGTCTCGGTTTTGCGGTGTTTCTTCTGTTAAATGATGGTTGAGAAGTGGGGAACAGGGTCTCCTGTGAGATTGGTCAGGGTGAGGACTGCTACTAAGGTCCGCCTGATGGGAATAAGGATAATTGTGCAGCAGGCATGCAGTCTCCAGGGGAACTGTTTTTCATATTGAAGCTGTAGGAAGCACCAAAAATGACAGATAAGTTTGTTCTTGTGATGATCTGATATCAAAAATGGTCCCTTTATCTCCTTTGATGGTACTTGTAATGAAACCGAAGAGTGTAGAATGAGGCTGTTGCCTTGGCAGAGTCCCATGGGTCTGGTGTGCCGTTGGATGCCAAGAGGCATAGGCACAATGGCGCATACAATTCTTTAGTGATGGGAAATCCTGTGCTTGATGTTCTGCTCTATGGTGTGTGTTTCAGGCAGAGGAAAAGGCGGATGCGCTGAATAAGGAATTGCTAATGACCAAACAGAAGTTAATTGATGCAGAAGAAGAAAAAAGGCGACTAGAAGAGGAGTCTGCTCAGGTTATGGGCGTTTCTGTTGCTTTCACGTTTCTGTAAAGCAGGGAAATTAAGAAAACGAGACCTGCATAGGAAGGGCTTATTGTTCCAAGTTATCCTTCTGCCTCTCGATCAGTGTAAAGAGCATAGAGAAACAGAGTTCAGGGTCCCTTTGAAAGCTGCTGCTTATTGTAATTTAATATTTAACTAACTTGGAAGCATGGATGCATGCGGACAGTGTTACTACAGATGGAAGCAACATAGGATTCAAACTGTCACCATTTACCCCAGTGAATTCCTCGTACATATCCTACCACAAACCAACCCAATTTTCCTGATATACCTGCCCATCAGTGTCTCAAACTAGCTTCGTAGCTACACCCTAGATTGCAGTGGGGCTGGACTAGCCCATTGCTTCTCAGAGGTAGAAAGGCTTGTCATCTCCGAAGGGTTATGAGTTAGAGGAGTGAAGGTGGGTTGTCTTCTGCAGACGTCAGATTATTTTTTAAGGTATTGTAAATATGTAATCTTTCTCTTTATTTTACTGCAGCTGAAGGAAATGTGTCGTAGGGAACTAGACAAGGCAGAGTCGGAGATTAAAAAGAATAGCTCTATTATTGGTGACTATAAACAGGTAAGTGCAGTTTGGATAGGGATGGGGCATACTGCTCTCACATGCCAGGAAATTCTCTGGTATTTAGCATTTATTTTCCAGACATCCCCATAGAAGTACAATATTTGCCATGCATTTACTGGGACTTCTGAGATATTTAAGTGGAGCAGCTGTGGTGGTTTTCATGCTTTTTTGGCTGAGATCACAATGTTCTATTTATCTCTGACTTAAATCTTTATAGGGTGCCACGTGCCAATTACCCATCGTATCCATTATGAAGAACATAAAGTTATTTGAATGGGCTATGGTCTTACAATCTAAAGGCTTTGCTGCTAACTTCACTCCAAAAGTTTTCTCCCCCATAGTCCCTTCTCCCACCAGATGGTGATGATAAAGAAGCCCTTTAGTTTGGTTCAGCCCTATGACAGTGTTTCAGAATGTTAGGTTTGGATTCCCACTCCTGCAGTGCATGATATCCAATCCATAGCTCCATTTACTAGGAATTTAGCCTCAAGATATCCTTAGGCTGCATCAAACAAACCTCAAGGGGTAGGTATGGCTAGCCACACCCACTGTCATGGTTGTTTACTTGATTCCCAAGGCAATGGAAGGAACTATGCTTCCTCTCAATTTGTCTTGACTCCCCCAGAGAGGCTGAACTATAAACTTATTTGCTTATTGGCTACAGCCTTAGAGGCACATATGTAATTCCATGCATTACTGCATGTATGTTGTGTGACTGCAGTGAAATACCCTGCTGTAATGCCTCCGTGCACGCAGCAGGATCCAGGTTGCTTTAGAAACCTTGACTCTGAATTTCCTGACTCTTCTGGGGCCCTTAAAATCTCCACTTTGCTGCTGCTGTAGCACAGGAGTTTGGTTTTAATATTTATTGAGCAACTGCTGCGTGGTAACAGAATTTTGCTTTGTTAGATTTGCTCCCAGCTGAGCGAGCGACTGGAGAAGCAACAAACAGCAAATAAAGCTGAAATGGAGAAAATACGGGTAAGAGGATGCATGTTACCAGGATCTTCACTATTTAAACATTATCAACCTAATGAATCTGTGCACTTATGATCTTTTAAAAAATTCTTTAACGAATTAGCTAGAATGATGTGTTGCACCCAGCAACTTCCGTGTTTCGCTGTTGGCACAAGTACAGATGAAATAAATGGCACCTACAGCATTCGTTGGCTGCCGTATAGTTTCAGGAAGGGGCAGTTAATTTCCAGCTCCCCCTACCACACCATCCTGTAACATGCTGTTACTGTTCAATAACTGATGTAAGCTGTCATGAGGGATTTCTTGCTGTAGCAGGAGAAGGCACCACCAGCCTGCTTTGACCATAATGTAACATTGAGGGAATGCAGAAATAATTATCCCAAGAAGAGAGTTTTACCAACAACAAACTGTCCCTTGGACTCTGTGCTTAGTACAGTCACCCTGTGCAGCCAGTGGACTTGTGGTCCTGTGGCCATCAGACTATTCAGTGCATGCTTGGTCTGCCTTGCCAGTTAGTTTTAGTGGTGTTTGCCTCGTGTCTGTCAAATCTAATCCATAGGAGGTTCTACAGAGAATTTTCCCCCTTGATAAAGCTGATTGCATTTCAGCACAGATCAGAAGGTGCAATCATTTTTCTTCCAGATTCATGGCTCTTTGTGAAATCTTTTGAAATATCTATTTAGCTCTGGACACTGCATATTACCTGCTACCGCAATGTGAACAATACTTTGGACTTCCATAATGCTGTCACCTGAGGCTCCCAAAGCACTTTGGACATTTTAAGCTTCATAACATTCCAGTTATGTAGATAATACTACTGAGGGAATTCTATGCCACTGCACGGGCACAGAATTCATGTTCCCCGCAGATTTCTTTGCTTCCCTGCAGAAAAATGACTTTTTGACAGGGAAGCAAAGGGAAGCTGCCAGAGCAGTCACGTGCCCCTCCCCAGCAGCACAGACACATTGTTTCAGGCGCCTGGAGCAGCTGGCAGAGAGGTAAATCACTGTGGGAGGGGGTGGTGCTAGGGACGCCCCAGGTGGGGCCCAGTCAAACCCACCCCCATGCATCTGGACCCCCCACTGAGCCTCACCCCCTTGCACCCAGGAGCTCCCCCCCCACTCAAACCCCCACCCCGCCAAGCCTGGACCGTGATGAGCCCCCGAACCCGGGCCTGGGGATGCCCTGGCTGGTGGCTCCTGCCCTGGCTGGTGGCTCCTACCTTGGGCTGGGCTCAGCTGCTAGTCCCAGCTGGGCTAGGGGTGGGGGCAGAGTGCACTTCCCCTGCACAGAGTAGTCAGGGCCAGACCCACCCCGAGAAACCTCCTCTGGCTACAGGAAGCTCCGCCCCTGTCCCACTCCACTTCCTGTCCCCATCGCTCCTCAACCACGGGGGGAAAGGGGTCACTGTACAGCGAGCTGCTCACCGATCTGCCCAACCCCCATGCATCCAGACCCTCCTGCCGAGCCTCGACACCCCACACCCAGAACTACCCACCAACCCCTCGCACCCAAACATCCACCCCGCCGAGCCTGGCCCTCCCTGATGAGCCCCCTGCATCCAATGCCCCCCACCCCTCTGCATCCAGACTCCTCACCCCTGCACCCAGACCACAGCCCGATGAGCCCTCCACACTCAAACCCCCACCCACCTGATAAGCCCCACCCCCTATGCATCTGGACCCCCACCCCACTGAGCCCCAAGCAGCTGCATCTGGACCCCCACCCCACAGAGCCCCAAGCAGCTGCACCTGGACCCCCACCCCACTGAGTCCCACTCCCTCAGCACCCAGACCCCCTGCTGAGCCCCCAGCACCTGGACACCCTAGTGAACCTCCACACCCCGACGAGCCCCATCCCCCCACAGCCAGACCTCCCTGCCAAGCCCCAACCAACTTCACCTGGACCCCCTGCAGAGTCCCTTTGCCCCTACATCCAGAAACCCTCCAAGGCGCCCCTGTGCATCCAGATCATACCTGGACCCCCCCCCCCGCGCTGCCCCACACAGAACCCTTTTACCCCACTCCTGGATCCCCCCAACATTAAGCCCCTCCACACTGGATCCTGCCCATACTTGCTGCGCCTAGGACAGAGTAGCAGTGACCTGGGCTGTTTTCTGGGGCAGGACTGGCCCTTGTGCTGTGTCAGGGTCAGACTCCGCTGAGTTTGTGTCCCCGGGTGAGGGTGCGGGGGGCTGCAGGGTGATCTCCCATCTCCATGCAGCCAGTTGCCTGTGCACCCCACTGCCATGCTGGAGCCTTCACGTTTATTGACAAATTTTGCAGAATTTTAAAATATCGTGCGCAGAATTTTAATATTTTGTGTGTGCAGAATTCCTGCAGGGGTAAGACAAGTATCAATCCCCCATTTGTAGAATGGACCTCTGAAGTTGAGGCATAGACCAGCTATGTGATTTGTTCAGGATCACACAGTACATCAGTGGCAGAGCTGGGAGTAGATCTGATTCCCTGGTTCCTAGTGCCTGCTCAAACCATTGCATCTTGCTTCTTATCCTGAATGTGATGGTTACGTTGGTGGGAGGAGTTATACCACAGAGACCTTTGCAGTGTGGATGGATGTTGAGTGAGGAGTGTGCCGCCTGCTTGCTCTCTCCCATTACTGCTGCTTTAGAAGTGATGTGTGTGTAGGGTGACCAGACAGCAAGTGTGAAAAATCGGGACGGGGGTGGGGGGTAATAGGAGCCTATATAAGAAAAAGACCCAAAAATCAGGACTTCTCCCTATAAAATCGGGACATCTGGTCACCCTATGTGTGTGTTACAAAACACTTCATAGAAAACTCCACAAACCACAGCAGGAATGGGGATGTATGAGTGACGCAAGCTCTTATTTGCCTGCTTTGCCTGTGCTATTTTGTCTACCCACACAGGTGAATAAAGGGAGTTGCCTAAATGCGTGTGGGTCATTGACTCTCCACCCACCCCCCTCACACTACTCCAGTGCAGGGGCAGGAAATGTTTCTGGTAAGTTTACCAGCATCCTTAACAGAAATGCAGTCAGATGTTTTTGATTTTAGCAAAAAGTGGATGACTGTGAACACTGCCGAGAGTTCTTCAATAAAGAAGGACGTGTGAAGGTCGCCAGCTCTGCCAAGGAGGCTTCTGATGAGGACACAGATGAGGAAAAGGAGAGTCTGAAAAACCAGCTGAGGGAAATGGAGCTTGAGCTGGCCCAAACCAAACTGCAGTTAGTCGAAGCAGAGTGTAAAATACAGGTAATACTTGGGGGTTATTTGTTACTCAGCAGAGCTGTCTTATATTTGTAGAAAAATGTATTTTGAATGGGTCGACTAGAGTAGATACTGTTGGCTGAAACTGTAACCTGCTATTTCTTGTGTGGGAGATCTAACCAAACATTTAGTTTGGAAAACTCAGCTGATGCAGATAAAATAATTAAAATCATATGAGCCCCTTTTTACCTGCTGTCACAAAATTCAGACATCTGCTCAGTTGCTTCTTAGCGCTTTCAGGCTAATCTGTTGTGACTGCCTGGATGGGAAAAGTAAACCCCATGCTTCCCATTTTAACTCTGATGAAGAATATATGATTCATCACTTTCTTTATTGTACAATACTGTAGTTGCTGATAGAACAGATACCATATGACAGATGTTGGTCACATTGCTTAACACACTACTGGAAGGCTTTCAGATACTATTGCGATTAATGCTTTAGTTGCCACAGGGATGATGTTCAATGGCCATTTGATTTAAATCTGAAGAGATCAAAATTAAAGCACGGAGGAAAACATTAATACCCCATTAAGATAACCCTAAATAGAAGTGGTTTTATAGAAGCTGCATTTAGCAAAGAATGTGGCTTAGACTTTTAGCCTCCTTGCTCTTCATTCTTGATTATCATGGATTTTTAGCAGTTAGAAATACAAGATTCCTGTGTAGACCCTGCACTGGCTCAGTGGGGATGATTGTTTCCCTCCATGTATTCTCCAGTTCTTTGTCCAGTCTGTTTTCAAATGTACCAAGCAAGAAGGCTTCCACTGCTTCCCTTGAGAATCTGTTCCATGGTTTAACGGTGAGGAAAGTCTTCCTGATGTTTGGCCTAAATTTTATTTTGCTCATTTTTCTGCCCATGAACCAACCAAAATTCCTTTCCCTCCTTTGCATTTATGCATTTCCAATACGTAGGGCCCTACCAAATTCACGGTCCATTTTGATCAATTTCATGGTCATAGGATTTTTTAAATCGTAATTTTCATGATTTCAGCTATTTAAATCTGAAATTTCACAGTGTTGTAATTGTAGGGGTCCTGACCCAAAAAAGGAATTGGAGGTGTGGGGGGTCACAAGCTTATTGTGTGTGGTGCAGGGGTTGCAATATTGTTAACCTTACTTCTGTGCTGCTGCTGGTGGGTGCTGCCTTCAGAGCTGGGAGCTTGGCCAACAGTCACACTCTCCAGCCACCCAGTTCTGAAGTCAAGGCAGAAGTAAGGATGGCAATACTATGACCTCCCCCCCCCCCCCCAATTAAATTGGTGACCCCCTTGCCATCTCCCTTTTGGGTCAGGACCCCCAATTTGAGAAATTCTGGTCTGCCCCATGAAAGCTGTATAGGATAGGGTAAAAGCACACAAAAGACCAGATTTCACAGGGGGAGACTAGATTTCACAGTCCGTGACGCGTTTTTCATGGCCGTGAATTTGGTAGGGCCCTACCATTACGTGTAATCTCTTCCAATACATGTCCCTCATTCTTAGCTCAGCAAATCTAGACATATGAGTTTATACTAACTTTTCTTTTGCAGAGTGCACATAGAATTGATTAAAACAAGGGGCTAGGGGTTATGTTTGGGGCAATTATTGGGTTTTAGGTTATTTTTAATCTAGTGATTTCTGAGCACTTTTTGCCAAAAGTTAGTAAGGAAAAATCCAGTTCCTAGAGGGAGAATTCCTCGCTCATTCATTGTCTGTGCTGAATTAGAGAGTGTGAATGCACTAATGAGAATTCTGGAGGAGTCTGCATGGCAATGACACAAGAATCACTACGCTCTCTAAAAGGTGCGTTCAGATAGGAAATCTGCATGCTGTACTGATGGTTTTATACATAGAAAAGCTCTTCAGAAGCAAAAGTGGCCAACAGACCAGAGAATTCCTGGTTCCCTCTGAGCCTTATAGAAACCATTTTGTGCTAGACAGCAGATCACAGGTGTTGACGCTTCTCTTTGCAGGATCTGGAGCACCATTTGGGCCTGGCGCTGAATGAGGTACAAGCAGCAAAGAAGACTTGGTTCAACAGAACAATAAGTTCTATAAAAACAGTGACTGGTGTCCAAGGGAAAGAGACTTGTTGAAAAGCAAAACTCCGTCAAACACAGTTTTCTTAATCACAATACCTTTTGTTGCCTTCCGTGGCCAGATGTTTAAATCTGTGACATGTGAGAGGACCAGAATGTACATAAAATAGAAACACAGCATGTCAGGATTTCAATAGGTCAGTGATAAAGTGGATGGAAACACAAAAAGAGGCTTTATTGCTAGACACGGGATCTTCATACTACTGATATTTAACAGGTGATGTAGCTAGATTGACGCTCTTCAGAGAAACACTCCATTCTGCGGTCTGGCTGGAGGCTTTTCACAGACTAGGTACGAGAACTTACCAAATCCTAATTGTTAAGTTTACATACGATAGATTTTTTTACAGTTAGAATATTTTTTAATATTTTATTTGAAAATAGTGTCACTAACAAAGAAGAAAATGACTCTTAGCAAAACTACATCAGTGCCAGAAAGCAGTCCCCAAAGGTAGGATTTGGAGAGAAGGAGGCGGCAGGCTTTGCTTTGTGAAGGGGGATGGTTTCAGAGTTCTGGTTGGAGCAACCCCATTTTGTTTTAATACATACCCTATCCATCTCTCTGTGTTCGGCATTTCTTTCCGTGTTACTAATCAATTCTATGCAACTCTGGGTTTTTTAGCATGGGCTGCCAGATGAATTCACAAGCTGAGGTTGGGAGGCTTGTTGGAGAGCTGGATAAGAATAATCAGAATTCTTGGCAAATTCTGTTTTACTTCTGTGTCATATTTTTTGAACCCCACACATCAACAGCGTTTCAATCCCCACACCAGGACTGCTAACGTGTACTAATTACGTGAATGTTTGACTTTTAATTAAGTCTTTGTTTGTTTTTTACCCAACTGTAGTCTTCTGTGAAGTTCTGAGAGAGCTTCCAGGATTTAGTTTTGCACATAGGTATGAATGAGACAGAGAAACAATAAACTGAGATATTTAAGAGGCAAAAATCACTGCGTGAGTGTAGCAGCGAGCATCTATTGCTGTGTGTCCTAACTGTCTTTCCCGGTAACACATTCAGAGGTTCTGTAGGTCATTTTTCCACGCTCAGTGCAGTTGCACTAATAGGTGCTAAACGTGCTTGGATTTCTCCTCCTCTGGATTGTCCTGAAGTTCTCACCAGAAAGCTGTAGAATGGAGGTTTTGCACCTTGTAATTTTTTTAATTTATAATGGTTTGTGTTATGCTGAAGTATCTATTGCATCAGTGGATAAATTTTGTGTGCAGTGTGAGTATAAGCTGGTTACAATAAGAGGCACTGGTTTGTATATAAAGATATTTGGTTTATTTTGTATTTCTACCTTTTTCTTGTTTACTGTACTAATGCTAGCTGATGTAATCTGCAACTGTGGGGTATAACATGCTATGCTTAAGCCATTTTCGTTAACTGCATACATTATCTTTATTGTTTAATACCAAAAAATGCTGTAACATCCATCAATATTAGATGTGTGGACATGGTGGTAGGATAGTTGCTAGTGTGTATACTTCATGAATTGAAATATAACCTAGTAAAATTGTATTACTATTTTGTTGTTTCATTTCATTTTAACAGTGAATTAAATATTTTGCAATACAAAACCAGTTCTCTTCTTAAAACACAGTTTTGGCATCTGCAAACTCCCCAAGGTCAAAATCATTAATACACAAAGGACATGTAAAAGAAACTGGATCTTCCTGGTATGGCAGAAGGCCCATCCATATTGTAAAGGTATGGCTCTCCTCCGAAAAGTGACTATAAAAATGGTCTCCAGGGGCTCCGTGCTTGGGTCTGAATAATTTTCATATCAGATGTGCTCCGTTTACAAGTAAAATGTTTGTTTTTTCTGTCACCCCTTCAAATTCCACTTGTATCTGAGAAACAGACTTCTCTGGTTTGTGCATGGTCACCAGTAACAAGAATTCTTGGGCAAAATTCTACTCATGCTATCTTCACTAGGGGATGCTCACTCATAACTAAGGACAAAATTTAACTGTGCAACTAGATGACTGTATGAATTAGATCTCAGTACAGCTCAGGCTCCCACAGCTGTTAGTTCTGCACAAATAGCAGAAGTAAACCTATTTTTGTCACTGAAGTAAGTAAAGGCAAACTCTGAAAGCACACCTACTCTAGAAAGATATTACATAGCAATTTTTCTGACGTAGCCGTGCTTTCAGGGAGTAGCATCGTGAAGGTCTTAACCGTGTGCAGACTTTACTGCTTTCTGTTTCATAGAGATGCCTTCCTGAATGAATTCAAATCTGCAATTTATCAATAATTATCAGTGTAATTCGGATAAGGTTTGAAGGTAACCAGTAAACATTTCCTCTCATGCTCCCACCTTCCCAAAGTGAGAGGAAAATAATGTAACTTCTCCCATCCCTTCAAGAAAAGGTTAAAAAAATAACTGACTATTCAGGAAAAAAAATTGATTTATTGCTCCAGGTAATTATTGCATCAGGGATTGCATGAAACAGATACTACTTGTTTTTGTATGGACACAAGAAAACCTGCACAATGGGTACACTAAGCTCCTCTTACATTTCCCACAACACGTTTTACAGGAAATGCACATTTTTCAATCACACTGTAATATTTTAAAATTTAATGTGGGAGTGGAATATTACCCAATTCCCAGTGCAGTCCTGAATCCACTCTCATGCAAAATATCCACAGCCTTTCAAAAACTGGGGTCCCATGCTGAGATCCAGATTTTCTGGGACTAGGTTAAATATAAAATATGACAAGAAAGCAGATTGTTTTTAGGACTTAGGGAAGCTGGATACACACGCCTACAGGGTGAGGGGAACAAGTGAATCAAAGAAGAAACACTTTAATCTTCATTCGCCAGAGCTTCTGCAATGAAAAGAACTTTACAGGCCTGCAATAGTAAAAGCAGTGAACATAGTCATTTTTGTGGTTTTAATGAGCTGTTAATTACCAGCTGAGTGGGGAATCCCTTCTCCCTCAGTCTCTCAGCTAGTTTTGTGCATTAAATGCAAAATAAGTTCAACTCTTCTGCTGCTTATGTAAGAATCTCACGTACTCCATATATGAGCCTCTTACTGCTTGCCACTGTCTATGATGGGCAGGTTCTGTGGTCTGCAATGTTACGTTTCTGCTCTTTGCAGCATGGTAACTCCAAATCATATGACTTTGATTTTAACTGCTTAGCTATTCAGTGCCTTCAGATGCCTTAATCTTAAATGAACATTCCAGAGGCTCACCCATAAGTTGCCCATCTCTTCAAGTAATATCTTCCAAGCCTCCTCCTGAAAAACACTTTTTTTTTTTTTTTTTTTTGTCTCTGAAAGATTTTTGACTGCCCTCCCATCTGGTTTGCTGATGTAAAGTTCTTGCCATTTGGAGGAAGATTTCACTCCATCTGTTCAGCTTGTCTTCTCAAAAATATTTTTAAAAACTCGCTCAAAATTTGACACACTCGCACTCTTGCGTTTCATTCTAAATTGTACCCTGTGTCACTTGGTGCTCAGTCTAGTGCCCTGAGAAATCTGGGGTTTTACAGACAAGCACATAGAAATGCATACAGAATTTGTAACAGATTTGTGCTGAGTACATGGAATGAGGATTCACTCCTGCCTGAGCTGGTGGTTTTTTGACATTAGTCAAATCTGAAATAACTCAATCTTTTCTAGTGATGGGTCATGCACCTATTGAAAGCATTATCCTAGGTTAGTGGGGGAATACACTGATGCTATTGTGATCAGTGCTGTATAAATGCCTGGCTAGTTAAGAATTGTCTGATTTTTCCCCTTTGAAAAATTAATAGATGGAATTTAGAACATAACTCTAGGAAAAAAGGAGGAGGAGGAGAGATCAGGAAAAAAAAAAAAAACAGTTCTGCCACCACTCCTCTGGGTTTTCCCCCTACGTCTTGCACCACCTCCTTCATCCTGGCAGAAAACCAGAGGAAGTGTGGTCTAGTAACTAGGGTCAAAACACTTGGATTCTGAAGCGTGTCCTTAGAGAAGTAACAATTCCATTGGCTCAATTTTTGACTGTAAAAAGGGAATAAAATTCACGTGTGCATCAAGGCCTAATGTTTGTGAAGTATTTTGGTCCTCTCAGTGAAGGTGCAAAGTCTCAATGATCTCATAATAAAATTATAATTCTAGTAAAGTTCCATTTTGCATTAATTAGACTGGCTTCACTCCCTTAACTGCAAGTTCCTATTTTGCTCCAGCTTCTAGGGGCTGGCAGGTACCTGTCACAATTAGGAAAGAAGTTGGAGTACAGTTGCAGTTTCCATGACACCATCACATCAGCTTTTGAACGACATTAGTGGGGGTGGATTTCACAGTTAACCTGTTCTTAATCTTCTACTAATCAAACTTAAGCCTGTGGTGTTGAGATGATTCGGGTGTTGCTGCTTTTATTCTGCGGGTAATGTAAATTGCGTTCATTGCTCATTATTCTTAAATTAGATTCACACTTGCTATCAGAAAACATTGTAGGCGCAGTAAAACTATGCGGACTGTCAAGTATCAGAGGGGTAGCCGTGTTAGTCTGGATCTGTAAAAAGCAACAGAGAGTCCTGTGGCACCTTATAGACTAGCAGACGTATTGAAGCATAAGCTTTCGTGGGTGAATCCCCACTTCGTCACCCATGAAAGCTCATGCTCCAATACATCTGTTAGTCTATAAGGTGCCACAGGACTCTCAGTTGCTTTATGCCGACAGTAAACCTCCAGCTCTATCTGTACCTAGATGTTTAAAAATTCACTACTATTGATCAGCTGTGCTCACTTTACATCTGGGAGCAGTGTCATCTCCATGGCTTGAGAGAGAATCTCATGTGCTGCCTCCCCTCTTGGCAACCGCATGACATCCCTGTGACAACTACAGCTATTGCTTACATGGAAAACTAACATTACAAACTTTAATTTAGTATCCATGTGACCAGCCACCTCTCTGCAAACCCACCAGCAAGTCTGTGAGCATCATTTTGGACCAGTTTGGAACTAGAGCCTTGGATGCCAGTGACGGAGATCTTTGATTACAAGAATTGAGTTAATTATTAGATTGACTATTTTTGGTTCTGGCATCAGTGTTGAAGTCCAGCTTGAGGATCTAAATCATTGCACCCTCTATTCCATGCCCACTGTGGAGGTTTTCATATTTTTGGCCTGTGAAAGGCCAGGGCTCAATTTCGTGTACCCTTGGAAGAGGGTGGTGTGGCTAGGTCATTGGTGAGGAAGTATACACTGTTAGTCCACAGTACAGTTGTGTACTAGAGAGAGTTTGAATCTAGGGTTACCATATCTCATAAATAAAAAAAGAGGACCCTCCACGGGCCCTGGCCCTGCCCATTTCCCCACCCCTAGCCCCGCCCCAACTCTGCCCCTTCCCCGCCCCAACTCTGCCCCTTCCCCGCCCCAACTCCGCCCCCTCCTCCCTCCCACTCCCAGCCACGGGGAAAGGGCTGCCCCAGTGCTACTGGCTTCAGGGTTTGCCGGGCAACCCCCAGACCCTGCGCCCCCAGCCGGCGCTTCCCCAGCGCAGCTGGAGCCCGGGAGGGGAAGCGCCCAGCCGGGGGTGCAGGGTCTGGAGGCTGCCCAACAAACCACGAAGCCGGTAGCGCTTGGGCTTCGGGCAGCCCCCTTGCCTCCGGACCCTGCACCCCCAGCCGGGCACTTCCCCTCCTGGGCTCCGGCAGCACAGGGGCTGCCCGAAGCCGGTAGCCGAAGAGGAGCAGAGCCTCCAGCTGCCCTGGCTCTGTGTAACTGACACTGTGACACGGGGGCTGCCCGAAGCCGGTAGCGCTCGGGCAGCTCGCTCTTAAACAGAGCCGAAGAGTCGGGGAGGAGCAGAGCCGCCATTTTCCCGGACATGTTCGGCTTTTTGGCAATTCCCCCCGGATGGGGGTTTGACTGCCGAAAAGCCAGACATGTCCGGGGAAAAAGAGGACGTATGGTAACCCTATTTGAATCTCCATTGGTTGCCCAGTGCTGACTTTGACAGTCACAGGTATTCTAATGCAACACCACATGCTCTTGTATAACACTTTTTTTTCCTAGCGGAAGTGAACTTCAGACTTTGCAATTTCAGACACCAGCAAGTGTTCAGCTGGCCAACTGGCTGCAAGGAGAATAGAGCCACCAAATAAACCTCCAACTGTACACTGTATTTTTAGCTCATTTTTTCTGTTACTGTGATTTGGATGGCAAGACATGAGTAGTGTATGAGAAACCTCTAAATCCAGCTCATTCTTTTTTTTTCATTGCTTGTATAATTAATGTGTGTATCCTAAACTGCTTCAGGCTGATTTTCAAATTGAACTCACTCTTGCCACAAATCCTGGTTCCATTTTAGTCCATTGAACCAACTGAATCCTCCCCCCCAGAGACGTTTGCGTGAGCACCGCCAGAGAAGGAAGCTCGACATCTACACCTAGCGCGCCAGCGCTGGGGTAACTCGACTGAGTCGCTGTGCACAAGTCGTCTCTCGGTGCATGGCCGGGGCCTGTGTGAACCCCAGTTCCGGGCCCAGCCTGAAGCCTCAGTGAACAGGACCAGAGTCGGTCTAAGGTTCAAGCCAAAGAAACCAGTTTTGGGGCGCTGGGCTGAGTGGTGTTCGGTTCGGCCTGCTCCCAGGCAGCGAGTGGGGCTACTCCCCAGGTGCCCGATCCCTGCAGGGAACCTGGCGGCTGCCCCTGCTGATGCCCAGGAGTAGCGTGGTGGGCTTGGCTAGGGGGCCATTGCCCTGGGGTCTCCTCAGGAGCTGAGCTCTTGGGGAGCCCAGGCCCCGCGGCCTGTGCTAGAGAGCCCGGGGCAGCTGGGCTGGAGTGGCAGCTGGGCCTGGGCCATGCACACGCAGGGGTGAGCTGAGTCCGCTGCAGTGCGGCCTCCTGCCGCTAGGCGCCGCTGCGTCCCCTGCCGGTGCCGGCGGGCAGCTGGGGCAGCTCCGCTCAGCTGGCTGGGCCCTGGCTGAGGGAGGCAGGGCCGCAGCGCTGCTCCCCACGCCCAGGTGAGGGGAGGACCTTGGGGGGCTGGGGCGCCGGGGGGAGAGGCCGGGGGCACCTTGGGGGGTTGGGGAATGGGGCTGGTGAACCTTTGGGGGGGCTAGGGACAGGGTGGGGGGGAAGGGGAGGGGGGACAGGGACTGAGGGGGTGGGAGGATGGGCTGGGGGGGTTTGGGGAATGGGGATGGTGAACCTTTGGGGGGGCTAGGGACAGAGTGAGGGGGAGGGGCTGGAGTGCGGGGGGAGGATGGGTCTGGGGGGATCTGGGAGGGGGGACAGGGACTGAGGGTGGGAGGATGGGCTGGGGGGGTTTGGGGAATGGGGATGGTGAACCTTTGGGGGGGCTAGGGACAGAGTGGGGGAGGGACTGGAGTGCAGGGGGAGGATGGGGCAGGGGGATCTGGGGGGGAGGGGCAGGTGCATAGAGGGGGACAGGGACTGAAGGGGTGGGAGGATGGGCTGGGGGGGTTGGGGAATGGGCATGGTGAACCTTTGGGGGCAGGGGCTACGGACAGAGCGGGGGGGGTGGGGGGGACGGGGACAGACCGGGGGGGGAAGACTGGGATGGGGCACCTTGGGGAGGGGCTGGAGTGGAGCTGGAAATGGGAAGACAGTGGGGATGGGTCCGGGGGACCTTAGAGATAGTTTCTTCGCTGGGTGTCCTTGGGGCCAGCCAAGGTAGCATCAACTTTAGGGTCCGTTCACCAGGCCTGCTCAGCATCCGGGGGGTATGTGTAAAAGAGATCAGGAGTTTGGCTGGGTTCATGCTTGTCCCAGGTGAGCTCCGTGTGACCTAACGTTCTTGTTCTTATTCTACAGAGCCGCCCGGGACCCAGACTGGTGAACTTCTCTGCTCTCAATCTCCAAGATGAGCAAAAGCACTCGGACTGTGCCAACAGGGAAAAGGAAATTCTGGGATTTAAAACAAAAATGGTTTGTGTTAATAATGTCTGGTGGGTGTTAATAATGGAGAGGGGGAATTGTGCTTTTCAATAGCTGGCACGGGCAGTGCTTTACTTTGGCAGGGGATAAGGCAAAATTCACCCCTGAGATCAGTGGGGCTCTAATCATGCCTTGGCCTCGAGCAGGCCCGCTGCATGGGGTGAATTTTGCCCTGAATGGCAATGAAGTTTCTAGAGAATTTCTACTTAATGCCCCCACCATTCCTTCTGAGGGGCCCAGCTTGTACCATCTTCCTGTCTTGTCACAGGACTGGCTTGTTACTCTGCTCCTCCTTTGTTGAGGGGCAGTGAGGCCTCCTGAAGTTAAAAGCTGTAATAGAAAAATAATAACGCACAACTCATTTGACCTTTTTGATATTCTGTAATTTGATGAGTGGCTGCCTGGTCCCATTCTCCCCGTCAGAGGCCCAGTGCAACAAGAAACCGATCATAACATTAACTGCTTAAAAAGTTAAGGCAGTCGCTGGCTTTCTTCTGCCTCTCACAGGCTTTGCTGAACATTGCCAGTGCCCTGATGCTAAGGATGAATAGGGCTTGGAACAAGAGAAAACTTCCACTCTTATCAGAGTGATAGCAAAGAGACTCATTTGTATAGTGCTCGCATATATGTGCAGGAGGATTCCATTTCTGGGCTCAAACCTGTGTGTGTGTATGTATGTGTATAGTATAAATAATCACACACATATGCATATTGTATATTTCATCTTGTGGCGTGAAAACTTTGTTGATTCCCATTCCCAGTATGAGAGAGAGAATGTGATTGGTGGTCTGAAGCCTGCAGAACGTTCAGCTGAACACATAAGCGTCGAGGCTCTTTCAGTTCCTAATTCTGTGGGTTTCCCTCTTTTGTTTGCCTGCTCGCATCAGTGGGGGGACAAGTAGAGTCAGATTTTAACGTGCTCATCACTCACAAGCTGAACCAGATTTTCAACTCCTACTTAGGCACATAAATAAGAGCCAGATTTTCAAACTGTATCCAGCAGCTCCCATGGTGACACTGTGGGCAGATTTTCAAAACAGCTCAGCCCTCAACGTGCTGAAATCTTTTGAAAATATCATGACTTATGTAGAAGCTGAGATCTCATGAAAATCTGTCCCTTTATGCTGCACCTTCACCTACTAAAATGGTGGGCCAGAAGAGGCAAAGGAGACCGATGAGCTAGTCAGAGCCAGCTCTCAACTGTGCTAATGAGTATGAGCCATCTGCATGGGGTTTTTGTTTGTTTGGTTTGTTTGGTTTGTTTTTGTTTTTAAGCTGGGTTACCGGAAACTGCTTTGGTATAAACATGGTTTCCTAAACAGTGTTGCTGGGGCCAAACCATTTTTTAAACACATAGTTTGGACTCATCTATGGTGGCCCACTAGACTGCACTAAAGGCTTGTGTTTACTGCGAAGTTAACTCAACTGTTGCCCCTGATTTGTGTCCTATCCACACAAGCACTGGGGGAAAGATGTTGCATTTTTTGATCAGCTCTAGTGGCCTGAGCTACAACTTAGGGCTCCCAGTCCAGTACTTCGGCCACTTGACAATACTGCCACTCTCTAGTCACATAACCTGGCTGTGCTTAATTTTACCCACCTGCAAAATGATTGCTATGACACATACCTGTTTCACAAGGGGTGAGGAGGGTGGCCGGGCTTCACTGAATGTCGGAAAAGTGTTTTATGAGAACGGGGTGGAAATTGCTGTGGCAAGGAAAAGTATAAATACCCATGTTTCTAAACCCAAATCCGGGGGGAGGAGGGGGAGGGGAGGAGAGGAGAGGAGTGTTGTCTAGTGGATAGAGCAAAAATTAGAAGATGGAAGAGCCCATACCACAGACTGCCTACATGGCCTTGGGCGAGTAACTTAAATCTGTGCCTCACTCTCCCTGCCCCCAGTCTGCAAAATGGGGGTGATAATACCATCTCCCAGGGGCTGGATCTTTTCACGGAAGGTGCTGTGGCGGTGTTCTGTTTGTACAATTGACAAGCCCTTCTGAGTCAACAGCCTGAGTGTCAGGGGATGGGATTTCTAATAAGCAAGATCCTAAACCCCCCAGCATAGAAATTCTGCCAGTCTGAGCTCCAGGACTGCTAGAATTATGCATTTTTCATTGGTTCATCAGGGAGAAGTAGCTGTGCTTCTCTTTAATTGATGAATACAGCTGAGAGTTTGTCAAGCCTAAGAGTGAATCACCATTTAAAGCACAGAGTTATTCCCAAGTGTTTGCACCAGGCTTCAGCTGTTGGGAGCAGAGGGAGGTTTTCCGGGTGAGGTGAAGGCTTAGTAGGCAGCTGCCAAAGTATTCACTATGCATGAAAATCAGTTAAGGAGAGACAGTTAAAGAAGATGACAGTCCATGCAGTCAGCTTTAAAAAGCTGCTGGAGAAGGATTGGCAGAGTCATACAATGTCACATCGAGAGAGAGCCAACTATCGGGAATGCTGTCAGCTGCCCCTTCAGAAATTCAGTGATACCCAGAAGAGAGGAGGGGATCCAGCCTGCAATCTGAAAGCCAGGCTTCCCAGTATGTTAATCCAAAAGAGGCAAGAGCCATTTTTTGCGTGTTCAAAACTTTTCCAACAATAGGCACCATAATATGTCCTGAGCAGGGGCTGTACTTTGCCCTACACACTGGCTGGTGCACCTCACGCCTGACCATGAGCAGCTCCTGCTATCCCAGTCCTGAGCCGCTATCCCAGCTCTTGCAGTGCGTCTCAGTCCTGACCTGCTATATCCACTGCAGTTCCAGTGCCCTGCACAGTCTGCCAATGTACCACCATCCTGACCTGCAGCATCCTCCATTCTCCTGTACCATACAGTCCTCAGCTCTTCCAGGTAGAGGCTTTAACTTTTAAGGGCGAGAGTGTAGGTCTGATGGTTTCTCCTGGGCCCTGGTACTTGATCGTGACCAGATGCTGTGGGTTATAAAAGACCTTGGGTCTCCAGTTCTGGGCCTGTGGTGCTCCTCTATACCTGTGCTGTGGTCCAGGCTTGCTTTGGAGGTTATTACTATGTTGTGGTGTGTGTGGCTGGAGTGTGATTTTCAAGCAGAATACTTACCTCCCAACCTGTGTCTACACTAGATTTTTCCCCCACTGTTCCTGCCAGAGGTGGAGCTGCATTGGTGTCAGAAACAGTAGGAACCTTGACAAAATAACTAGTGTGATCATAGCCCCATTAAACTATCTGCCTCAGGTATTTATAGAGCACTCTGTGATGAGAGGATCTGGAGCAATGCTGGCATGAAAGGGCCTGTGCTGAGCTTGCCCAGGAACAGAGAACCTCTGAGTCCCAGTAAAGATAAGAGACGGCAGCATAGTAACAAGTGGAAAGGTGGTGAGAATTGCAGCCTGCTAGTGACAAAGCAGAAGCCCTTGTTTTGCAAGGTTTGCAATGAGCACATGGCATGAGTGTTAAATCCCCTACTGCTGATGGGCAGGGGCCTCTGTATGTGTGATCCAAGGTGAAGGATAAGCTCCAAGTCTCTTGCACAGGTGACTTTGGAAGGTGAAACTAGAGTATCTGTTCTTCTCAGTTTAATATCTGATACGTCCTCTATCTGAGGACTATATATTAGAATGACTTGTGACCTTCAGGTGTAGCTGGAAAGGGTGTCTCAGAGGGAAGAGAGAAATCTACTCTCTGGCAAGCGTGAGACAGAGCGAGGAAGGCAGCAATGCAGATTCCTCCCAACTTGTGTCCATAAGAGGGAGGGAGAGAGGTACACTGGGGTGAGGTGGGGACAGAGAGCGCTGCGCCTGTGGCAGCGTTCAGGACTTGGGGAAAGGGTCCTCTGCAAGCCTTTCTATCAGGAATACTGCTGGTGCAGGCCTGGGAACCTAGACTGCCGGTGTGGAAACAGGGTGAGATGCACTCTGCACTGTGGAGCCCAATAACCTTTAAAGGAGGAAGTGGAAATATTGGTATTTAATAACTCTCTTCTCCTGTCCAAAGGGTGGGGGAGGAAGATGAAGGGTGGCTACTTATAAAGTACTGTTCTTTTGAGCTTTAAAAGGCAAATCGTGGGGTGATCAAGAGCCACCCATAATTCTGCCCCCCAGAGAGTCCTGTTGGGAGCACAGCATGCCCAGCTGGAAGGACTCTGACTGGATGCTTTCAATGGTGTTTGAAAGGGATGGTGTCAGTGCACATCCGGGCATCCTGGAGGCACTCTGCGTGATGTGGTGAAGCCCTGGTGTGTGTGAGGGGCACTGTGGAAGCCTGTGCTGAGCTCCTCTGAATTATGGATGAGCTTTCTGCTTCCAGCACAGACATGTACAGCACAAACTGTGCAGCTCCTAGGCACCTTTGTTGGTTACGATACTAAAATGTCTCTTTGAGAAACCACTGGCTGCTCTGTAGCCCGGCCTCGTGTTCTGAATGTGTCTGAAGACTGCAGATGTTGCTCATGTCGGTGATTAGACAGCATGGAAAGAGGTGGCCAGTAATAGCTGTTTCAGCTGTAAAGTTCTGGGTCTGCAAAAGCTTCCAACCATTATCACTTCCAGTCTGAGCCCCCCATCTAAATTGGGGTATTTCTCACTGGGCTCCTTTCCTTCTGAACAAGCTTCTGGACTTTCCTAACCTAGGTGTGCAGATTTCTAGCCTAGTTTGTGTTTTAAATGTGGTGTGGATTTTTTTCTCTTTGTTCAGATTAATAAAGCAGCCAGTCCATTGTCCTCATCACCCCCATGTAATATACTGAGAAAGAACCAATTCTAGCCCCGTGTTCATTGCAGGCAAGGTGAGAGATTAAATAATGTGTTTAAAATACCTAGAAGTAGCTGCTTGGACATGGGGTCCTGGATTAATTCTACTGTGCTTCCTTTGCAAGACAGATGCCTGTGAATTGTTTTTTGCTGAGTAGCTCTGGTTTTTTCACCTGCATATAGAACACGTGTTTTTGAGCAAGTGATGGTACAATAGCAAAGGAGCTGTGATCTGCCCTCCTCCCTACAGGTCAGCTAGAGAGAGCTGCAAGGTACAGATCCAATTTTAATCATGGGCAGCAGGGAAGGGCTGACTGATCTGTGTGCTTTCCATCTCCAAACACTGTGTTCTGTAGGAACAATCTCTCTCTTTTAACAGGGGTGCAGGGCATCCCTCTGAATTCAGAAGCCAAGGCTTTTGTCAAGTTGAAATGAAATGCTCTTGAATAAGATCAGGCATTGTAGCTGGGGCTGGCAGGCTGAGCTCCTGGGGGTCTCTGCAGAAGCAGCGTTCTGCTGAGACACTGTCTGGAAATAGAATCCTCAAAGTACAGCTGGGATCAGAGCTTCCTGCAGCTGGCTTTATTTTCTGGGTTTTGAGGCCTTTCATCTAAGCCAGGCAGGAGGATTTTGGAGCAGTTATATTTATAAAGGCTGTAGGAGAAAGAACCCTCTCACACCACCCCCAGTCACAGGGATCCGGTCTCTCTCCTCATCTGGTAAGTTTATAATTATTCACGGCCCACCCCGAGCCCCATCTTGGTGAGCAGGATCCCGTCACACCCCTTGGTTTAGACAGATGCAGGAAGTTGTGCGTCTTTCTCCATGATGTGGACCAGACTCTTTGCACCAACATAACTGACCTGGGATAATCCTACCCTTGTGGCTCCAGGTCCCCTCTGATGTGCTCCTTTTACACCCTCTATGAAAATTCAATAATTGCCCCCCAGCCTGCAGTGTCACTACTGTAGGAGTATGTATTGAATCAGCGTTCCAGGACACCACGGTCCAGTTCAGTTTGGGATTGCCCCTCTACTCACCCCATATCTGCCCTCCTTCTGCAACATCTGTCTAATTAATTAAACCTAAACATAGATGGATTCTTCCCTTTCTCTGAGTGGGGAATTGCTCCCCCCTGTATGCACACAGGGAGCTGAGCAAGCGGCACGGGCTCTGGGTTAGGAAGGAGATAGGTGTCCTTTTCCCAAGATCTCTAAAGGGAATCCCCTCCAACAGCTTGCAAAGCTTCCTGTTCTCTGCCCAGTCCACCTGCTTCCTCTTTTCTCCGCCTGGGGTGTGGAGGAGCCTTCGATGTCATTGAAAGGGAAACCCAGGCTGCCTTTGAACAGTGTTATAAATAAACAGAGGTATAAGATGGCGTGAAAGCTCATCCAATGCCCTGAAGGTGGCAGGAGCTTGAATTTCTTGCTGTTGCACACAGGGAGGATCTTGGTGACCAAGGGAAGGGGATGATTTACAGCTCAGCAAATGGGGAGGGGATGAACTCGCTCTCTCTAGCTGACTTGCTCACACTCAGGCCTGCAGCGAAGGACTAAAGTCAGCATTTCATACCCAGCAATTGATTGAGGGGTGAAGTGCTGCCTGTAGGGATCTCTACTAACCCTCTCACAGCATGGGTACGCCCCCTCTTGGAGTTGCCTTGAATGGTGAGCATAGGCAGTGCCTGTATGAACAGTATTATCCAGAAAAGGCAGTGTGTGCTGTAATGGGGTTGAAAAGCTTCCTTCAACCTGTTGGCTACTTAGGTGGATTACACCTGACAGGAGAGTTTGCTCTAAGGTGGGACAATTAAAAAGATAATAGCTGTACAGGTTCCTATGCATTTATTGCGCCTCTCTGTGCTTCCTTGTCTCTCCTCTTTGTGCTTCCTTGTCATTAATGATCTGGAGGATGGCGTGGACTGCACCCTCAGCAAGTTGCAGATGACACTAAACTGGGAGGAGTGGTAGATACGCTGGAGGGTAGGGTAGCATACAGAGGGACCTAGACAAATTAGAGGTTGGTCCAAAAGAAATCTGATGAGGTTCAACAAGGACAAGTGCAGAGTCCTGCACTTAGACAGAAGAATTCCATGCACTGCTACAGACTAGGGACCGAGTGGCTAGGCAGCAGTTCTGCAGAACAGGACCTAAGGGTTACAGTGGATGAGAAGCTGGATATGAGTCAGCAGTGTGCCCTTGTTGCCAAGAAGGCCAACGTCATTTTGGGCTGTATAAGATGGGGCATTGCCAGTAGAGTGAGGGATGTGATCATTCCCCTCTATTCGGCGTTGGTGAGGCCTCGTCTGAAGTACTGTGTCCAGTTTTGGGCCCCACATTACAAGAAGGATTTGGAAAAACTGAAAGAGGCCAGTGGAGGGTAACAAAAATGATTAGGGGGCTGGAGCACATGACTTCTGAGGAGAGGCTGAGGGAACTGGGCTTGTTTAGTCTGCAGACGAAAAGAGTGAGGGGGGGATTTGATAGCAGCCTTCAACTACCTGAAAGGGGGGGGGGGTTCCAAAGAGGATGGAGCTTGGCTGTTCTCAGTGGTGGCAGATGACAGAACAAGGAGCAATGGTCTCAAGTTGCAGTGGGGGAGGTCTAGGTTGGATATTAAGAAAAACTTTTTCACTAGGAGGGTGGTGAAGCACTGGAATAGGTTACCTAGGGAGGTGGAATCTCCATCCTTAGAGGTTTTTAAGGTTAGGCTTGACAAAGCTCTGGCTGGGATGATTTAGTTGGGGGTTGGACTAGATGACCTCCTGAGGTCCCTTCCAACCCTGATATTCTATGATTCCTGGGGGTGATCCTCAGCCCTGATTTCCCCTTTGGCTTAGCACATCTCTTAAACTAGACCAGAGGAAGGAATGGGCTGGTGTGTGCGGTATGGACGAGTGAACAGAGGCCTTTGTCTGGCCTTAGTGTCTGTGGGGACAGTAAATCGCCCACTGGCTCATTTGACATGTGCTGTATATGGGCCAGAGAGGAGCCCAGCCCTTGGTGAATCCGGCTACAAAGCTTTAGGGTCACCTTATTTGCTGTTGTACAGATCCCTCATTAATAAAGCACGAGGAGGCTGCAGGTCAGCTCTCTCTAGAGTCTCACCTGGCTTGTAGATGTGTTGCGCCCTTACTTGTGGAAACAAAGGGCTGGTTTATTGACTGAGGTGCACACAGCGAACATATCGATTTCTCTGTAATCAAGTGCACACTTCTCCAAGGTGCTGGCACTTGCAGTGGGAGAAAGATAGCATGCAGCCTGGATCTTTTGGTTGTTTTAATAGCAGTAGTTAATAATCCTTTCAGAATGCTTCAGTTCAGCCACCACTGACCATGTGTAGCATCTGCACCCCCCTGCACCTGTGAATTCCAGTCTTGCAATGTTTGAGAATAAAACGTATTTCTGTGAAGTGGTCAGGTGCAATGCAGGCAGGCAGGCTGCTGTGGTGCCTTGAGAACTCTGGGACCTTACAACTGCAGTTCCTTAACTGGCTCCCAGCTGAAATGGGGTGAACAGATAGCAGGCTTCCAGTAACCAAGAAGCTGTTATATTAAGTCAGCTTCTTATTCTCTCACTACATGAGGAACAGCATTTGGAATGGTAGGATCATTGCCCCAAGAAGGCACAGCCTACACCTTGGGGAATAGTTGCTCGCTTGTTTAGATTGTGGGGAAAACGTGCACACCCCTTGCTCTGGCATAGATTTCTTTACCCTATGAAAATTCTATCCCTGCCCAGGCAGCTATTAGTTATACAGGCTTTCCTAATATTTAATCTGAACTTTCCCTGCAGTCTTATTTCTAAAGGGACACAGTCCTTCCCACCAAGCCCTTGTGAGGGACTGTGATAGATGTGAGACATGCTCTAGCAATAACTAGTTACTGTTAGGTATGTGCTACTCCTGTACATTTACTCTGATAAAACCTAAACTTATGTAGAGTTCTGTCCAGCTAGTGCTCTTTTCTCACTGATGAGCTCATTTATTTTGAGTGATCGTAGCCAGTTCTTCATTAGTCTTATTTGCTCTGCCTTTTTCTCTAAAGCTGCCCTGTGCTTTTTAACTAAAAGTGTGGCATTGGAACCTGACCAAACAGCCCCCCGTGTCTGGTTAATTCACCCCAGTACAGCGTACCTGGCTTTTTATTTTTGGCAACAGTGTCACATGGAATCTGTCAGTTGGTCTCACATGCTGAGCCCTGGGTTCCTCTGGTACTGTTATTAGGGAGGTAATTTTATTGAACTCAAACGCAGTCAGCTTATGTTGCATTTTAATCCTCTTTCAGGTTGGTAGCCTCTGAATTTGATCGGCAAGCTCACCACTCAAACCTTCTGAAATGAAAAGGCTGAACAGCAGGATCAGAAAAGCACTTCAAAGAAAAGGTAAGGTTTTTCCTGTTAACTTAACAGGGGGGCAGCGACTTTCCCGCATAGCCACCTAGCACAGGAATCTCTCTAGCATAACTTGAGACAATAAGAGCCTCTGAAAGGAACTACCTTGGGGATTATGCTATTAATATATTGCACTAGCATAAGTTTTAAAGTTGTAACCTTAAACACATGAAAAAATACAGAGCAAGTGTAATCACAAGGCATAGTTTTGTCTTAGATTTCTCTGGACCCTGAAGTCAACTGCATGGTCTCAGAGGACAGGTATTGGCCCATATATTAACAGTTTGTCTAGGAATTCACAAGGCTCTGTAAAATGGGGGAGAGTTACTGTGAGAAACAACTTTGGTACATACCTATTTGAACATTCAACCTGTAGCATTTGTGGTGTTACTCTCACATCTAAAAATATAAGAGATTCCACTGTGTACTCTCCTGCTTGCGCGCACACAAACTTTCAAGGTGATCAGTAATGTTCACTTGTCTGAGTACATGTGTAGAAGTCTTTCTACAGTAAAAGCTGTACTTATCACCCTCAATTCAAAACAGAGCAGCAATTTTGGCTTAACCTTTCGAATAAAAACCTATTTATCTCTGGCCTGATATTACACAGAAAAAAAATCTGTTAAAAGAAAGAGGAGGAGGTTGGGCATTTAATGTGAAACTTAGTCCCCAGGCCTCCACCCCCAGGAACTGGAGGTGCTTGCTCCTCTTCTACTGAGAACTGGGGTGTTGAGCAGAGCACCTCGCCTTAGACCTTCAAAGAACTTTCCCAATTTTTAATTAAAAAAAAAATCTAAATATACAGCTGTGTAGCAGGAAATTCCAGCTTGGGATTTAGGATCCCATCACAGCTACAAACAGCCCCCCCTGCATTTGGCTTTACTGCTTATGAGCTTAGTGTGGCCATCCCTAATTCATAGGCTATAAAAAGTGCCCACTTCCCTGCCAGGAACAGTGTTTTTTTTTTAAACACAATTTGTGAAAATCTTCAGAGAGCCCCTGTGGCTAGTTTGTGTTGGATTCAGTCACACGCACACAACAGTGTGTTTCCTTTGCAAAGGCATTACAATCCACACTCATTCTATACCGTGCTCCCATCCCCAAGGCAAGGAGGCTGCCAGCAGCCTCTGAAAAGCTGCGTCACACCTGTCTGCGCAGACAATGGCCTCACTATTCAAAGGAGACTAGCCTCTTCCTTGTTTTAGTCTCCCACGCTTCATGCTCTAAAAAGCAAAAATAGTTTCCCATTTGAAATTAGACCTACACTGCAGTTCAGCAAGGTTTACTAACAGAGTTGGACACACCAATCAGTCACAGCAACACAGATCCTGTTTGCAGAGAGAAGCTTTTTATTGTACTTTGTTGGGAGCAAATGAAACATGTGAGGGCTTTACATACCAAGAATGCAGCAGTGCCAGGTTACATTCAGTGGCAGGTGAACTAAGGTTACAGTGCAAATATCACTGCTCTCTACAGTTAACAGCAGCTGGCATACAAACCACAACACAGAGAAGTAATGTAGATACAGCATCATAGGTAATGAGGCAACTTAACATACAAAGAGCATTCGATTTACTTTGCCTTTGCAGGTTGCTTTATAGATGCTGTGAGTAAACATACCCTATTTTAAAATTCAGTGTGCAGTTACTCTGCCCCCAAATTAAAACACCATTTGGAGTATTCACATTACACTTTTTACAATATACACAACTAAGGTTATTGCCAAGTTACTTCCTACTTCAAATTACACTATTTACAATGTAATATTCAGGAAAAGTTTCAACAGCAGAGTGTCCTTTACATGAACTAGGAGAAATATTTTATTTTGTAATGGATTCTATAATTAAGCCACAGGGATCTCATGTACTTTATTCAGAAGTTTATCTCTCAGCAATTTTTTAATAGAGCAAGTTACTGAAAAAAATAGATGGATTTGTCCAGTGTTACCTATTGTGCAAGTTACTGAAAGTGTTCAGGGACTGAATAGCAAAAGTTTAGATTTTTATAATCAATGTTAGATCCAATCTTAGTGTAAAAATAAATGCTCTAGCCTCAGTGCATGAATAAGTGCATCTGTCAGCCAAAGGTCAGATCTCTATGGATGAAAAGGAGAGTTAGAGAATAGATCTTTTGTTTACTATCCTGATCCGCAAAGAAAAACAAAGTCATTGAAGTCTAGAAAGAGAAGTACCCAACAAGTGATTTATAGGATTACATTCTCTATTTCCAGTATGTGTGCATATTGTTTACATGAAGGCTAAAGGAAGAGAACTGGAACCTCCCTATAAGCACTAGAGACTAGCTCCTACCTCAAGGCAAAATAATCCTGTACAAACCCCCATTTGCTGGAGACTGCCACAGTAGAGTGTGGTCACAGTGGCACCACCTCCAGACAGCTCTCCCCCCCCCCCCCCCCCAAAAAAAAAAAACACGTTTTCATTTAGTTCAGTTCTGAACATGAGCATGACCAAACTGAGTCAGTGACTTAGGTTTTGTTATTTTGAACTGGCTTCTATGCCTCTCTAAGCCATGGATTCTCCAGTGCAGTGAGTTTAGCAAATGAATTTAAATGAAAAAGCAATCAATACAGAGTTGTCAGATTCCTCTGACATGCAGCTAAATCAAAGAGGTTTCCAAACTAAAATGGAGAGAGAGAGAGAAAGTGGGGCCTGCCTGAGCATGAAATGCTGGTTTAAAGCTTCCCCTCCATCTCTCTCTTACATCCTGTAAGTGGAGTCGTCATACGTTTGACTAAAATCACAACTGGGCTTCCAGAATTTTTCTGACTTCCAAATCCTGAATTTGCTCAGTGTAACTCCTCCAGCTGGGTTTCTGCCTCCTAAATCTTCACCAGTGAAAGACCCTACAGCTAGAAGTGTAGCTGACAGTTCATGCCATGCTTTGGCCAGTGTAGCCAAGATTGCTGAAAGGTACTAGTGATTCTGATTGCTCACCTTGAGACAGCTTGGAGAGCAAGTCTCACATTGGGCCCTTGAAATATTGGCCACTTTTGAAAACCGTGGTCTCCTTCTTCCATAACTGCTCTGCTAAGTTAAAAGGCCATGGTACACACATACTTGTCAGTTACTTGAGTGCTTTTGAAAATTCAACCCACTGCCAGAATTCCCATTTAGAATTGGGCGTCCCAAAAATTCTGGTCTAGGTGGAAATCAGATGACCCTTTAGCAAGAGAAAGAAATAAGGGACCAGAGTTTGGTCTCTGCCTAGGTTTGAAGGAATCCATCATCTTCATGCGGTAGGAGAATTTGTTGACCCAAGATATCTTCAGTTTGGTCAAATATTGATTAGGTATAGGATTGCAAATCTGACACTGTACTTTTGGAAACAGATAACACTGAGGCAGCTTCCCCTTTTCTTTTCAGCAGGGCAATAGTTTAAACTTTAAACTATTTGTCCTTAAGGACTTTCAAATATCCACTATTTAGTTTTCTAACCAGGTGTTTAAGGATATCTCTGTCCCCAACAGGGCAGATAACTGGACAAAACTTCAGAGTTTTTTCTGCAGCTGTTCTGAATTGCTTTGAGGGCAGATTTACCACCTTAAACATGCATTGCCCAGAGTGTGCTCTATATGTGCTGTAGCTCCTGCCTTTTACCAGTTTAAAATGTTTTTCCTAGACAATAGATGTCATTAGAAATCAACACCAGTCTTTATCACAGTGCTCAGATGCCCAGAAATAATCACTAGAAAGAGTTGTAACAAACAGTATTCATACTCACTGAGAGAGCCCACTTTTTAAAAGCAGCACAGCTCTGATTACCCTGCGTTAGTTTGCTTTGTGTCGCATGCAATAAAGTCTTCCTTCTGGTTGGAAAATAAGAGGCTCTTTGCAAGAAATGTTGACTAAGCAACATACGTTGGTTAAATTCTACTTTTTTGAGGTCAGTTGATAGAATACCCTTGCAAGATTAACGATTGAGAATATAGGTTTTTCCAATATGAAGTTTTGCACCTGCAAACAGCATTAGATTAAAAGTGCTAAGCTGGCCACCTTTGTCCACTCTGCCTGCAGCCCTTCATTATAGTGCTGCAGGTCTCACCAGTGCTCTGTTCCTCCTAATTGTGCCTGTTATCTTAAGCTGCAGTTGTTGTCCACTGCAAAGCTGACATGGTGCGGCCCTGAGTAATTCTGTATTGCTTATGCTTACAGAAGCTTGTGCTTTTGAGAACAGAAAAGTCAGCACTAAAGGGGAAAAAAAAGGAACCAGGCACAGTGTTCATGTGAAATTTCCCTGCATTGTTTAACCAACTAATTCATGGCAATTCTGAGGAGTGGAACTGAAAAATCACCTTGTGCTTTACTCTGTTAATTATGGTATTGGTTTCTCTCTAACTTCCTTGTTGTCTTAGAGAATTAGACAAGAATATTTTGACATTCCATTCAATACTGATCAGATGAAGCTACTGTGGTTTTGTCACTATTGGTTATATTGAAAGTGTGTGCCTCACACCATGCAATTGCAGTTTGTTACAACAGTACCCCCTCTGCTGTACAGGCAGGTTCTATGGCAAGAGTTTAGAGGATAAGCAGAGTGCCCCATGCTTGAGCACTATCTAGATTAACAGGGTTCTACTGTACTTTCCATGTCAAAATTCAGCTTCAGGGTAACAGTGCATAGAACGCAGTGGGGAATTTCATCTTCTCATTGGATCTCACACGCTGACTTCTGAAATCTTTCCATTCTGTCCCTGTGTGTTCAACCATAAAGCATGCCTCCAGCTCTGTAATCTAATCTGCTGCAATGATGTACCCAGAAGTCTTTAGCGTCACTACTCTGGCTACTTTAAAGTCTTGAGTTGAGGCACTGACAAATCCTGACACATTATAGAGGGGGGGAGAGAAAATAGTTCTGGTGAAAGATACCAGATTTGCAGCCATGGAGGCTGAATCCCTGTTTTTACAACATTTATAGCAGAGGCAGTGGAGACCTCCCCCCTCAAGGGTGGAGAAGGGAGGTTCAGTGTCCATTTCTGCACCTGGCCTCTTCCTGCCCTCAGTTCATTCTAATGCTGAACAGGGAACCTGGTGCTTTCCGTACGTGGATGAGCATGCAGCTAGAAGCTGCATCCATCAGAAGTGTTAAGAACTCAAAAGTAATAGAACCATGCTAGAGGGGCAGGGACTAGGGCCCTTTTCTCCCATGTCCACACAGTATTTATTTATTTTTTAAAAAGGTCTGACTCAGTTCAGCCAGTTTGCAGCTCTTAGTTCCTTTTAGAAGTGGTTCGGTTTGCATCTTCCTGCAGAGACATCAGCCCAGCTGTTTTCACCCCCTTTCCCCCCCCCCCCCCTTCTAGCCACAGGCACTAACTTTCCTTGGCACCAGTAGGTGCTCGCAGCGGCCCCGCTGCGTTCCTCTTCCTCCTCCCCCTCCCTTAGCTATTTCGCTGTGCAAGCGCTGGGAGGAAGGGGGGAGATGCAGGGGAGGAGGCGGAGGTGAGCGGGGGAGGTCAGGGAGCTGCCCGTGGGCACAGAGCACCCATGGAGTCAGCGCCTATGCTTCTAACCCAATCATGAAACACCTGAGTGTTCTTAAAGGTGCAATCCTCTGTATGGTGGTTAACAGTCAAATTGCCACAGGCATTTAGGTTGGGTATTGGATAATGTGGCTCTGTAGTTACATAGTTCAGATGCTTTGTTTCTTACAAATCTGGTTGATAATTGGGCCATTAATAATAAGGTGGCTCAGAATTCCATGGCTGAGAAAAGGCCTTCAGACTTTGCCAATTTTTCTGCAGACTCCTTTTGGACTGTTCATTTTAATATACTTAAATAACCATTAAATTACCCTCCCTATGCCTCACAATATATGGTACTAAAATGTAAAGAGTAGGACACCAAATACAACAGGATAAAACAATCCAAAATAGATTTTGGACGTGGAGATGTAGCTGCCTCAGCTCTAAGAGGCCAGCTCATTTTGCAAAACATTGCAGTGTCACATAGTAACAGACAGCACCTACTCTCTTAGCAAAAAACCCCAGATCCTAGGGATGGACATTCTTGACCTTCACACCTGCTTTTGCTTTCCACTAAGAATCAGTTACAAAGAGAACCACTTACCTGTATGCTGAAGTGCTCCTGTTCCAGTGCTGGGGGGCGGGGGGAGAGGGGTTTCATGGTCATTAATGAAACTGTGCACTGAGCTGAGATATACCAAGGTATGAAGCAGTAACAGGTGTGGATAAGTAATAGAATAATGGCAGAGAACGTTCCTGATCAGATTTCTGTCGTACACCAAAACGCAGTGTCAAATTAACTTACCAGACTTGGTTACCTCCAAAATGTGTTCTGTCAAGAAACTAAGGATGAAAACAGATGCCACAATCTTTGGGCATGGACTTCCGTGTGGCAGACAGCAAGAGTTTCTCCTGAGAATTGCTCTGAAATGGCTATAATAAAATTTCCACTTTATTATAGAGATCGGTTTCACAACAAACTAGATTTGCTAAAAGAGTAGAAAAATGAAATCACTGGGCAGTTAACAGACAAGCCGTCTGCACCCATTAGAGATGGTAAACATGTTTTTCCAAGAGATTTATTCAATGATGAGATTAAAGAATAGGTGCCCTCTGAATACTAAAGCTGCAGCTACTGGATTTTTAAGGCAAAAGGACTGCACATCTCAACAGTCTTCAGTTGAGTCCTGAAGGTAGGTAGTTTTCAATCTCCTGATGTCAGAGACACAGGTCGGTCCTCCCCTGCCTGGAAACACCAACACTTACCTTGTGTTTGCACATCATCACATAGCCAAGAAAGTCAGTGTTCTTTGCTTTTAAGCGACACTGCCCTTGAGCTGTTTAGCTCAGCCACACCTATGGGATTTCTCCGCATGAGCTGTCTCTGAGACCTCATTGGAACCAGTCTGAAATTTTAGGGTTTCTTTCCTCTACAGAAGCAGCCTGATTAATCTGAATGGAGTGCAGGCGGCTATCGAGCAGAATTCCAAGTAGTATCCAAAGCAGGAGCTGCCACAGAAATAATCCCACCCATCTGTTATGGGTACATGGAGGCAAAGCCAGTTCCCCAGAGAGGAAAGATCACTTTTGCTGGAGTGGTCAACCAGGACTCCAGATACCACCTGAGGACTAAGTTTGAATCCTGTGACATATTCCCTCAGTGCCTGAAGTTAAAGAGACAAAGTGGGTGAAGTAATATCTTTTATTTGACCAATTTCTGTTGGTGAAAGAGACAAGCTTTCGAGCTTACACAGAGCTCTTCTTCAGGTCTGGGAAATTAATTCAAAGTGTCACTGCCTGTAACAGACCTTCTGGAGAAGTTCCTCCAGACTTCAGCGCTCCATGAGAGATACGAGTAGGTGAGGGGAGCATATGCTCACCCTCCCTCCACATCAGGGGAGTTGTGGATGAGAAGGTACAATGATGGCTGCAGGACTTGGTCCCATATGTGGTTCTCCTTGTCCATAGGAATTGCCAGCCTGGACCAGATCAGTACTTCATCTAGTCTCAGATAGTGGCCAGCGCCACCTACTTCAGAAGGCACAAGAAATGAATGCACCATTATTGAACAGACAGTCCATAGGGAAAGGTTTCTTCCTAGCCCATTTGGAAGTCTCTGTGCTGGTGCCCTGTTCTTCTGTCCTGCCCAAGAGGGTAATTGTGGTCAAGGAATTTTTCACTCATTGGTTGTTGGGAAAACCACAGACTCAGAGTGGTTTTTCGTGTGTTATAGGCCTTTACCTAATTAAGATCCTCCTGTGGTTAGAGAATATAAGCTTTTTATGAGTAAGACACTTTACAGGTCACCCTTCTGCTAGAAGGCAAGTGCCGCAAGAGAAAGTATCCCTTTCCTCTCCACAGCGTGCAGACAGCGGAGCTGGGTATCTGCCAGCGATGGGAGCAATAGTCCCCACTGCCTGAATGATAAATTAAAGTTTTCCATCAAAATTCACCATTTTCTTAAAGCTTTTCAAAAGGTTAATTCAAGGCCATTAGAATGTGATGCCAGAAAGTGCCTGCAAACCTCCTGCTGTAAAGATTCCACAGCTTAAAAAAACCCATTCCGCTATTTACTGAGATGTTGGACTAGCTTGCTCTCCCCAAGCTCCTTGACAGAGAATCTCATAAAAGCAAAAGATATTTAACTCCAGTGCAACTCTTGGCAGCAGGACTGACAGAACATTAAATGGGAGCCATGATGATTGCTGGAATCATGTAATTAACTCCTGCTGGCTGCATGACAGCAAATTAGACAAATTAGGAACCACCTACACAGGCACTAAATTGCCTTTTTTTCTGCAGGCTGGATTTGTACTCCATCCGACAGGAATCGCTTGGGCAATAGAAGCTACATGCTACACATTCACTGCATGTACACAGGAGACACTCTCCATCTGAACAGCACAATGCCCAGGAATAAGGTTGCCCTGTTCCAAATACTGAATGCATGTTAAAAGAAGAACACAGATAGCTAGAACTGGCACAGAAATAATGTAATGGCAGGATGCACAGCTTTTCTGTTAGCTAAGAGAATGGCCCTTTATAACTATTTATACTGCTATTGGACACAAGCAGTTTAGCACAGTGATGGGGTGGGACCTACATCTCAAAAGGCACAGGCAGCTTTTAAAAAAAGTATATACCCCCAACCTGTACAATAGCATTAATATAAGATGACTGACAGACAATAACTGCCCTTCAGACTAATGGGCCAGTCAGTTATCTGGGAGATTTGGTATTTTAACCTTTTGGTGCTAGGAGTAATTTCTAAAGCACACATTAAAATCAAATCAACTAACTCCAAGGGTTAATGCAGGAGGGGAACATACCAGACTGTGCATCTGCTTGTCTGTCGCTAATGGAAAGGGACTTCCTCAGAACTCTGAGCCAGAAGTCCAAGCTACAAAATAACAGTTTCTCCCTTGTTCTTAAAGATACAACGGAATAGACATAGCAGCTACACAGTAAAGCTTATGGAGTCAGCTTTGCATATAGGCCTGCATTCCAAGCTCTGAAACTCGGCAACATTAGAATCGCAGGCTAAAGGAAAAGGCAATGTATACCCCTCTCCTCTGCTGACTTACCTGTGATTTAAACACCGTGCAAATACTGATGTAGAAGAGAGCACTTTCTACTTTCCCTTGCGGACTACTGCCTGTCCCAACTGCATGTCAGGTAGATGCAACCCACGCTAGTGGTCAAGAGTGACCTGACATTCCAACTAGTTTAAGAACTGTGAATGAGACAGTCTAAAAGAAAATTTTCAGAAGTGCCTATGTGACTTCGGCTCTTAAGTCCCATTTTCAAAAGTAACGTAGGAGCCTACATCTCAATGAAAATCAGCGGGACTTAGGATCCTTGGTGACTTAGGCACTTCTGAAAGTTTACTTTAAGGTCCACTGACTTTCAGTGAGAAGTAGGCTCTTAAGTGATGAACATTCTAGAAGGGCATCAGTGGAACAGAATAAGGGATTGGAGCAAATAAATGGACAGTTAAGCCTGAATTTCCTTAACTGTTTTGCTGAAGAGCAGTCAACAAATGGAATAAAGTGCCAAATGAAGGCCATTTAAAATCAAACTCTCTCAATGAGTGAGAAGCAGCCAGGCATTTTATTAATCAGTACCTGACCTGGACAGTGCGTATTATCAGACTGTCATCACCTGAGCTATTCAGAGGAAACCTGAAGAGCAGTTAATTATAATATACCTTATCTCTGATATGAAATGTATAAACCATTCCTCCTCCAAAGCCTAATAGAGCAGCCCGCTAGTGCTGCCCATTCTCAATACAAGACTCAGCAATCCTCTGCTAGTGAAAGATTCAGACCTTGATTTTAAAAGGCCCTCAGGGGCAGAGTCCCAAATTTGTGCCTAAAGATAACTATAGATCCAAATCTGCACCATGTAATAACTGTGGGAGCATTTCACAGCATTTCAACAGCTCACTGATTGCACCCACAATGTAGTTAGATGTTCAAGTGCTATAATGTACAACTTGCTTGCAAAATTGAGTCTGAAGTTTTTTCCAGGTGCAAAATTAGATGCCACTCGTCCAATCAGGCTCTCCCATTGACGTTGGTGGAGTTTATAGTTAGCAATTTGTCCAGTAAGACACTATTAATTCTGTCCAGATCTTTGCCTGACTGAGTTACTAAAGGTAATCTATACCTAAGATTACATTTTCTGAAATTATGATTTTTTCAGTTGTTAAAATCAAATACATTTAATTTACATAGTGTGGTGACTTACCTGCTTACTACAAAAAAACAGTATACTCCGAGCCTGGTTTACCACTACATTATGCTATGTGCTTACCAGTTTTACAGCAGTAGAATAGTGGTGAATCAGTTCTTTTGTACCTTTCACGTCTGCGTATTAAGAGTGACTATCGAGCTAATATTATTCTGCATTTAAAAGCCACATTCTAAGTACAATTTTTATATGAAGAGAGTTCTCAGCAACTTTATATTACAATGACAGTACACTGCTAGAATATGCAATAGTATGTAAAACAAATTTTAAAATTACTATTTTTAAAAAAATGTATACATATCACATACACTTAGGCCTCAATCCAGAATCATTTTAATCCAAGGAAATTTTTGTAAGGTAAACTTAAAATACAGAATTACTTAATGATTCTATCTTAATTCCTAGTTTTACAAAACCATGACCAAGCAATGAATTCATGCTGAGTTAATCACCATTCTACCCCCCTACACACACACACACACACACACACACACACACACACACCTCCCTTTATGAATTAATTTGGCCTAATATAATCTGGTCTCTGTAGATTTTAACTTCAATATTCTAAATATTACCAAAGCTTTTCCTCCTTCCTTTGGAGATTAGCATTAATAGTTTTGGGAAAAGATTACTTTCTTATTAATTAGACAATATAATGTAGTCAACAGTACATTTCTATTCTGTACACCTATAGAAAGCCATGTTATGGCTTTCCATACAAACCATGTTGGTTAGCACACATTGTGGCTTTGGTACACAGCTGAGTTTTTCCACTAGAAAGGAAAGAATGCAGTGCTTGATACTCAAGAGTATCAATATTATTAACTTTTCAGACTACATAAGAAGAGATGTTTGGAGCAGAATGATTTACTGATAAGACTAATGGATTCTTTTTACTATCTTAACATCAACAGTTTTTTATCTTAAACTAAAATAATTTCAGTGGCCTTTAAAAAACGCAAGATTGGAAATTAGACCAGTTGATTTTTTCCTTAAACAGTTAGATTTTGAAATTAAATAAAGGCATAATAAAAGCTCATGCCATATATATGATTCATCACAGGTCTATGGGAGTTGAAAAACAGTAATTAACATTCTTCAAGCGGA
Organism: Trachemys scripta elegans; assembly: GCF_013100865.1. Classification (NCBI taxonomy): domain Eukaryota; kingdom Metazoa; phylum Chordata; order Testudines; family Emydidae; genus Trachemys; species Trachemys scripta. The sequence goes on from NC_048314.1 coordinate 22,670,873, forward strand.
GAATAAAAATTCTTACCTTTTTTATACCATGATCTCTGCTTACAGTCATTACATTTCAGCCTATTTTATAAAGTGCATATGGCTACGAAGGTCCGGAGAGAATGAGAATAAAGTGATATTAACCTGCTGAAAACTGCTTAAAAGTCTTATCCTGCAATATAGAGAGGTTCCAATGCCATTTAAATAAAGACTTTCATACAGAGGCATCTCTGACTCAGTTAATAATCCCGATAATTGATTCAACACCCCAAACAGTTTAACGAACAAAAAAAAAAAAAACACAAAAAAGTGAACTTAGAACAGCGAATTTTTTCTAAAATTTGCCAAATTCTAGAATGTCGGTTATTTTATGAGGATTTTAGAAAAAAAAAAATCATTTCAGAAGTGAAGTGACCTAATCCTTCCACCGTTTCACCATATTATTGTGAGGCATGGTTGAGACACATTAGTTCAGTTATACCTGGGAGAAAAGGTGGAATGTTTGCTGCCTTTCATGTCTTCCGGCATGTAGCAGCTCTGGGTTCAAGAATAGCCACTGTAAGCCTTGGTGGCAGTTTCTAGGTCAACTTTGATACTAAAGACCTGAGTACAATTGTTCAGTTAAAATTCTGATTTAAGTGGTGAAAGCTAAAGCGGAGTTATCTGATTAAATTGGGAGCCCCACCAATTTTTAATGAAGTCCAAGTTTTATACATTGGTCTCTTCTTTCTGCATGAAGAAATAACCAAGACATGTATGCACATCTATTGCTATGTATCCCAAGGAAGGACTGTGGCTTGGAATAAGTATTGCTTTTATTAAAAAGGATTTGAGTCCAGGGGAAAAAAAATCTTTTCAAAAAGGAAAAGCTCAGAGTTCCATATTTGAAGCTGAGACCCCCTCAAAACGAGTCACGTTTGTTCTTGCTTTTAAGACATCTATAAATAGCCATTTCGAGCCACACAACCTGATGGTTCTAGAAGTCAGAGAAGAAATCTTGAGGGCCCAAGTGAACAATAAAAGGTGCGATGCTGAGAGGCTGGCAATAGGGACTGTCAATGAAAAAACCACCTACAGTGGAGAAAAGAGCAGAGAAGCAAAAACTTCATGTTAATTTCAAAGGGACTGGCTGAAGCTAAAGCTCCATTTAAATTTCTCTGCTCCTTCAGCTGTAAGTGGAATTTTCATTGTAAAAGGGACACAAATGGGCACTTTTAAAACTATCAAAACATCTATACTTCCAAGGTTATCACTTTGTAAACAAAGAACTGACAGCTCATTCATATTTTCAGAAAAGCAGAGAAATGTAAAATATGCAGCAACGGGGCAAGTTTACAATGTGGTTAGTAACTCCCAACAAATGACAAAAAATGAACAAATGACTTCATATAAATCATCTGAAATGACGGCCATCAAGTTGGAAAAGAGCACAGCTCCCTCTTTTTAATGAGCTGGGGAGGAATAAGTTATTGGGCAAGTAAATTTTCAATACGTAAATATTTTCAGAACAAATTGTAGTTTAAAATTTAAAGTCTCAGAAATTCATGGATTTAAAAAACAAAAACAAACAAACCCCACTTTATCATCAGCAGTTGCCAATCAAGAGAACTCCAAAAAAGGATCTTTTAATAAATATTGTATTACCCAAAAATGGGCTCTCATCAGCCATGCTTTTTCTGCTCCGTGATGGCTCCCTTTCATCCATAGGCCAGCAAAACAGGTCAATGATTTATGAATACTTCTCAATTTGAAGGCAACGCCAACCCCGCCATTTATCTCTCAGTGCTAATTCAAGGGATGATAATGTCAGACTCACTGCTGCTGTCAATCAAGGCTACATACTTTATTAAAGTACCACCACCACCAAATGAAAGCCAGAGCTACAGCAGGAAGAGAAACGGTTATGAAAGATTTAAGCACATTCCTAAGCACAAATGCTTGATTTAAGAACAGCTGCTGTAGTTAATTCCAAGGAAAGCAGCTTGTTATACACGTCACCTCCTTATCATGCTGTTCTAGGATTACTCTCCCTGCTATGAGAAACATACATTGCGGTAAGCCCCATTCTTACCACGTCCTTTAAAAAACCACCACCACCACCCTCCCCCAAGAATAGAGTCTGAAGGAGAGCAGAGTGTATAAAGGCATCGTCAAGACAGCACAAAATATAACAAACCTACTGAAAAGGAACTGGTGAGCTCTGAATGGGGAAGTGCAACCAACAATGCTGCTTATTTTGTGGGGGTGATACCTTAATAAAAAGTACTTTATTCCTTCATATTGGAGTCCAAAGCACAACAGCTTTATACACAAGCCTGAAAATGTTCTGGTGACAGTACGGAGCATGTCCTCTGCTCTATACTTTCAGAGGGGTACATGCACTTCTTATATTATAGATGTTGCCTTACTTTGGGCACCAACTCGTATCAAAAAATGAATACTGGCCTATGGCTGAAATGTGTCACTTTTCACAGCAGCACTCAACAAGAACTGGGACCATTAAATAGCAAGTTTTCATGGGGACCTTGTTGCTGCTTTAGATTCTTATAATTGTAAGGGGAAAAGGAGAACCCTTTTTTTAATTAGAGACTGACAACTAAAATAACTGTAAAAATGCTCCATGGAAAATCAAGGGTGGACAAACAATCTTACAGAGTGAAGAAGGCCACAAGAACAAGTGCAATTTATTCTTTTGGGGGGGAAGTGAGGGGCATTGTAAAAACATCTTTGGAACACTAAAAAACAATCATAATGTTATGATTGTCCTTTCTCTGGGCAATACAGACTTAACTATGTATTCCTCCAATTATATACCAAAAGTCTTTGAATGGAAATTTCCCTTGTTTAACACAGGTTTCACAAATATAACTGAATACAAAGAGACCAGCTAGTGTTAATAATGCCCTTTGTTTTCTTTTTCAGCATTTTGCATACAAATGAAAAGGCTTCGTGGAAAACGAAGACAGGGTCTACGTTACTGAGCCTTACAATATGCTACTTTCCTTGGTTTTAAAGAGGCTAAGGGAATCCTTTCAAGGTACTGATGCTTAGATATATCAAAAATAATAAGCTAAGACAATACTTAAACCCATATTTTACTAGCTTTGTTCACCTTAATATTTTCAAAGTTAAAATTTAACTGAAAAGTTTCTATTGTATTACTGGTTTTTTTTTTTTTTTAAATAACTACACTCTGAATTAAGTTGCCCTACAACAAATACAGGTCATTAACTGAGATTCTGTGTGACTGCATTAGGAAACAGGCAGTACTCTGTGTTACGACAAAACCGTTTATTTGTGATCAGTGTTTTATATTCTATACATCCTTCACAAATTTAATTTTACATAATCGGATACTTAATTTAAAACGTAAGGTTTAAGCTTCTAGTTCTTCCCTATAACAGAAGGCTGGTATAAGTTATTTGAAAATGAGGTAACATTTCACAGAACATTTTTTTTTCTTCAAGTTTTAGAGAACTAAATTTGCATTTTGTTAAAATCAAAAAGTAGGAAAAGATGTTTCTTTACAAATGACTTTGCTCAAGTATGTGTTCAAAGAAAACAGGATAAAAAGGCTTTTTTCTCTTCTAACATTCTGTACTGTACTGTGTTGTTCAATCAATAGGAATTAGCTTCTGCCATTTGCTAAAAGAATGAGTAGTGGGGAACAGGATATGTTGGGAATTTCATAACTGGTAACAGAACCATTCTCTTGGGTATACCTACAGAGAGAAGAAACGGAGAGGACTCCAAATAAGTTCAATGATCCAATAAAGTCAAGTAAAAGCTTACAGTAATGTTCTCATTAACCCTTTCCAGATAAGTCAGTCAATGAGCTTTGAGGGCATTGAATCCCATAAGCAGAACATTTCAACATTTTGTAATGCTTTAAACTTAATATGACATATTAGATGTTATTATCATTCTGATGTTTATTAATTTAGCATTAGCAATACGTTTCAGAAGTAGTCAGTACCATGTTACACTGAACCAGACTGGATTTGGAAAGTTAATTTACGTTCTTATTAAGATAGTGTGGACAATCTATCTTGTTCAGTGTCCTGAAGTAATTTAACAGGCCAGTTACAACTGCAAAGCTTTTAGACAGAAAATGCTGCTGTGCATACACAGAAGTCCTTAAAAAAAGGGCACAGCACAGTTTTGACAAACCTCCCTTTGGATCTGTCAAAACCAGGCACTGATAACTCAATCAAGTTCTATATCCATTTAGACTTTCTGCATTTATTCATATTGTACTGAAGTGGCAAATCTGGAAAGATTAATATCTGCCTAATCTCAGGATTATTATAGCGTTCTTGTGGCCTCACAAACTTCTGCATACTTAAATACTTTTTTTTTTAATGGTTCCTATTTAAATTCTAATATTTAACCTACGTATCCATTTAGAAATCACAAAGCAGCAACAGCAGGTATTCCAGAGCACCAGATGATCAAAGTGAAACTTCCCAACATGCAACAGCTTACAAAGGCAAAGAGACATATTTACCTTACAGCCAGAAAAGCATTATTTCAGTACTTTGCATCACAATAAGACATTAAAACAGAAAAACTCTTTATGCGAAAAATGGGGGCAGCAGATTTCACAAGACTTTGAAGTCAGCGATATGCCACACGTAAATATCTAAGCGATTACAATTCAGGCTCCAACACAGATGTCATGAGAAGATGGAGGGAAAGGAAAAAACAAACCAAGAGAAAGAAGGATTGTAGGTAAAACTCCCAGCCCCACTGAAGTCAATGAGAGTTTTACCACTTACTTCAGTGGGGCCAGGACTTCACCTCATATTCTTATATATAACCTATCTGCCAATAAGAGATACGGATAGTCAAGTACCAGCCATCTTAGACTATCTCAGGGTCATATTAAATATCCACTTCTTAATGTTTCATACAAGGATGAAGGCTACAAAAGGGATTGTTTAAAATAAGCTACTGATGAAACAGGTCCCAAACTAAATATGTGATCTCCTGCTGGGTGAGTGGGTAGAGGTTCCCTTTGTTATCAATAACAGTGCATGAAAGATAATCAAGAATACAGACTATGCTTTATGGGAGATGCTAGTGTCACCTGCTGCAATGTGAACAGATGGCCAATTCGTATCTTTCTACTAAGATAAGAAAAGCTGCTTTAAATCAGAGGAAATTCCTTATCCGAGTAAAGGCACCTCCTTGGCCAGTTCCCTTGCCCTGCTCCACAGAAGAAAGCATAGAATGGTAGCAGCCAGTCCTGCGTGGTAGGTGCTCCTAGACACCAACAATACTAGAGCCACAGCATTTTCATCATCAGGGGACAGCACAAGAGGCTATAGCTGTACTTATGGTGTGCATCATTTAGAATGGAAAAGGTTCTTTCCCAAGGTGTAGAAATCAAGTTACCCAGTTCTGTAATATTTCCCTGGTCAGATAAGGTTTCTACACTTGTAATCAGGTGGAGTTACTGTTAGCCACCAATTTTATTCAGATTCGATACGGAAGCAAGCATTAGGGTAATAACCCAGCACAGGAATGGTTGGTATAGTGAGGATTAGGTTTCCCCTTTGAAAAATAAAAAAAAGGCTGCTGGAGTAATCATGTGGTTTTGCCATTTGAGAGCTACAGAATCTTACCCAGTTATAGAAGACAGGTTCTGTACACACAGAAGATCAGAACTGGTTCTGAGACAGCGCCTTGTTTTACTCTAGTGTGTCGGAACATATCACTGACTCCAAACTGTTTTGCCCCCATTGCCACATAAACCTCATTCAAAGTAACCAAAAGGCCAGTTAGAGATAAATATGCTTTATTAGTCTAGTATTTAAAAAAAGCGTGGGGGAGGGAAGGGGGCTAGGAGAAAGTACTCTGGAGCTATGAAAGAGGCCTTATGTTTATTTTAGTCCATATGAAATATATTGCACTGCCATCCTAGATTTCACTGGGCTTCTTAGCAGAAAGGGGCAGTGGCAAGTTATAGTGCCTTCGCAGCCTTGCAGTCTGATCTCTAAGTAACCTACAGAAACTCAGTTAGCCAGACCCAAACAGCAGTATTCATCCTGCCACTATATAAAATGTGTTTGGACTGGTTATGAGATGTTTGTGGCAGTGGGCATTTCAAACAACTGATTGCAATAAGAGGAAATGCCCACAAGTCTAACTTACAGACCATCATTTTACCAATGTTTAGCCAAGGGGCATTAGAGTAATATTTCAAGGATATTAGATTTGGCCCTTAGGTATTCTTTGAATGGAGCACAAGTTGGCTGTAAAAAGTAGGAGAACTACTTAAAAATATTCAATTTCACTATTAAAGGGAACAGGCAGTTAGAACAAGCAGTCCTTCCACAATCAGGCAAAGCATAGGCAAAAAGCTACTCCAACCAAAACAAGAACCACAAGGTTATGGCATCAATTGAAATGTCCTCATTGTCATATTTAAAGTGAGCTCTGATTTTCTTGGATCACTTGCGAACTCTAGGGCAATCTCTATTTTTGGACTGCCATGATAGTTTCAATACCATTTCTAGTTCAGTTAATTAATAGGTCATACATACCGTAGGCTGGCGCAGCTGGGCTGTACCCATAAGGTGCCCCATAGCCTACAATACAAACAGAACAAGCGTTTGGCTTTATTCCACCCAGCATATGAAAGGTCATATCAAAGGTCGCAAACTTAACACCACAGGGGCCATACACAACAGAAAATCCACTGCCATTTAAGTTAAAATACTTAAGCAGCATTTGGCTGTAATCGTTCCAGATTCTGGCTGCAAAAATAAACAAGGCATCTTATGCCTTTTTTTGGAAGCTTCAGCATAGAAGAGCGAAGCTCCACCTTTCTTTCTATTTTCCTTAATTTTCTCTCTTAGGCCTAGTCTTCACTTACCGGTTGGTCCGGAGGCACGCCATCGATCTTCTGGGATCGATTTATCGCGTCTGGTTAAGACGCGATAAATCGATCCCGGATCGATACCGGAAGTGCTCACAATCGACGCCGGTACTCCAGCTCGCCGAGAGGAGTACGCGGCGTCGACGGGGGGAGACTTCCGGCCGCGTCTGGACCGCGGTAAGTCCGGAGTAAGGTACTTCGAATTCAGCTACGTTATTAACGTAGCTGAATTTGCGTACCTTAGTCCGAAGTCCGGACTAAGTGTAGACCAGCCCTTAGTTGAAACTTTCCAGTCAATACTGTTGCACTGCAAGAGCTGGCAAAGCCCCATTTACAGACTTTCTTCATAAAATACAGATATGACAATGCACAGAATCGTCATTGTCCTCAATCCCCCACTTAGGAAAAGGGAAACCTGGAGGCCCGTGGTAAAGGTCCAAATCAGCAGCAGATATTTTTGGTGATTAAGAACACTGCCATTTGGTTTCCGCAGAGTCCAAACATATTCCACAGAAGACATCTGAATGGCTGGATAGTAAGTAAGCATTGATGACAGCTTAAAAAAAAATAAACCAAACCATCATTGGGATAGGAGGCATGCAAAGTTAGAGGATACATTCAGTTGCTGAATAAAAAGGAATGGTGACAGCATTGTTCTTGGTTATTACTGCTTGCTATTTCATTAAGACTTAGTACCATTCATGCCTGACAAAGCTTTTTTTGAGGGGGGTTATGTTGGGGTGTGGGAGGCTGAAGAGGAAAAAGGTACGTACGCCAAGAGAAATAAATGCTTAACAAGTATGATGGCTGGGAAATTAAACCTATTTCTGGAAGAATTCCACGCTGGCAAGGCCTGTGCCTCTAGCAGGTTACAATGTCTCAGAAATGACTCCTCAGGCAGAAAAGCAGTTTCAGAAACAATGTTCAAGTCCATTAAAAATGAATTACTGGTTTTTAATATTTATGATTACATCAATATACAGGAACAATGAAGGCACCACATTGCTGACTGCGCCAGGAGGTAAATATATCCAACTACAGGGCTGCGCTATTAACATTTGGGAACTGATGAAGGGTGTAATTAGAGTTTATGCTATATCCTAAAAAACCTTGAGCACTAATGATCAGGGTTTTACACTTTGGAAGCTAAGTGAGTGTTGGCTATGGAACTTTGGAGGCAGAGACCCCAAAGAATAAAATAAAATATATAGAAATGGAGGAGATTCTCCTCCCATCCCTAACTCCTGCACATGATCTCCTACACCAATGTGGTTCAACATCTTCAGATTGGCAACCCCTTATTCAAACTCAAATTTTTGTGATTCCACGCCATATAAAATGAATAGACAATAATGATAATAGACAAGAAGTAATTTGTTTGTGTAGCTGGAGAAGTTCACAGAGAATACCTGACCTTGAAGGATAACAGTATGCAGGGAATGGAGGAGCGAGATTTTCTCTGCTTTAGATTGTAGTATGCTTTTCAACGCCTCACGACCACCCGCTCCCCAGGTGTTGTGACTCACCAGGTGAGATACACTATTTTAGATGAAGCAAAATACAGAGGAAACCCAGAAGTTGCTATGCACTTCATCTCTGTAGCTACAGTTTTGTGGCTGCTAACCTGCCAATGGGAATCAACACTAAAACAGCCTGACCAGCAATGTGAATTCTACGTGAAGGGGCCCAAGTATAAATGGGAACCAAAAAGCCTTTTAATTTAGGCTTGCGGTTTTGCTGCTCAAAGCAACGCGGCCAACATTACAGAGCAACATCAGCCAGAATATGAATGTGAATTTCCTTCCTTCATTTCTCCCAACATGACAGCTGTTAATAGGCACCTCTGCTCACAGCCCTAGACTGTGTGGGGTGTTCCCGAGAGCACAATGACTTCCAAATCTGCCAGCATAATCCCCACAGTTCACTGCTCTGGAACGCATTTCAGCACAGCAGCAAGTTCCATTCCAGTAGCCTTTCCCCAAGAGGGCTGAAGAAGGGTCTCTCTTACTGTGAATCAGACTGCTCCTAGAGGGGATTCATCAGGCGGCAAAGCACTTCTCACGGGAAGCAACGCGCACAAGACAGTATTTTAATTTTGCATGCACAAACAATACTCCTCTGCCCTTATTAAGGATAATCCTGTAGCATTATCTAGAATGAGAAACTCTTGGTAAAGCCAATCATAATACTAATAGGCATCTTCCAGGAGACTTCTCAACTGGGCACAGAGTTGTGGGAATCATGCCATGGTGAGAGAGTTATGAGAAAGGCAGATATCAGAATTACAAAGCCCCAGGGAAAGAGTCGGAGCTGGATAACGATTTGCTCATCTTCCATGCACAATAAACTGCAAGCGAGATATGTTTCCAGCTCTACAGACTCTCTGACTTTTCCCTTTATTTAAACCCCCATGCATTTTCCCCTATGGCTCTTCTCAAATGCTATAAAACTAAACAGGTCACCAGCATGGATGAGTCTGACCCATAGAAAGGTGAACGTCAGCAGCCATGGTTCATCCATGGACAGCCGGGATGGACAGACCCTTAGCTATTAGCGCCATGACGTACCTGGTGCTATGTATCCAGCAGCAGCGGCTGCCCCAACAAATGCCCCTCGTGTTAAAGCGCCTCGTCCTCTGCCTCGAGCAGCCTGGACTGCTGCTGACACAGCTGTATTTACAACTCCTTTAGTCTGTGCAGAATAATAAAAATGGCATGATTCAGAACAGGATACATGAGGCAATCCATGTTAAACACATCGAATGCTATATTCAACCCGCTAGGCTTGTTAAAGGCAACACACTCACTCATTCCATTCTGAAGCGTAGCTGTGCAGAATTGGGGACTGTGGCACAGACCTATATGTGAGCTCACAAGTTCTCTCAATTTATAGAATCCCCTTCCCTGGACAGAACGGAGCATTGGCAGCTGCCAACAGGCATCTTTGTTTCATTCAAACACCACAGTGAGCTATGAGCTATCTTTTTGTCATGGGTGCGATGTGACTCTGATCACTGATAGGGCACCAATGTGCTACTACACTCTGCTACTGATCTCCATCTTGCTTGCCTGTGGGGAGCTGCAGGGACGTGGGGTCACTGCTGCAAAGCTGGATTTGTTACATCATCAGAAATCCTTGACACTTTTGGAGAGAGTGAAGTGCCCGGGAGAGAAGGGGAGGATATTGACCATTTCTCCCCACCTCTCCTCTCCGGCTTGCTGGCTGTTTAAACTGCTGTGCAGCCCACCTTTGCCCTGCCCCATGAAGTGCTGAGCTAAGAGCTGGGACGGGGAGCATTGGCATTTTTATTATAATATTTCTCTGTAACATATCAAGAGTGAAATCCCAGACTTATTAACTTCAAGAGGACCAGGATTCTACCCCAAATGAAGCAAGAAAGCCTGGACAAGAATTTTCAAAAATACAAACTTATCTTTATTCTCCTAAAGTCACACTTAGGGCTTGTCTACACAACGTTTAGTTCACGGCAAGCTGGGCTGTGAATCTCCCCCGCACCAGCTTGCCATGCACTAAGTGTCCGTGTGGACCCTGCTCATGCACATTAAACAGCTAATACACTCTGATCTGGTCCCATTTCAAAAAGGACTAGGCTAACCTTGTGAGAGAGTTAGTCTGTGTCCAGGGCAGATTCCCACCTCAGCTTGCCACTAACAGTGTAGATGAGCCCTTAGGCATCATTAAACTGGGTTGCCAGATTTTCAGAAGTATTGGCCACTCAGCTCCCGTAGGTTGGGTTGACAGCTGTCAGATGACTGGCACATTTCAAAGTTTGGCCACTGATTTTGACTCCTACTTTTTAGGAATCTTGGCTGCTTTGTTAGACAGGAATTAAACTTGAAACACGGTAACCCTTCCTTTGGGCTAGTATGTGCAGTATCCATTCAATCGGATAGATCTTTTCCTCTGTCCTCACATGGAGACAGATTTCCATAGAATCACAGGACCTGGAAGTGACCTCGAGAGGTCATCCGCTCCAGTACCCTGCACTCATCCCTGACAGGTGTTTGTCTAACCTGCTCTTACAAATCTCTAGTGCTGGAGATTCCACAATCTCCCTAAATACTGGAATTAATTACTTTACTACCCTGACAGGACATTTTTCCTAATGTCCAACCTAAACTGCCCTTGCTGCAATTGAAGCCCAGTGCTTCTTGTCATATCCTCACAGGTTAAGGAGAATGATTTTTCTCCATCCACCTTGTAACAACCTTTTATGTACCTGATGTAATGGGCCATTTTCATGCCTGGCTATTAGGATCCTATCCGTTTTAAATGCTGTCTCTAGTGTTAAGAATACATCCTTCCTAGTTCATTTTTATTTTCTGGCCCCACCGTAAGATCTATTTCCCTCTTACATGTCTGAATAAATCCTTTGCCTTCTCTTTTCATTTTGTTATAATCTTATTCCTTAATTACCTTCTGGCTCCATCTACTTATTCTACTCAGTAAACGCCATTTCTTAATTTTTTCTTCTCAAAGCGCACAATAGCTACAGTTGTGTAGACAGCTCTGTTGGTCTAACCATAGACTGTGCTGGCCAAACCTCCTTTAGAAACTCTGATTTTTCCTTCTTTTTAAATAAAGGGAGACTGTCTGCATGTGTGCATCAAACCGCATTGTTTCCCAAGCATAGTCAGCAGCTGCAAGCTAACTGGCAACCTCATGCAGCAGATCAGAGAGCTTTAGAAGACTATTGACATAGTTTATTGCGAAGAAATGAGAACAGAATATGACTAAAAATCAGAGTGCCTCGATCTCAGATCATTCTCAGATCTTAACTGCCATCTGTGTGTGGAACAACATTCTTCAGGAATTGGATTTTAAAATAATCATGGAAGCTGAAGAACTTCCATGATGCAGGAACTGGAGGTCTTGGGGCATCCAGGAGAATTACTATAAACATAATTGTTAGATACAGAATTTAACGAATACAAGTGGCTGGTAATTTCTTTGAATATATTTTATGCTGTAGCAGGATGGAACAAAATTGATTTTTGCAAAGACTGGAAAAGAAACCTAATTCTAGTTAATCTGCACAATGCAGATCAAAGCTGTAACTGTCAGGACTTTTTCTGTGTGTGATTTTCTGGAAGAAGTACACTGATAATCAGCTTCAGTTGTGTTCAGTGTTAATGGTATAGAATGGAGAGATCACGGTGGCTCTCAGGAACCATTTTAATGATTATTATTAGAATCTAATGTAAAAAGAAGTCTGAAGTGAAGTTTTTAGTAAACAAATCCTCCCCATCCAATGAAATGTTGCATTTGAAAAGGGATACCCCTCAAATAGTTTAGGCTCAAAATTCAACTTCATTTAGAAGCTAGAGATTGTGTCTATCACCAGACTATAAACAAGGTATTCTTTAAGTCTACTTCTATTACTATCAGAGAGGTAGTGCAGTCTAGTGGGTATTGCACTGGAGTTGAACTCAGGGGACCTGGGCTCTATAACTGACTCCAGCACTGACCGGCTGTGTGACCTTGGGCAAAGTCACTTCCCCTCTCTCTGTCGTCTCTATGTAAGATAGTAAGCACTTTGGGGCATAGACTGTTCTGTCTCTTCGTACAGCTCTAACACATTGAGGCCCTCACATCAGCTCAGGCCTCTCAGTGCGATTAACAAATTACTAACAACAACAGAGTAATAAAAACAAAGGACAATGCTTCCAATAGACCTGCTGAAAAACAACAGACTGAAGTCATGTGGTCCCTTTTCAGACGCCATCTCTAATGCTACCCCAGGGCGGTGCTGACATGGAGAATGGCACTAACTATAAAAGGCAATTGGGGATTCTTACCTGAGGGAGAATCTTCTTTTTCTTATTGTTGGCTGCATTAGGCCCAGAAAACAGTTTCTCAAGTGCTGCTAAAGCAGCGCTCGCTTTTGCCACCTTCTTATTTGGACCTGCGCCTCTGAACTTCTGCCCATCTACTTCTACCTGAAGCCAAGAGGTTAATTTAGAGCCAGTACTTTTCCTGGTGGGAACAACTACTCATATTTACAACCAGATCCCAGCTGGAATCATGAGCCGTTGATAAAAAATTTCAACAAGTAAGTCCAGTTATGGGTGAAACTAACTTGTATTTCCTCCAGTGAGTTCAAAGCACTCCACGATCAAGAACTAATTAAACCCAGTAGCTCCATGTGATAGGTAATGATCACTTGAACCACTATGGAAATGGTGGGAAGGGATAGCTCGGTGGTTTGACCATTGACCACTGCTAAACCCAGGGTTGTGAGTTCAATCCTTAAGGGGGCCATTTAGGGAACTGGGGCAAAAATCTGTCTGGGGATTGGTCCTGCTTTGAGCAGGGGGTTGTGACTAGATGACCTCCTGAAGTCCCTTTCAACCCGGATATTCTATGATTCCATGATACTTAAGTTGATTAACAGGACAGAAGTTAGGAATCCCGTATCAACTTGAAACTGAAGGGGCAATTTAAAGAGGTCCAATACATTTACTTGGGATGGAATTTTGCAGGAATTAACTGGGAAGGTTGCTATGAAGTCTTTGGTGGGCAGGACCTTAGCTTTAGATCTCACCCAAAACTATACTTTTAAATGATCCCCAAACCCCACAACTTTTTAGGGGCACCTACAGCTCTAATCAATCAGCTTTGCACCCCCATTATTTTCAAGAACCTGCATTATGGCTACCCTTTGGCTAAAGAAAGCTGCCTTGTACTCTCTAGAGCCCACCAATGCTGATTCCATGTCAGCCCAAGAACCTGCTGCTGCGGAGTAAAATGAGCCAGAGACTGAATCGGCTCCCTCTGTTACATCATTCCTAACCCCTGCTAGGCTGGCAACAAGACGATCAAATCAGGGCACTCGTACAGGGTTGCCAGGACCTGTCCATGACACACACTGGATAGTGGTTTTGGTTACTCAGCTGCCCTCTCCCTATGTCATGGCAGGGATGTGATGTGTTATGGGGCTTTCATAACCAAATCCTCCTCCTTGCTGAATTATCCAGGGCAAGGAGGACATTCCCCTGCCATCCCCACAATCGCCTGGGCCCTGGGAGATATAGGAACCTGAAAAGGTTACCGTCCCTCTTGTGGAAGAGAATGAACGGTAAGGCTCTGGATTAACATTAAATGGCAACAGAAAGCTACCAAGAGGACTGAAGCATTGTTAGCAAAACCACCTGCAGATTTCCGAACACTGCTGCACTCACCTCCATTACAAAGCGCTTATCATGGCTCCCACCTGTCTCAGAGATGAGCTCATACTTAAGACCTCTTCTTTTTTCATTTAGCTCCATCACTGGGTTTTTGCCACTTGCTGTGAGGATAGGGCCCTGAGTTCTTACCTACAGAGACAAGATATATTATAACCGTAACAGCTCTGAATGGCAGACACACATCTACAGCATGTCTGCCTAGAACAGCTGCCCACCTGGAAAATGCCAGTACTAATCATCTTCCTTTTGTGTTTCTGCAACAGCCAGTTCTTCCTGATACATCCGCCTTAGCAGGCTCTCTAGGGATGGACCGGCACCAGAGACACAGCATTGTCAAAGCTTCAGCACAACCTGCTGCACCAGAACAGCAGATATGAAGCCCCTGCCCTCAAGGAAAGCTGAGGGATGAACCATTTAAAAAATAAAATAAAATATTGCCACCCGCTCATACCCAGCACAGCAGGCAGCTAGCGTCTCCATGACCAGTCGCCATCACCTTCACAGCACAGCATGGAGCATCATGCTGCTGGCTGAAGGATAGACCATCTAGGTGTCCAGTTTCTTGAAAGCAGCTCTCTGCTACTGAACAGAAGGGGATTGGCTTTCCCAGCCCTGCACATCTCTATTGCCTGATCTAACCATCCCCATGGCACTCCAGTCTCTGACTGGGGAAGCCACAGAGCGTAGGTCATACATCACAGTAGATATAGCTGTTATCTTGGGCTAGAAATGCAGAAACAAAGAGCCAGTACACCAGGATAGCAGACTTCTTTCTAGTCTGCTGTGCTGGAGGCACCAAAGCAGATACTGAAAAGTGAGAAGAACACAGAAGATTAGGAGAGCCAGGCCAAGATTTTCAGAAGTGTCAAGCACCCAACGCGAGGCACCTGCCCTCTGAAAATAAGGTCCCTTTAAGGCATCTCAATTTAGGCACCCAAAATCCTGAGTCACTTTTGAAAACCTTGGCCCTTGTAAAAAGTTAGAAATGTTTACATGAAAAACAGTTACGATTTGCCTTTAGTTAAAAATGATCTAAATAATTCTAGTTCTTTTTAAAACTGGGTTAAACAGGCTAGTATGATTGTGACGCTGTATGGAATATGGGAGACACTTTATAATATTGTTGATACCAATATTATAAAAGTGCAATGAATCTTACCAGGTATACCATGTAAGGTATCATTGGAAAAGTTATAATTCACTAGATACGGTAATCTTGTTTGCATCACCTTTGAATTGTAAGTTATAGATATGAAGGGTATATCTATATTTCCAAACTTGTGCTGTGCATCTGGGTGACACCCCTAGACAGATTGGCATCAGCACTGCCCAGCCTGCTTGATGGCTCATCAAGGGACATCAGCTGTACACTGAACTCACTGAAAGGGTCAGGGGCTACGGCTTATGACTCAGCAAGGCATGCAGAGGCATGCTTATAGACAGACCTCTAAGGCATCCAGGCCATGTGCTGGGCAGCTTGTGTTTGAAACAAAAGAAATACAAGCTGCATGGCAAAAGACTATAAAAGGTAGCTGCATCTTCTCTAGTTTGTCTTCATTCCTGCTTCTTACCTCTGGAGTAACTGTTCTACAAACTGCAGCTCTGAACAAAAGACTGAATGACCCATCCAAGCTGTGGACATATTCCAGAGGGACTTTCAAGCCAGCAAACTCACCAACACTGCTAAGAACCTGATATATGGATTTTGAAGCCTTTGTTTTTATGTAATTGCTTTACCATTTAACAACTCTTCCAGTCCTTTCTTTTTTCTTTATAATAAACCTTCAGTGTTAGATGCTAAAGGATTGGATGGCACCGTAGGATTTTGGGTAAGATCCAACCTAGTACTGACCTGGCAATGTGGCTGGCCCTTTGGGGTCAGGAGAACATTTTGTAAAGTGAGCAGAATTTTTAAAATAACTTCTCACCTTACTGCACCTAGGTGCCGATTGGGAGTCTGAAACTGGAATGCACTAAGAGGGCTGTGTGATTACCAGCTTCTTAGTAGCCAGGGTGGGGATCAGAAGCACAGTTTGGAGAGTATAACTTCAACGTTACCCAACGGTCTTGGGAGTATCTGCTCTCCTTTTGGCAACCTGCCCTGACCTTGGCATTTCCAGTGAGGGCTACACTAGGCACCTCGTATCAGAGGGGTGGCCGTGTTAGTCTGAATCTGTAAAAAGCAACAGAGGGTCCTGTGGCACCTTTGAGACTAACAGAAGTATTGGGAGCATAAGCTTTTGTGAGTAAGAACCTCACTTCTTCAGATGCAAGGCACCTCGGGTCACAATGATTATTAAGGTTATGCGTTGGTCACAGAAGTCTGGGATTCTGTAATTTTACATGTCCTCCATGACTTCAGCACCGGGGGGGGGGAGGGGGAGAGGGAGGGGCCTCCCACTAGGAGCCCTGGCTGGGAGATCTGGCTCCAGCCCCACACCACAGGGCTCGGGCTTCTGCGATTTATTGTTTATTGCCCACATCCGGTCTGTGACAAAATCTCAGCCTTAGTGATTATGCATTGTCTGGCTCTAAGTTTGAAGTCACATTATCTAAATGGGTTAAGTTATGAAGAAATCCACATTTCAATGTACTGAAAAGTATCTATAGAGCAGGCAGATTACTTAAATTTATATTTATAACAAAAAAAGCACTTACATTTGAAAGGAGCATTATATCTAAAAATAAGGCAAGAATCTATATCTATTTATCTGCACAACCTCCTGAGTGCATCACAAAGATATCAGCTACAGCAATGAAAATTCAAATTAAAGCCTTCGCTTCCATACTTAACACAAACACTCATCTAGAATTCCTGGGGATGAAGAAGAAGAATGGTGGTACAAATGGAGATGGGGAGGGTGAAGAGGATAGAGACTAAGAGTACATCTAGACCCACGGCATGGCTGCAGCTGGCCAGGGACAGTGGACTCAGTTTGTGGGGCTATAAAATTGCAGTGTAGACACTTGGGCCCGGGCTCATTGGGTCTCAGAGCCTGGGCTCCAGCCTGAGCCCAAATATCTACACTGCAGCCAAAGCCCCACAAGCCTGAGTCAACTGACCCGGACTCCGAGTCCGCGGGTTTTTAATCACAGTACAGAGACACCCTAAGAGAGAACTCTGAATTGCTTGGTTTGTCAGCTCCTGACAACTATGTAAATATTGGAAATGGTTTAAGAAAATATTTAATAACATACTGCAGACCCCTTGCAACTGGACTCTTAGAAACACTCAGCACAGACTGGTCAAGTTAAGGTATTTGGTCCTTCAGGGAATACTACATTTCCCACAAATTCAGTGGGAAAACAGAAGCAGAATTTGCTCTTTAGAGTTCCTTAATTAAGCTCCAAGTCCCAAAATTAAGCTAGCATAACTCTAGACTGTAGCATTTTTCTAGTCCATTCATAAATACACATTTAAAGGCATGATAATGCCTTTCACATTATTTAAATACATCCCTCTTCATTGTGCTACTTTTCTGTACTTCTATCAATGTATAGGTACTTTTAATATAAAAACAGCTCTAAACAATGAATTATGTTTCTATAAAATAGAAAAACATTACACTTGTTACTTATTTGTCTTACAAGTGTGCCAAGATTGAGGCCTCAGCGTGCTAGGTGTACAGGAAGACTGTCTTACCCTGAAGACTTACAGTCTAAATAGGACGAGAGAGAGAGAAAGAATGATCCTCACTTTACAGCTCAGGAACAGACACACAGAGAGATGGAAGGGATTTGCCCATGGTCTCACTGGCAGTCTGTGGCAGAGATGGGAATTGAAACCAGATCTCTTGATTCCCAATCCAGTGCCTTAACTACACAAGGCCATTGGCCTCATGGAAAGCTCTGTTACTGTGCGTTTTTCATTGAATACCCACCTCTAAGGTAGAGGAGGTGTCAATTGTAGAATTTCCAGTATTATTGCTTGAGTTTGAAGAGACAGTCTCGTTTTTGCCTTCGGTATCTGATTTTTCATCAGAGCTCATGCACTCAATATCTGCATCAAAGCCAGTTGGGTAGCCCATTGCTTGTAATACCTACACCAAACGACATTAAATGAGATGTAAAACCAGTTTGGAAGCGAATGCAAGGCTGATTATTCAGCAGTAAAAAGGCCACACACACTTCAGGAGGTAACTCACTTTGAAGTTCATTTTTCACCAAGTTAAATACAGTAAAAAATCAAGTACTAATGGGAAAAAGGGCCCTAGCCTTCTTAAGCTGCAAAATATAATTGAGAGTTTCCAGTGTCAAATGCACCAGCAGTTCATAAATACCATTTTCCAAACTGAGGCTCCCATGTATAATATGGGATTAAAATTCAACCTATAAAATACAGGATCTGTATGCAAAGTAGTTAACTATTCACAATTCCGGTTAGACCACTTCCACTCTGTAATACTACTTGACAGCATGACCAAGACGTTCTGTTTTGCATCTTAAGTTCCATTGAGCTCAGCATATACAAGTCTGCAGAGCAAGGACAAGGCAGCTCATAGGAACTAAGGCACCAGGCCATCTGCAATATGGGATGCTACACATGTCGCATCAAGCCCAGATGTTAATTGTTCAGTTTCCAAGGTGGCAGCAAATGCAGGGGTTACCATATGCCTGGGTGTTCCCAGACAGGATCTCTTTTTTGTGCCTGCTTTCTTCTCTGTCCAGGCAGGGTTTTCAAACAACAGGCAATGGCCTGGGTTTTTGCAGAGCAGACAAGCTGCAGCTCAGAAAGACTCCCGATAGATCCATTCCCCTGCAAGTCACAGCTGCTGGATCCCGCCCACCCAGGCCCCAACTCTCAGTCTTGGGGAAGGGATCCTGCAGGGAGGTGCTGACAGATGACTGTGGCTACATCCTGGGCTTGTGCCCTGGGTGCTGACTGATGGCTGGGCCCTGCTATTGTGACGGGGAACGACACTGCCCCCCACCTCCAGTGAGTACCCCCGCCACAGGTATGCCCTCCAGCACCCCCGACTGTACTTCCCTCCCCCTGCAGTGTCCACTTTTGGGGAACCTGAAAAACGGTAACCCGAAGCAAATGGTAACATGCAGCCTAAAGAGAAAAATCTTGGCTAGAACGCAGCACTGCTGGAATCTAGGACTGAAAAGGTCTCCCATCTGCAGCTGCTCAAAGAACATCAGCTGACAAACATAACCAAAGACGCACGTCCCTCTCGGTGCTGTAGGGGTGGCCTGAACTGAGGTGTGCATGGCAGTGAAGCAGTAAAGGAGACCCAGGCTAACGGACATGCAAGGGAGTAATTGGCTATTTCATCTGGACATGAATGTGAAGTACATCAAACCTCCTGGGCTGTCACCATGCTGCTCACAACCAGCCACTTTGTAGGAGAGAAGCACAGAACCTGATTTTGTCACTGCCAAACAAACACTTTCCCCAAGGGGTCTCCAGAAGAGATGGGGTACTCTCCCCCATCATGCACAATGATGCAGCAGGTCAGGCAGTTCTGTGACTGACTCCCTGATCTGCCTATGCAGATGTGTTCAGTGGGCACAAAACGGAGGTGTGAACTGACTCAGAGGCTAACCTGAGGCCCCCCCCGAAAGTTTGGTCTCAAAAGCAAAGCTTGCTGACATGCCCACAGGTACCAAACACTGACCATGGAACCGGGAACAGCATAAGCATTCTCCTCCAATCAAGGGGCACGCAGCTCCAGCCCCCTTTTCCCCGCCCTGAAGGTTGGTAAGGGGTAGGTACCGCAGTCACAGACAGCTCTATTCCTTCCCCCGTTTGGGGGTGCAACACCATCACTTGCCAGTCAAATGCAGCTGCAGGTTTAGAGCTTTAAGTATCTAAACAGTGAACCCTAAAAATGGAAACATCCCAATTTAGTCCTACAATCTCCTGGTGTGTGAGCAAGCAGCGCGTGGACTGCCAGGGAGCAACAGTGCTGGCTCTGCAGGGCCGGCCTGCCAGCTGGTCCTCAGCTTGAAAGAGGGTGGTTCCAAAGCATAGCCGAGGGGGGGGGTAAATTTGGGGAAAATGGGGCTATACGAGGCTCCAGCCAGGAACCGGGAGCCACAGAGGGGCCCTGCAGGAGGAAGGCAGAAATAAGATCCTGCTTCTCAAGGCAGAATTCTTAATGGTATTAAAAAAAAGACAATTATTGGGGCAAAATGCAGGAGAGAGAAGGACAGGATGGGAGGACATATACAAAGCCACATCTCCTGCAGAATGATACATTCTATCAAATACTTTTGGGCGCTCTGAGCATGAAAGCAAAAGGGACAATGGGATTTTCAAACTCCTAAATCAAAGGAAAATGGAAAGTTGCCAGATGAACCTTCTGAAAAGGAAGTTCACTCAAAATACATAAAAGGAAGCACAGATAATGACAGATGGGTTTGTTCTTGCAGCTCTGCGCACTTAGATTTTCGTTTTGTTTTTGCAGTTTACAGACAACTTTTCCTCCCTTCTCAGCAATGCACACAGGGAAGGTCTGGTACAGCAGAGCCTGATCTATCACGAATTTACATGGGGATGACTGTGGTGGCCATTTTTATTTACTAGACACCAACTCAAGTCTCACTGTTTTACCAACTCCAGCTTTCTCCCACAGAGCCTCTGGAAAGGGGAACAATGGGGTATGGCTCAGGCTGCCTCATACCAATGGACCACAACAACAAATTGTGATTCACCATCCTCTATTTACTGTAGCACCCATGATGTGCTAGGTGATTTCCAAACACTCAAGATGGGATGGCTCCCTGCTCCAAGGAGCTCACAACCCAAGGATAGCGACAGACAGGCAGAGGTGAGGGGAATGGGAACAACAGAAGGATGAGCCATCATGCTAGTAACTAACAAGGGGAACCAAAACACAAAACATAGAACCCACTCACACTCACTCATCGACCTCTGGAGGCTTGGACAACTTTGTTCACTTTTCCCCCTCTTACCTGTTCACCATGGGATCTGGAAGTGCCAGAGCATTTTGAAAAGGCCCAAGATAGCAGGTTTGATCCACACTGCCTCTTTAGAGGGTTTACCCATTGATAGTTCTGATCATATCCGTTCTGTGTTTTCCAGGATCCAGGGCTGGAATTATCAACTTAATTCATATTCAGGTCTGCACCTCAAACTTACCTTCACTGCCACATGGAGCTTGGCCGTTTTCTTAGAAGGTCCTGATGCTTCATAGGTCGTACCGTCAACATCTACAGACATGGTGAAGACTGGGGCATGGACGGGACCCGACTGCGACAGAAGCTTATACTGAAGCCCTGGCCTGATTTGGTTCAGTCTCATCAGAGCGTTCATGAGATCGATTGCTTTACTGTCTAGGACTATTATGGGAGAGGGTGGGAAGGAAAAAAAAAAAGATTAACAAAAGAAACTGAGAAGTGAAACATTTTGCATTTCTAAAGTACCATCCATCTGTGTACTTAAGTGCGCTATATAAACATGAATGAATGCCAGCCATCCACTCCCCCAGCGGTTCGTGACCATTACTACTCAATCCCTTTAGAGCTCAGAGCTCTGTACCAATCAGTCAGGTTCTTCCTGGCTGCTACAACTTGATATGAAATTTCATAGGTCATATGGTACTGCGAGTGCTACCTGCAGCCGGATCCCATATGAAACTAGGCACCAGGAGCTACTTGTTCACCGTAATCCAAAAAAACACTCCTGGTTTGCATATACAATACAGGTCATCTGTCAATGGAATCAGCACCTATCTCCTGTCCCAAATGTGGGATGTGAACAATCAGTTCTACATATTGTGAGGTCTTGGTCTGAGGCTGTTTGAGAGACAACTGCCAGACATTACAAATAATATACCTGAACTCTTTGGACAACCTAAGTTTTAATATCACCTGCTGGAGTAATCTGATCAGTGACATGAGTCAGTCAGCCAGTCAGTCAAATGTGTTCAAAGAAATTGAAACCCACCCTAAGCAGAGGAGTTTGAAGTTCTGAGCTCACAGGGATTGAGAACACAAACATTCATTCCAGAGGCTCTTTCACATGCCAGTCCACACCAACACCAACAAGTTTTTGTGTCAGCTCCTACTATAACCAACAATGGCTCCTTGAAGCCTGAACAGATAAAGGCTGCACTTACTTTTCCTCAAGTTGCGCTTCATCTTTTTATTGGGATCTTTATCATCCCCTAATCCATCTTCAAATGGCCTTTTCAGAGCAGAGGAGCCTGCACCTAAAAAGATAGTTCTCCTTGTAATATGGACTTAAATTGATAGTGAAAAACAAGGCAACAATCCCATAGCACCTGTCTGATCAGTCCCATTACTTCGATGTTAACCTTATAATTAACAATCACCTGCAAAGGTCTATATTTAAGAATTTATATTGCTACATAGAAGAAAACATTAGCTTATAACTGGCAGCAGAGGGTCATGTGGGAAGTCCTTAAGTTTCCATTGCTGCCTGCAGAGGTCCACAGAATTGAACTTGGCAACATTAGCCAATCAGATCACATATTCAAACCTCCACTTCCTTACCAGCTCAAATACCAATAGTAAGGCCTACAGATGTTACATGCCTTCTAATCATCATAAATATCTGGAAATCTCTGCAAAAGTTTTCTTAAGTCCAACAGTTGTATTTTAAAAGCTAACATTCTATAGGGGAGCTGAAGTCAGAGATCCACGAAAAACAAAATCAAACACGGACTTTGTATTTCAGCAACCTTCCAGATTTTCTGTAAATGGAGGCAGCTTTGGTTCTTAACACTCAGCGCCACAGAAGTCACTGTCTCTTTAGTCCTGTATTTCATTTACATTATTTTATATCTCACGTGTGCCAGCCCACCAGACTGCAGGGCTGCTAACGTTTTAGACATAAACAGTAGCGTGACCAAAACAAACAAACCTGTCTTCCTCATTTAATCTCATTGTGTTTTTATTGATAAGCTAACTCCAGCTGAAATACACAACAGGTCTATCAGAATACAGTATGTCAATAATTCTCCTGAGCTCAGCATCCATCAGATGGGGAAAAAAGTACCTCTACATCCATCATTTGCCATAATAGAAATAAAGTCCCTGTAATAGACAGTGTCACTGGATCAATGTTCTCACTTTAAAAATAAATGGCTAGGACTGGCCTCACCATTATCAAGTGACAAGAAACGATTATTTCTGTGACAGTGCTCCAACTCCAAAGACATGATCTCTTAATTATAAAATGGCCTGGATTGAGCAAATGGGCTAACAGGATGCATTAATCAGATCCGACTAAAGGAACTATGCTTACATAACCAGTGAAAGGGAAATGCCAAAGAGGGTGGAAAAGGGGAATATTTTTTAAAAATGCTTTGGATTTAATCTTTAATGTGGACTTTAGCAACTTTATGACAGGGAGCAAGTCCTTTGGCTTGTTCCACTCACCTTGATCCGAACTGCCTGTTCTAAAGTCTCCGACATCTAAACCTCTACAGCAATGTTCTTCAGTTAGCGGCATGTGGGCCACATTTGGGTTAGCCTGCTGGGCGTCAGCTGCTCCTGCTAGGGACTCCGCTGTAAGGGCTACCTAGCTCCTGGGCTCCCCCTGCCAGGAGGTCCCTTTCCCTCTTGAGCTGCACAGGGTCCTCCACACCAGCAGGTGCCAGCCCAGGGGAGAGGCGGGTCAGCATGCGGACACCGCAGCTGGGACCAGGTAGGGAGCACAGGAGCCTGGTCAGAGTTGGAGCCAGGTAGTAGGGCCATCCTGCAGCAGGGTCCCCAGCTGGAAGCAAGAGGCAGGGATGGGATAGGCTAGGGGGTGGGGTCACCCCCTGCTCCCTGGGTTTCTCCCAACCTCCTTTTTTCCCAGCTCCCTGCACTGAAGCAGTATTAAGGAGGTGCCAGTCTTTGGCAGCTACTCCCTTCTCCCCACCCTTGGGGAAACACTACTCATTCAGAGACTCAGGATTTTTGGTGAACTGAAATTTGGACAAACAGACTTTACCTGTACATGGCATGATTGTAAAGAGAGGAAAAATAAACCACCGCTAATTGGACTAGCACTCTGTGCTCCAATCAAAAAAAAAAAATCAGCTAACATGCCATCTTCCGCACATGTGCCATAGGCTGCTGACCCCTGCCAGCCAGGCAAAGAACTGACATGCTTTCACTAGAGAGCAAACACTGAAAGAGCCCTCTGGCCCGCCAAGACTTGGGCAATGCCTTATTCGGCCCCCCAGAAAACCTAATTGAATATCACTGCGCTAAGGACCTGTACCATTTTAATTCTGCTTAGAAAATATACTTCACATTCATTTCAGGGTCTAAGAGCAGGTGAGACAGATGGAGCTAGGAGGAAAAACAGGATTGCCTGATGTACTGTTTGGGTATTTGGAATACCACTGGTTCAAACTATGGAAAGCTACTTTCATTTTTTTTAAATAGATAGTCCAGGGTAAAAACTGTAACAATACTGTGCTTAGAGAGTTTTTTTAGGACAATTTTATTTTACTTTACCACCTTCTCTAAGGGATTCTTTGCAGTGAATCTGAGCAGGGACACTGACCTAATATTGCTCATTTTGGCTTGTCTAAAGGCTCTTGCTCCCCTAGCATAAGAGACATGCATTACTTTACTCCCCATGCCCCAAGGAGGACATACATCAGAAGAAAACCACATGCTACACTGCAGCGGTCACATTTTCCACGTTCTTTTGTATGTTCTATTATTTAGTGACTAGAGACCGCTGATAGATTTTCCTCTAATACTATCGTCATTTTTTTTAAAAGCAACATTCTTCTGACACACACAGCACATAACCCAGAATTTCACCAAGCTACATTCCAAAGAGCCAGCTTAGCACCCAGGTTACATCCTGATTGTGTTTTTAAGGACGTTTCCCCAAGAGACAGTCTGCACTTACCTTCTTTGTCAGTAACTGACCAGGGATATTTTTGAAAGGATTTATTGGATGGGAGAGGATCCATTTCGAGCACCTTATAGATCTGACCAAAGGCTGATAGTCTGAGCGCGTGCTAGGGAAGAACAGAAACGAGACATCACTGCCATGCTCTGCCCAGGTGTCTGAACTTCTGATTAAAACTCTAGACACAGCATCAACATCTCTCCTAGGAGCAAGGACTCAAATCTCTATGGAAAGGGTTAATTAGCGAGCAAGAGAGAGAGAGAACAGAAACAGCCATTTCTGGGATACACTGTGTGAATTCACCCCTGTTCAGAGCACCAGCACGGGACCTATGCGCCACAGGTGCTTAAAGTGGGACCTACATGAAGCACAAGCTTTGGGGCCCTCTCAAGGAGAAAATGTCATTCATAATAGAACTCCTATATTCTCAAAACTTTTATTTAATCCTTCCAGTGCAGGGCATGAGAAGGGCTGCCATGATTCTACTGCAAGAAAAGCCATCCTGAGCAAAGGGGTAAACTGAATGCAGGGACTCGGATGTTCTTCAGCAGAAATGACACTTAGGTTCCTGGAAGCAGAGGTTTTCTACCTGAGCACTGTGTGTTATGGCTTCTTTTTGCTGCACTGTCATATAGGACAAAGCGTCTGTTGGCTCCCGCTCACAGGGATCATGCAGGCCAGGGCCCCCTACAAGGGGGAAAATAAGACAGTTCAGAACATGTCAGAAACGCCACCCAAAAGACTGCTGGAGTCAAGTGGAAGTCACAACAGCTAAATTCTACTCTCCGATGAGTGCAGAGCCCCCATCTCTCTCGGTGGGGACTGAAACAGCCTTAGGAACAAGCTAACCCTAAGGTTTTACCCCCTAAACGAGAAGGGTCATTTAAATTGTTGTTGTCCATACTGTACACCTAAGACAGAGGCACCAACGGCTACGAATTTGGCATTGGAGTTTGAAAACCTGGGAGAACTACTGATTTCCAAACACTAATCTATACTAGCCGAGCATCTGGCCCATGGTCTTCTCTCTAATTCCCCAGCAGTCATTCGATTGTGAACACTCCACTCCCAGCAGGCGCTGTAACACCGCAGCATAGAGACGTTACAACTATTAATAGGGCCGGTATATTTTTAGGTTAACCATGGAGCTTCTCAATGTCTTGCTAACAATTCACATGCTAAGCCTTCTGCTTGCTGCTCCTGAGAACAGGCATTTTAAAACATGCAGGAATGGAAAACACGCACATTTCAAAACAGAGGAATGATCAATCTTTGGTGTGTCTGAATTTATTCTGGGCCCTTACCAGGAAGCAGAATTCCAGACGCCAAACACTCCATCACTCGTCTTAAGGCCTCCCCAGCGCCCAAGGGTCTATTACAAGTACCTATAGATTTTTCACATATAAGCTCTAGTGGCTAAAAGACATTAAATTAGAATTAGTACAGGTGCCAGAGCGTGGCTGCAGTTAAACACAAGAAGTCATTTCAATGGGGGTGAGGCGCTGCTCCTAGTGACCCTGAGGTGTTTGTCAACCTGTGGATTTCTACAGTGCGCAGCTTTTCCCAGCAGAAGGGTACCACCAACTCCACTGCGGTGACTTACACTGAGCTCACATTTCCAAGGCTACACCTGCACCAGCTCTGGCAGTGAGACGCTTTTAAAAGTGTCAAATCTCTATGGCAAGGGGTGGATTCCACAGAACACGAGGCCCTGCCGACACTGTGCCCATTGCCATGGTTTCCAGGCACCATACAGAGTTACTGAAATGGACACAAGCTGCCCCTCTCCCTCCTCAGCTCCACAGGCATTGTTTTAAACAAAAGATTGTTTTAATGGGTGTGACGAGGGAAAGAAGCAGGGAGCTGAGTTTCACATGCCCACTCTACAGCCCTCACAAGACACCGTGACCATTTACTGAAGGTCTGACTTTACAAACCTAGTTGCCATCTGACTCCTGTTCCACACTTACCCATCCTTTTAGCGGTGCCCATGTGGGGACTCTGTTGCACAAATCACGCAGAATACGTAGAACAATTACACATGATTTTAGTCCATTTGCCCTGGCCTAAAACAAACAAAATGGTTCCAATACACTTGCTGAAATCCAGCCTTCAATTTTGCTTTTTAAATGTACAGTCCTGGAATAGGTTCTTTAATACGATTACTAATTAGCACTTAATCAGTTTCATGCAAAACAAAAGAAGTTACATAAAAGCAAAATGCTGCGTTTTAGAGAAAGGCAGGCTTAACAGTAAAAAGAAGCATAATGTTAAAATTGCTTTTGTAGCCTCATGACAACTATAGACCAGTTGGCTAGCTACCTAGCGTCGTCGCTTTTACAGAACAGCACTCAGAATTCGAAATTCTAGACTTGCACTCTAGAAGGGCTAGACAGAAATTAAAAAAGGCATTAAAATTAAAAGTGTCTCAAATTAAACCTCATAAGGCTACAATAACAATAAGATAAGAACAAATAGCCAACCTGAAACCATTTGGCGTGCCGCAGAGAGGCCAAGGCCTCCAGGCATTTCTGCCTGTCCAATAAGTCCGGAGGATCTTTCATCGCAACATTATCTACTGGTAAAATGGGATAAAAAGAGACAGATACAATTTGACCAAGGGGTTTCTGTCACAGTACATAAAGAGTGGCAGCATCTCAATGAGCTAATAAGACTCCCAGAAAAAAAATTAATTTTTTTTTAAGTGCACTGTGTTATTTAATTCAAACAAGCCATTAAAAAGGTAGTAAATGTGCACATGTCCAACAGAAGCAAAAGGCATTCACTCCTTATACAAAATCGATGGCCACTGCTACAGACAATCTGGGATCTTATTAAAAATGTAGAACACATTTCAGGGCAGAAAATAGCTATGTAGCACTTTTCCTTCTTTCGTTCCTCCCTCCCGTTTGTGGTTTTATTCCAGGTGCATAAAATCAGCACAGAATTACTAACTGACAGCAACCTTCTCAACAAAGAGAAGATTTTCTTGAAGAAGAAAGTTTGCCTCAGAGGCAGGAAGCATTGAAGAATGATTTAGAGATGCCTTTTGGGAATTTGAAGATGCTTCCAGTTTATCTTTATCAAAGCCACAGCAATTAACAGTGGAGAAGTGTATTTCTCTTCAATATTAACTCTATATAAACAAATTGGAGAAAAACAGAACTTGTGTTAATGTGCACTTTACATTTTGATACACAAGTTCTTTCACTCTGACTGTAGTGTTGTGTGTAACCAGGTAACAAATTAAAGCAGCAAAGAAGTTTTAAAACTTCTAGATCCTGTTAACAATTTCAAGATTGTTTTTCTTTCATAAAAATCTTCTCTTCCCAACAGCAACAGAAGTTGTCTAAACAAACTAAAGTCGGAGTTGAGACGCAGAAGACTGAAATCTTCTGTTAAGTTTTACACTCTCACCCGCCTTTTTTTAAATCCAGCATGTTACCAAGTTCTTCTAGCAATCACATCTCGTTCCATAAAAAATTATTTTTCTCGTTTTTTAAAAGGAACAAATTATTAAAACCCTGATTCTGTAAACCCACAAAGCCCATGCCTAACTTCATTCATGTGATTATACTACCTCATGAATAGAATTACACATGTCTAAGTATCTCTGCAGGATTAAGGGCTAACTTCCTTAGTCAATAGCATTTAACTGACATAACAGCACATACTGGGAACTAACCAACCCATAGTTCAAAATAACCCTTTGAATAAATACACTGACTGTTCTTAGGAATCTATTCTATTGCCCCTCTTGAAATTGGCAGTAATGTAGAAAAATACTGTTTTTCATCATTCATAACAGCTAATTCATATGGGTTTGTACAGAGATAGCCATGTGGGGCTGACTGAAAAACTGAACCCAAACCGGCTTGTAGATGCCTGCCAGGTAAAGCAATATTCAGTAACTAGCAAAACATTTAATTTTACTTAGGAGAAAAAATGGATACCACTGTATACAGGGCATGCGCACACCCACCTGCACCCTTACAGTTAATGTCCCAGCTGCCATTTGTTTTCACAGGTTACGCTGCATGGTACTGCTATTTTAATATCAAAACGGCCTCCCTTCCTATGCTGTTGGCTAGGGAGACAGGTCTAGCAAAGCTGTAGCCATTACATCATGATGGATAAAAGGTAATGAAAAACCAGAGTGTGAAGCTCAACAGAAACAGAGACATCTTGTCTGATAGCTTGTGGGTTTAGTTTGCATCTGTTGGCTGTGCTCCCAGCAAAGGACTGAAGTGCTATATGCTTACTTTCTGACCCTGATGAACTTCGCAGCAGATATTTGCATTGTTTCTTGTTATCCTCATCAACATAATCGCATCGCTAAAATTCATCTCCACTCCTGTCCTCCCAATCAGAGCTGCAAAGTCTTATATGGGATTAGCAGGTATTTGTTTACAAGCACAAAAGGTCACTTTGCATCACATCGCTTTGGAATTTAAGACTTTTACTTTCAAATTTCCTCTTCGTTTACAAGAAGAAAATTGTGTTTTATTGGTTATGAAAGCACAACATGTGTTACAAATCTTTAAATGTTTCTGTAACAAAACCCTTTACTGGGGACAATATAAACATCTGCTTAAAGCTTAAAACAGCTACTGTCAATGAGTGATTAGAATCTTCTTTAGAAGTTAGAAATGGCAAAGGTTGACTGACTGCAAAATTGTTCAATTTTAACAATTAAGGTGAATTTGCAAGTCCATGAAGTCTATTTCCAACTGAGATTGTACAACATTTTGCTAGAGTATGTTACAACTGTTGATGAAACAAACTTAATTTTACCACTAACTTATAAACCAGAACATGGTGTGTATTGTCTGTTACTGTACAGGTGACTAAATAGGCTTCACTGTAACAGCATAAATACAACACCCTACTTTTGCAGTGGCATGTTGATGCTCATTAGAGGTTATTTAAAGAGGCCACAGTCACTAATGCCTTTGAAAATAGTGCATTCGTTACATTAACCCTTGAGTTTCCAGGGCAGCTTTTGCAGATGTTGCAGGCAGTCAACATTTGGGTGCAAGATTCTGTTAAACAGAAAGATGAAGAGAACAGGCAGTGAAGAGGGGTGAGCGACTTGCAGCAGACTCCCTTTTGACATCCTCATTAGAATGGCATGTTTCTTCATGCTCTGCTGGTCAGGAAAGTGAGATCCAATCAAAGTTTTCAAACATGTACGAGGAGCTTTCTTCTTTTCCTTTTTTAGTTCTAAAAAGGACACTCAGCACTGATGAGTTTGTTAAAAAAAAATAAAATAAAAACCAGCCATTAATTCAGAGCCTGCAACACCTACAGAACGAGTCCTTCCATAATCTCCCCTGCCAACATCGTTAGTTTATAGCTACCAGGGCTACTTTCTGGAGAGGAGGCAAATCTGTGGCTTGCTCTGCAGGTCCTTCAAGGGCTCTTGTGGATATCAAGAACATCAGTGATTCTCTCTGCCCACCGAGGTCCTGGGTGTCAGACAGATTATGAAGCAGTTGCTCAGTTACTGAACTCGGTTGTTTTCAGCACCATCCTATTTGGGTGGCCGAAGTTACTTCTTATTTTGAATGTACAGGTTTAGTAACTGCAACTATTTCCAGAGTGGCACTGAGAAAGCCTAGTTCACAGAGATCCTGTTCTTTGGGGGACATGAGTGATATTAAACTTGCCGAGGACATAAATTTCACTCTGACGCAGAATGCACCAGATTCAAACACTTGACCTCCCCATTTAACAAGGAGAAAACAGAGCTTGTACAATGGCTCCAAGGAGATTGCTTGGAAGGAATATTGAAATGCACACACACTGGTCTGGTATTTGTTTTTACTACCAAACAGCAAAAACAAATAGAACAAACAATGCTTAAAATGTAGTAACACTTCTCAAAAAAAAAAAAAGAGGGGGGAGACTAAAGAGAACCCCAGGAATGTTTGTTCTCTGCATTCTGACATCAGGGCATGAAGGTACACGCGACATTCCTACAGAACAAATGGAAGCACTGAAAGAATTCCATTGCACCTAACCTTGCTTATTTGGTTAGAGGATAGATTAGTGACTGTAATCAAACCATACTGCTGGAAATCTTGGTCAGTTTCACCCAGCCTTTCCCTCAGCCTCTTAGCATACTACTAGTCAGCTGCCAACTAAGGAACAAAGAGAAAAGCAGCAGCTGGAATAGAATGGCTCCTCTTACTAGCAAGATGAAAAGCAAATTATGAAGAACTTGAAAAGCTTTTCTATCAGAAAAAAGTAAAGAAAAGCGAGGAATAGTTTTTAAAATGACATATGAAATACACATGTATTTGGCTGGCACTGTCCAGGAGCATCAAAAGAAGAGTTGCAATATTTTCCCTTTATATTAAATTATTTTTCCTGAATCGTTTTTCAACATATTCCCCTTGATATTAGATTTGAAACTTTATTCACTTAGTAAATCTAAAACGGCTCAAAGTGACTAGAAGTGGTTGTAGACTGTTGAAAAATTTTCTCTTTTCCCCCTCTAGCTGGTTACTTAATACAGTAAGAAAAAATGTTTGATTAACTTATGAAGGGGAATATTACAAGTTTTCTTTGTTCAGATAAACTAGGGAGTGAACGTCACAGAAACTGAAGCCAACTACAAAAGAATCTGGACTTCAGAACAAGGTGTGTTAACCAGTTTACAATCATCAGTTTTATGGTAGGGGTGGATCTCACAACAGCTCTTATTACCAGCACTATCACAAATTTGCAGAGACAATCTTTATATTTAAGAGGTGAACTGCAAGGTTTTTGAACAAAGTTTTGAAAAATATTTTAATATCCTAAATCAGTAACAAAACGACAAATATATTAAAACAAGAAAGTGTGAAAATTAATGTCCTCATTCAGCTTAGCAGACGAGTCCCAAATTAATGAAGTCCAGGTTTCTATTCCAGCAGAGGAAGGCACTATCCCCTCCTGAAAGGGATCACACAGGAAGAAACATTTGTGCAAAACTGCATGCACACAGTGATGTTAAAAATACCTTCCCATAAATTTTTGTGCTCAGTCTCACGAGTGTGTATCTGTCGCAATGGAAACAAACCTCAACTCAGCACTTGCCAGGAAGTTGAAGAAAATGTGCAGTAGTCTGCAAATATCTGGCTTTTGTTTTAAAGAAAAACAATTGTGTTTTTGCACAAGAGCCTCATTAGTGATTTGGGAATTCTTGGACATTTTTATTAATGAATCTTTGCTATTCATCTCTATCGCAAGATTCTTGCGCTTCCAACTGCTGCCTAAGTGCTGTATTTCACTTGAAAAATCAATCCTTCCTGCCCTCTCCCCACAAAATGAAGAGAAACTGACCAACATTTCTCAGTGTATTGGTATTTCATGTGGGAAGGGGGAATAAGCAAAGGGACTTGTGGCAAGTCTAGAAATGGGAAAAGAGCAATAGGGAGTTCCCTAGCCCACATGGGCCCAGCTGCCTCAGTTGTCATGACAGAGAGTGGCCAGTTGGTCAAAGGTCTGACATCATCCAGTGGAAAGTTTCTAAGCATAGGTTTGGGAAGCGGAAGCAGAAATTATTGACAAGAAGATTACAATAAAATAAAACACGGCTGCATTCGCTCTGTGTGTTACGCTTGGTTTCTTTCCAATCTCGTAGACGTTAAGAGTCAACGCTTCTTAAGAGTTTCTTGTGGCTAAGTTGCAAGTCCCCAGCAGAGAGGGAAGAATGGATGGGGAAGAATTAGGATGCATAATTTTCCAAATATATTTTTACATTCGGGACAGTAGGTACAACATTAACTTCAGAAGTGAAGTGCAGTATTTTAGCTTTAACTTCAACTGTATCCTAGTTAGGAAGTTCTTACCTTAAAGATAGAAACACACATACACATCAATAATGAGCAAAATCGGTGTGCCAGGAAGAGAGACAGCTTTGTAGGAACTGCATTTTAAGAGAGCAGTTTTATACAATAGGAATAATTTTATGAACCAGTCCAATTTGACTGATTTAATTTAAAAACACGACTGTGCAGGCACTGCTTAATTATTAACTAATAACTAGTTCTGCTTTCTTTCAGACAAGATCTAATTGGTGTCTGAGTCAAGGCTATAATAATGCTGTCTGCACGGCAAATGGAATTTTACATATATTTATGTGAAAATTAAATGGTTGCTGGCTGTTTAAAGAACCATCATTGTAACCGATAGAGGTGAGCCAAGCTAACGATGACACACAGTATACAACAAAAACAAGACCTCACTCCCTAAACTAACCCTGTGCTACACGGTCAGAAAGCCTTTCGGAGAAAATTCTGAGGGAAGCAGGAAAACGACTCTCTCTATATACCTCCGTCCTTCTTCTCCGTTTCCTCACGAATGAGAGGGGATGTAAGTATCACCTTCAGTGTTAGGGTGGGCTCCTTTGTGTTACGAATAATAATAGCGGCCTCATTCACACACTGCTCCACGTGGTACTTCTCTTCTGTAAGTTTCTGAAAGGCATCAAGAAACATTTTCAAAAATCCCCAATCAACCATGGTAAAGGCAGCATCTCCTAAAGAAACATTTGCCCCTTGCAGATGACCCCTGAACTCGCATTGCTACAATACACAGGTTCTGCCAGGTACTGGCCCTCCACCCTCAGCTAAGAGTTGATACGTTGTAAATAATTTTTCACAACATAAATAGCTGTTCACCAGAAAAACGCTAAATGGTGGCAGCATAAATGCACTACAGCATCCCGCTCATTGTGCAGACAGTGATCAGTCATCTTTTGAAGCTGCCCAAGGGTGAATTACTTGCCAGCAATTGTAGGCTCTTACAGGATCTAACTCTTGGCAATGCTGCCTCTAAATGCAAAACCCCTGGCAGTTTACCACCATCCTGACAATTAGCAGCAGATGCAGGCAAATAAATGGCTCCAGTCCTACCAGCCGATCTGCCTGGACAAGACCTCGGCACCTGCATGGAGCCCCGCTGGCTTCAATGGGACTCTGTAGGAGATGGGGGTCCATCCACATGGACCAGCTTAGAGAACTGGAACCACAGAAAGCATGTAAGAGTTACCCTTTCTAATCACCGTGTCTTTACAAATAGGGAGATCAATCTAGGGCACTTACTTCCTCCAGAAAAAAACTGTTACAGGCAAGCAACATACCCTCGCCACTACCCTACATGTCCCCACCAGGCCCCAGCTACGGAGACGGCTGTGTCTGCAGAGTAGGACTTTGCCTCCATAGAACCTGAAAACTTGTGTGCAAACAAATGAACAATGGGAAGTATAGCTCCCAAGAATGGTAGAAACGTGTACACTGTATGTGGAAATAAACATGAGACAAGAAAGCAAACCAGGAAGGAGGGAGAATGAGTTTCATCACCTAGTTTAGAAAGAGCTACTTGCAAGGGGTATTTGTTGGGGCACAGGCTCTAGGCAATAGTGCATGTCATGAGCTTCAGGCTGGACTAATTATTCAGGCCCAGGGGTGTGTCAAAGGAAGCTATAACTCTGGGCTCCCTTCATAAGAGGTGGTACTGGCTGCATCTGTTCACAGGATGCTTTTTTACACACCAAAACAAAAAGGTACAAATTAAAACTAAGTACATATCAAGGGTTCATCGTGATCCAGGACCACTGACCGTTCAGAAGGGCCTCTTGTTAAGGGTATGATTTAGGGTTCCGTGACTTTACCGGACCTCCGTGACGTCTTCGGTTTCAGCTGTCAGCAGCTGAAGCTGGGGCTGGAGCCGGAGCCGGAGCCGGAGCTGTGCATCCCTTCCCGCAGCTGGAACCGAAGCCGGGGCTGTGCGCTGCCCACCCCTATGACTGTGCGTTCCTCCCTCTACCACCCCTGGAGCTGCGGCTGGAGCTCGGGCTGTGCATCCCCAGTGTCCCCCAATTGCCCCTGGAGCTGCGGCTGGGGTCAGAGGCAGGACTGTGTGCCTGCCCCCTGTGGTGGGGGGGGGGGCTCCAGCTGTCATTCCTTCCCCATCAGCCCTGCCCCACCCAGTTATTTTTAGTCAAGTCACAGACAGGTTACAGGCGCCCGTGAATTTTTGTTTATTGCCCGTTGGTGACTTTTACTAAAAATAACCATGACAAACTCTTAACCTTACCTATTGTCACTTCAGAATCACCGAGCTAAACGCAGAGCTGAGGGACAAAGCTTCTGTAATGGGGAAGTTCAACACACTGGGCAGAGTGAGCCAGATTGACATGCTCAGGAGAAGGGAGATCTAAGGCCTTGGCTACAATGGGAATTCACAGCGCTGCACTTGCTGCGCTCAGGGGTGTGAAAAAACACCCCCACCCCGAGCGCAGCGCTATAAAGCGCCAGTGTAATCAGCACCTGCAGCGCTGCACGCTCGCTCGCAGCTATTCCCCTCGGAGAGGTGGAGTACATACAGCGCTGAGAGAGCTCTCTCGCAGCGCTGGCGGCGCGACTACACTCGCGCTTCACAGCGCTGCCGTGGCAACGGAGTGAATCTGCGAGTGTAGCCAAGGCCTAAGACCCCAGTTAATTTCTGTGTTAGGAGTGAGAGCAGGGAGAGTCCCAATGGGTGACTTCTCCAATAGGAAGGTTAGGCCTTGGCTACACTTGCAAGTTACATCGCTGTAAAGCCTCCCCCAGTGCTGTAACTCACTCCCGTCCACACTGGCAGGGCACTTGCAGCGCTGTATCTCCCTGGGTACACCGCTGCAGGTACTCCACATGGCGGAGAGGAACAACAGCTGCAGCGGAGCGGCTACGACTCACGGGTGTGAGTGTAAACGCTTGCAGCGCTGTACTAATCACCTTGTCAAGTGGCCAATCCTCTCCATTGTTGTGACCGGGCTGCAGGAATGCGGAAGTGCCGGTTTCAAAGCTCGTACCACAGAGAAAAAGCAAACAATTTGCAGCTTGCTTTGAGTGAGTAAATGAATGAGCAGGGGGCCCGGAGTTCGGAACTTGCAAAATAGAGAGCTGACATGCTCCAAAAAGCACTCTCTCTCCCCCCACACTCCCTGTCACAATCCACCCCCCCGCCCCGTTTTGAAAAGCACGTTGCAGCCACATGAATGCTGGGATAGCTGCCCATAATGCACCACTCCCAACACAGCTGCAAATGTTTCAAGTGTGGCCACACCACTGCGCTGTCAGTGTGGACAGACGGCAGCGCTTTTCCCTACTCAGCTGTACGAAGGCAGGTTTACCTCACAGCGCTGTACAGCTGCAAGTGTAGCCAAGGCCTTATCTGGAGGGCATAGCAGGACTGATGTCAGGAACAAGGACTAGCAAAGGCGGCTTTGAGAATAGCCTTTCTACCCATCAGGTTAAGGTCTCTCGAGCTCTAGCCGCTGTCCTAGATTCTAAGTACAGTCTTTGCTCTCTGTACCTTTACCGCTTGTATTTTTCTTGGTATCAAATTAATTTCAGCTTTTACCCAGTGCAGCTTTTAGCTGACTATGTCTTGCAGTGCTATCAATCAGAGCTGGAGGACTACCCGAATTAACTTACCTGAATTTGGATTGGGAGATTGTCTTTGACTGTATATAACAAGGTCTTTGTGGGTTTTTCTTTGCACATAAGAACC
Organism: Trachemys scripta elegans; assembly: GCF_013100865.1. NCBI lineage: Eukaryota > Metazoa > Chordata > Testudines > Emydidae > Trachemys > Trachemys scripta. The sequence goes on from NC_048314.1 coordinate 22,707,339, forward strand.
AGCTCCAAATCCATGTCATCCTTTATCAGCAAGCCCTTTGCAACCAAACCAATTCTCATCACACCACATAAGGTCCGACCACCTTGATCCCTGGAAATGAAACATGTCTGAATAATTACAGTAATATTTTCACACTTAACCCACTACCACCACCACCACCCCCCTATTGTAGCAAGGGAACAGAGACGGATGGAAACAATTCCAGCATTTCTGCAACGCATCAGTGACAGGTTCATGAAAAGCATTGACTGCTTTTCTGCAAGTAGCCAACAGGAAAATGACGGAACTGAATGTGAACATGCATGGCAACGCTTCTGTAGTCGCAGAATTGTGAATCAAAGGTTTGGATTAAGTTACGAAGCTCCAAGCAGTTCACTGCCTAACTGCAGGAGAAGGAGAGCGCACACGAGCCTGGAGTCAAGTTTTCAGAACAGCTCTTAGAAGCCTAAGACCCATTTTCAAAAGTGACTTGGACACTTATGAGCTTAAGCCCCATTGTCTTTCAATGAGACTTATGCTCCTCAGGGCCCCGGCACGCCCGACAGCGGGGGCCTACAACTTCTTTTACGTGTATTTTTTTAAGCTAGTAACTTCAAAATATTGTGCAAACCATTTCTGTAGCTTTGTGAATACTGCAAACACTAGATACTTTAGGAAGGCTCCCCATTTCAAGCAATCGTCCCTGTAGGAGCCCTTCAAAAATTCTCACCACTGAAAGCTAGAAGAATCAGAGGCTGAGAAATCAGACTTAAATATTTTCCTGGTTTTCTCTGGAGACTCAAGAGCCACAGTAAATGTCATCGGTTTCAAAGCAAGATAGATGACACTTCAGCTTTGAGTGCTGACAACAAGCAATTGAGCAGCCCAAGAGTGCACAAACCAGCAGGAATCCACGGAAACAGAAGAGCAGCACTCACACCTACTGCCATTCACACGCAGGAACTCCTGAGAGAGGCCTCTTGGATGCTGCAGCACTAGCTAGTAGGCATATCACTGTGCTCCACACCCCCTGGGAAGGGTTGTAAGCGTTGGAGTGGCGAAAACAGCCTCAGCTAGAGAGGCAGCTGTGCAGTTAGTGGCACCTGAACATCTCACACCGGGATAGGATCTGATCATCCACAGTCATTAGTGCACCCTGAGCCTCTCTCATACGTCTGCCTTCACCTACACGGGCACAGCTGGGTATACTTGGAAGGGATGGACAAGGTCTGTCTCCTATTACCTAAATAGCAGAGACACGGAAGCCTTGGCTACACTCGCAGATTCACAGCGCTGCCGAGTGTAGTCGCGCCGCCAGCACTGCGAGAGCTCTCTCGCAGCGGTGCAAGTACTCCACCTCTCCGAGGGGAATAGCTTGCGGCTCTGCGAGCGAGCGTGCAGCACTGCAGGCGCTGATTACACTGGCGCTTTACAGCGCTGCACTCGCTGCACTCGGGGCGGGGGGGGGGGGTGTTTTTTCACACCCCTGAGCACAGCAAGTGCAGCGCTGTGAATTGCCAGTGTGGCCAAGGCCAGAGTGGGAAGGAAGGAGGCAGAGACAGGAAAGTGACACTCTCAAGGTCACACCAGATGGTCAGTGGCAGATCTGGGGATAGAGCTCAGGTCTCCTGACTCCCACTGCAGGGCCCCAGTCATTAGAACTTGTAAATCCCTTTCACTTGCTGGTTCTAGAAAATTAACCAGATGCTGCAGCATTTGGCTCTAATCTGGCAGGGAAGAATAATTCTTTTAAAAATGGTTTGTGAGTGACCAACTTACTATTTTGCAGGGTGTGATGGGTTTAGCTTGAATTGTTTCTTTTATCCTTGTGAACCTGCATGGGAATTTCTAAAATAATCCACCACATACTAAAAAAAGGATTTCCACTGAGGAGTTTCAAAGTTCACAGAAACATTTTTAATGCTGCTAGGCTTTGTCTGTTTTCATAAAGCCTGAGCTGCCCGGACAGCGTTCGTTTCATACGCGACGACAGGGCAAACACCTGCCTCTCTCTGGCACGGGAGGAACCGTTTGGTAATGCTTTGCACAGCATGCTGAAGATGCAAACTGCACTGTAAATGTTTACAATGAATAATAATCAGGTTGCTTGTTTTAGTGTCAACTTTTCCCGGCTGCAATCTGCTAAATTTGGCCAAGAAGTCCCAGAGCCAGCGTTACGTCACAGTTTGTTCAACTCTGGCTAAGGGTGGGTTTCAGAGCTACCCCTGGATTCTTGTGCCCAGACTAGTGGAAAAGAGACCTGCTGCAGCGGAGATTTCTTTACTGTAAAGGAAAGGCATTCAGGCAAGCCCCACTGTCTGGACATGCCCACATTTCCCCCACCCAGAGCTAGCGCTGGCAGCCAGCGAGTCACCATGTCAGTTGGGCTGGAGGCAGGTGGTGTGAAGGAGAAGTGGCACCAGTCACAGCTAGAAGGGGAGATTCACACAGCTAGCAGCCCGGATTATTCTTTGCCCTAGTTTCCATCACAGTTTTGTCCTGCTTTGCTGCTTGTAAAAATTCTTCCAATCGTCACGTTCCCTCCTCTGCAGGAGCAGGGATGGATGTAAATTCTTCATACCTTTAAGGCCAGCAGGCAACACTCGCTGATTTGTCCAAGCGGCTGGCTCTGATACAAAATTCTACAGAAAGTGCTCTCGACTTTTTGCTTTATAAAAACCAGCTGGAGAGAGGGGGACGGAAGAGAAATAGCCCAAACTCTCCATGTCTGCGCTTTGACACCTGACACCTGCTATTCTCCAGCCTGCTGACTTTTTGTCAGAGCATCTGTAGACAGGAGATTTATTAGAGAGGGGACCTGGGCACTTATAAAAATGCACTCTAAATTTAGAACGCAGCAAGAACATAAAACATCCTGCACACAAAATCATGACGTTGAAGTCAGGCTGTTTGATTATGCCAACAGCACTTAATACAAGCCAAGACTTTCACCAAAACCGTTTTAAAAAGCCCATTCTGCACTTATTTTATCCATGGCAGAAAGTAAAATGCTGCCAACAACACTTGGAAATTACTGACACAACGTGCACTGCATCCCACCTAAAGTCAGAGAAATCAAGAAAGTCCACGGCTCAGCAGAAAACTGACGTTAATTATCTTCCACAGAAGATGACACAGCTTAACTGCCCATCTCCAGGGAAGTAGCCTATCAATCTGCTGCTATTATTCCCTGGAGTCCACACAATCCCACTCCCTTAAACCAAATTTATGTAAAAAAAAGTCATGAAATTTAAATATTTTGCCATTTCTATTCTCCACATACATTTCGCACTAAAAAGTGACACCTCGCTGCTCAGGCTAAGCCCAAGAATGTTGAGAAGATCAGAAATGGGATCTGAGAATATTTATTAGTCAAAAAAAGGATGCTCAGAAAACAGACAACTAAATTGCAGACCCACTTGTAGGGCGTTTGCTTTGCCCAGAACATTATGCGCTGACCCGGCTACTGGTGAGTGCATCTCAGTTAGCTCACTGTAGTCTGTTTATATGGTGCCTGTTAGCAGGGCTTCTCTCTGAAACTTCACTCTGAGTAAGCACATTTCCCAGAGACCCCAAGCCCTTGAAATGTGCATAGGACAGAATCAAGCAAATCCAGACAAAGGAGAAACTTTTTGACTAGCAATGTTGGTGCATGAGAGAGTTTCTACCATTTCACCATATTTGTTGGGATTTTTAAGCAGATTGTGGGAGCGCTCACATACAGAGCTTTCCTCAACTAATATGGAACATTTCTTGTTTCTAAACTGGAGCATGTCCAGCTAGTAGGAAAAACAGAGCTTTGTTTCCCAGTTCCCTCACTCTTATACTGACACTTAAGTTGAGACCTGGAAATAACTAAAGACTATGTTACCGTTACCAGCACGATAGGGAATGGTCAGATTTAGGATTTGCCAATGCACATCAGGGTTCGTTATGGTAATTTTTATGACAGATTGGTGATCACTGCTTCCTTCACACTGAACCAGTAAATGAAATCTTCAGCCCAGATAAACGAATACAGCAGTACTTAAGGATACGGTCTTGCTGACTCAGAGCTGAATGTCTGCCACCTTCACCTCATACTGAGAAGTACCTTACTCCAGAATTAGCTCTCCTGGATTTCAATGAGATTACTGACAGAATCATTGAAAATCAGGGTTGGAAGGGACCTCATGAGGTCATCTAGTCCAACCCCCTGCTCAAAGCAGGACCAATCCCCAGACAGATTTTTGCCCCAGATCCCTAAATGGCCCCCTCAAGGATTGAACTCTCAACCCTGGGTTTAGCAGGCTAATGCTCAAACCACTGAGCTATCCCTCCCCCCCAGAGTAAAGTGATATTCACCACAAGGGCAGGTAGCAGAATTTGGCCATCAAAATATATTATCTAGTGCTGAGTACTAGCACTTGACCCCGTGGGCACTACCCAATATATTTACCCATGACTCCAAAAAACGGAAGAGCCCTTCCATTACAATAAGAGATTTCAGATAATGTAGCAGATCAGCATGGATCACAGAGACCTTTCCACACCAATCTTAAAACCAGATCAGAACTCTCTGTGCAAAAACTCACCCAGCAGCAACCCACATTAATAATCCACCACTTGTAGCAAGGAAAGTTAGAGGTAAAATCCAGGAACCGGCTCTCAGACCATGTTATGTTAACGATCCAATCAGATTATGTCCCAAGAAGGTCGTTATACTGGAGGAAGTATGGTCTGATGAGAGCACAGGACTGGGTCCTGCCACTGATTTTGCTATGTGGCTTTGGATAAATCAGCCTCTCTGTGCCTCAGTTCCCTCATCTCTAAACTGGCCATAACACTTACCTGGCTCAGAGCGTGACGTTAAGTTATCTGTACAGCCCTAGAGAGCCAAGAATGCCTGAGTTCGAGATCTTTAGCCATAAAAACCTGAAAAGGGGCCAGTTGTTCCAGCTGTTTCCTAAACTGTCAGAGTTAAACTAGAAGAGCAAAATCTGGCACCATGTCAAGGAACAGAGAGATGTGCAGCGACAGATGTTTTATGCAGTACAGAATGACACGATGTACAGTAATGGCTCCTTTGGAGCAGTTAGCCTGTTGAATAAACAATACACATTTATAAATCCATTTTTGCCCATTAAACTGAAACAGCTCTGACGTCACATGTTTGCGGATTTCGATTTGGGAGTTATAGGGAGATGCGTTTGTTTCTTCTATTTGTTAACTGCAAGTTTAAAACATTTCATCTTAAAAGTGAGAACAGCTCCTGACCAGGTTCCTGTTCATTACTCACTCCCTGCACTCACGCAATGTGCTCGCATCTCAGAAGGAGTCCAGACACATCTACTTCCTGCTATGAACATTCATAACCAGCAAAGCCAAAGAACACTATGGCCCTTATTGAGCAGGAGAGAAATCCATTCATCGTAGTACAGTAGCTCATTATGAGGCTTCACTAACTCACTTGGCATTACTTTCTGCAGCTTCCTCTTTTGCTTCCCCATCTCCCTCGATTTTCACAGACTTGTTCATTTCATCCATCCAATCGGAGACATGTTTAAGGGCACATTCGACTGTCGACACCATGTTCTGGACAGCTTCAAGTTCCTCTGGAGATGGATAAATGGTTGAATGTTTCACCATAACATGGCGGTCATCGTTAGCAAAAGATCGGATAGATCTCTGTTACAGAGGTGGGAAAGAGTAGGGGAAAAAAAAAAAAAAAAAAAGAGTTATTGGCTTATTAAGAGAAGGGCATTATTTGAAAGGGAATCCTCCCCAATATAGACGAGGGGGTATTTTAGGATAACAAAGGTCTAGAATCATGGCAGAACTTATCTCTTCTCTACCTGAAGTAGAGAGACCCAGCCGATTAAATGTGAAGTACTGAAAAAAACCAAACCGGCATAAACTGGTAGCAAAGTGCAACAGCACGTTGTGCCTGTGACTTGGCCATCATGAATGTAGGTTGTAACGTTCTCTGTATCAGCTCCCAAACTACAGGCAGAAAAACTCAGGTCCAGAGCTAGAAAAATGCAAGAAGGAGAAATTTCTTCTATCTCCTTTACTCCACAAATGAGATCTCCAGAACTAGCCTTTTCACTCCCTTCTGCTATTCCCCATATTATCAGCATCACCCAATAGCAACTGTAAGCTCCTGAGGACAGGGACTATGCACTTGGAAGTGCCCATGCACAGAAATGGCTGGTATAAATACCTGTCAAGCACTGTCCTAGCTAATCCAACCTGCAATGGTTAATAAAGGTATTGTTGGGTGCTTGCCTTGCATAACTTCGCCAAGAAAGTTTCATTTTGGGGGAAAAAAGCCATGGTTCTGATGAAGCATAAAGAGCCAGGGAGGTCTAGCAGGCAGGGGGATGAATGAAGCAGCAGGAAATCTGGATTCTGTTCCAGGCTCTGCCACTGACCTGCTGTGTAACCTTGGGAAAGTCACTTTCCCTCTGTGCCTGGTTTCTCCTCCCTCTCTTTGTCTAAGCTTTTCTAGGCAAGGGCTGTGCCCATGTCTGTGTCCACGCAGCACCTAGCACAGACCAGCACTAAGCTTGGGTGGGGCCGCTAGTCACCATGAGATACAAACAGTAAATAGTAACTACGAAGGAAGGAAGTGCATTCTGGGGTACTCTGTCCCTTTGTTCAGACCCCCAGCCCCTGAGTGGCTCCCAGGGGTCAGCTGGTCTGGTCCCAAAGAGGAAATTCGAGGGCTCCATGCACATGAAGGAAGTGCCAGGAAGTGGTCTTGTTTTGGGGGAGGTAATTTGGAAGAGAGGTGTCCTGGGGAGGAGGCTGAGAGAAGCTGCACTGCGTACAGGGCTTTGACAATCTGGGAGAACAACTCTGCCTGGCTAGACGTGCCAAGACTGGCAACTCTCCCCTCATGCTGGGTGCAGAGGCAGCCCGCCACGGCACGGCAGCCCAGCAGCCTCTCGCTCTACGAGTTTAGTGCTGCCAAGCCTCGGATATTGCACCTGGGTCTGGAGCAACTACACATCACTAGGAAAATCCTGACAGACCAGAGGGAATTCAGCAAAGAGCATGAAAAATGGCTAGGAAAGAGGCTGGAAGGGAAGGGTTAAGCTTGTGAGGAAAGAGTAAAATAATCAAATAGAAAAAACAAGGGGTTAAAGGATCCCGAGTGAAGAATGGCTTGTAGGGAGGGCGCCCGAAGTTCCACAATCGGGTGAGGTGGCACAGAGACCTGTGACCTGATTGGAGATGTCTAGTTGCCATGCTATCCAGGCGAGACATGCATGATCTGAAAAGTTAGTGAACCAGCATGGGCAGCCACTATCTACCAGGTGTTTCCCCTTCAGCCACATGTAACCCTGTTCCCTATGAACAGGGGAGAATCAAAAATATCCCCAGTACATGGATCACATTCCGCTGCCACCCAGCTGACCGCTGCACTCTTGCTAATCGTTTACTTCCATAAACTGCATTTATCCTGCAGGGAAGGGGAATCTTTCCCCCTACTTCACAGCTTGTAACCATGCCTGAGCTCAGAGACAGCAGGGCCTGTAATGGATCCAAGCAGTCTCATTGCTGAGTCTGCACTTAGTTCTCCTATCCCACAGGCCACGTACATGCTCCGGGAGAAGCGCCTTGGTTCACAGGTGAGGCGTGCTCCCCCAGCGCCCCTCCCAGGACTCTCACACTAGAATTCCATTCCCAAAGGTCCCTGCTGTCACTCATCTCAATTACAAACCGAGACACGACCGCAGCTCAGCAGTCAATCGGTGACATGGATTTGTGAATTCACCTCCACCCAAAGTATGTCCCCTCCTCCCCAAATCTCTCCACTTGTGAACACGGATTATAGAAAATACTCCAGCAGCGGCAAACTGATAAGCCTGTAACTTGTGTATTAGAAACACACGGTTACCTCACTAACGGGCAATGGCAAAAGAAGTACTAAGCAAGAGAATCTGGGTCAAGAATTCATAGGACCCAGCAAGCGTTCCATTTAAAGTCCAGTCTGTGCCCTGTGTTCCCTGAGGTCCCTTTTCCCCCAGAGCGGTCTTCTCCCCACAGAGGGTGAAATCTTAGGCTGGGTTATTTTTAATGGATTTCGTTAGCAATCATCTACTCAAATCGGAATACAGTACTTTATTGTAAATATAATGCTGCACCTATTCGCTCCTCCCCGTCTCACAGCAACAACATTTAGAGGGCTTAAAAAAAAAAAATCAATTGGCTGAAATTACTCACAACAGCTGGCTCTCAGGAATTAGTTAATTGGGTGGGGTTTTCCCCCTTCCTTGAATGCATTTTAGAAAAACTAACCATTCCAAGCCCTTCACATTTGCACAGCTTTGCAAATTCAATGCGTCTCTGACTCTTGCAATTTGTAACCGATACAAGCAGGCAGATTGGAAGTGACTCCTCACTTAGTCATCAAATATGCCCCAATGGGTACGGGTTACATATGTATCATATCCATGCTATTAATAGGTGCGCATAGAGCTCGGGCTTTTAATTTTTAACACTAAAATATATAGAGAGCCAACATCTGATCTTGTGGGGAAGGGGTGGGTGGGGAGTGTCACAGTTTGTTATGCAATCCACAGTTCAAGGTCACCCACACTCTGCAAAGCTTGCTAATGCCAGTTTTATTAGAAAAGGTTATTTATGAGCATCCCCTTCATTGGTGTTTAATAATTCATGTGCTGCAGGCTCACAAGGCTCCATTCTCCGGTTAGAAAAGGCCCCAGCAATAAATCAAAGCCCATTTGCTTTGCTTAAACCATGTGGAGACATCTTTAATGCAGCAGAGTCAGAAAATCCTTCCACTCTTGTTTTAACAGATTCCATAACGGGGTAGGGGTGGAGAATAATTTTAATGCAGCCATATTAATGAAGACAGTTACCTACCATGGTTTGCTAGAGTCTCAGCTCCGCTCCCCCTCCCCCTTCTCCTTTTCCCTCCTCCTCGGTATCTTTGCTAGGCACTGTTTTTGCCTGACAGAACCTCCTCATAAGCCTCTCAATCCCCTGCCAGCTCAAGAGTTCATACAGGCGAGATGCTCCGGGAGTCGCTTTCTGCAATACAACACCTGCAAATAGAGAGAGAGAGAAACAACTTGGAGAGAAGAAACCACATGCTCATTTTGATTGCTTTTCAAAGCAGCACATTAAACCAAGCCACTGATTAAAGCAGCAGGCTTCAAAAGGAGGGGGGGAGGAAATCATCAATGCTGAACAAAAAGCAGATGTCTCTATAGAAAGCAACCTTTTCCTTTTTTTTTAAAAACATGCCCACATACATGTTACTGCTTTCCCGTGCCATCCTCATCTGGGTTCATCAGCGAGAAGCAACTGGCATTCAAAAGCTCTGATACCAGGCAGTTCTGAATTCCAGGGTATTTAGTACAGTTGATAGGAAGTCAGCTACAAAACTGGTGCGATACTTTTATCCATAAATCACATTCTTGGGCACTGAATTACTTTTCATTTATTATTTGTACTTCATTAGTGCAAGACCCCAATCAGCATGATGACCCCAAGCGTGCCAGGTGCTGTACAAATATATAGTAAGAAAGAGTCCCTGCCACAAACAACTACAGGTTGAGGTTTTCAAAGCAGAGCAGGGGATTTAGTCCCAATCTAACGGAAATTCACGGGGGAACCCATGGCTAAATCACCTGGCACCACTCTGAAAACCTCACCCATAACCTCTGAGCCCCCAGCTGACACTGCGCATCTGTGCTGCTTTCCATAGCACCTCACAGGCAAGAGAGCCCATGGACAGCAAGCCTTGGCAAAACTGGGGAATACCAGGCATTTCTCCTCTGAATCTTGTTGCAACAGAACAGGTAACCCTCTCTGCACCTGAGAAAAGCCTTCGCTCGTGTCTGCTATTTGTAGTGGAATGTGGTATTTCATGTCAGGGAAGACCCAAAACCCAGGGGAGTTTCTCTCTTTGGCGGGGGTGGAGGTGGGGGGTTGTAAATGAAGAAATCAGTCTCCAAAAGTGCAGTGTTAGGAGCGGACGGGAAACTGCAGCAGGGTCAGAGAGGGAAACACACAACAATCCAGGCTGGGCTCTGTTCTAGGCCATTCCCGCTCTTACACTTGAAGGCTAGGGCCTGTGCACCCTGGGTGCAAAGCACTATGCAGAACCTTCATCAACACCTGCAGTCTGGCTCACTTTCTGTTCTAGCCATATTGGCAAAGCTAAAGAAAAACATAGAAATAAGAGCACAAAGCTCACTCCCCTATCCCGGAGCAACAGGCACCATTATTGGGGGACCACCACGATGCAACTGCAAATAGATGCTTGGCAAGAAGGAGGAGGACACAGTGACGGAGCAAATACCACGTGACAGAAAGGAGCGCGTCTGAGCTCAGGGTGCGCTATGGAACCCCAGCCCTTGCAAAGAACTCCTGCTTCCCTCTCATTCCGTATACCACCACCAGAACTTTAAAATCCTGCCGTGCTCTCTTTTTCGTGTGTCATTCGATCCTGCACATCAAACGATACGTTGCATATTGTCTGTCAAACAATCCTGACATTGTTAAAGGTTAAGCCTGCTTTTGCCAACAGGCAGGGACCGGAGAAGTGACTTGAAAGCATAGTAGGTGCTTTAACTACAGAGGTGTGACAAAATTATTAAAATGTTGCACCCCGAACGGATTCGAACCCAGCTAGAGAGGGAGCAACACAGTCCACTTCACTGTGCCCCTATTGAGAAGTGAAGCAGATTTACAGGATAATAGCTTTGGGAGCAACTGGTTGTCTATAAAGACGTCCCTCCGAACTCCAGACTATGCACCTGGGATACAGTACAGTGCAACAACCAACCGACCAGTGAAAGGGTCTGGTATGGGGCCCCCTTCTGGTTAAATGTGGGGATGGGTTGAAGGAACATATAAATAATGAAGCGGTCAGATGTGGTTACAGTAAACAGTTTTTTGGGGGGAGAGGGGTGGGGTGGGCAGGGCAGGTTCATAGGGAGAGAAATGGATTGAGATGAACCTTGAGGGACTTAGTTCCTCAAGTCCCGCCAGAAAGGCTGCATTGGCTGCTACCCTAACATGGGACGATGGCAGCACTAACAGTTTAGGGCAGCCAAGTGCACAAATCCCCCTGGAGAGGCTCACAGAAGCCAGGGCCTCTGCCAACAAAGGGCCCTGAAAGCTCAACAGGGACAGAGCTTGGACAATAAGCACAGGTATATTTGCCTTTAGATCCAAGTTAGAGTGCCCTATTTCCATGGCGGGGCCAACAGGCTAAGACTCCCTCTCCGCCGATGCAGCCCCCCCACCGCACACACCCACGACCTGCTGAGCTCTCCAGCCTCGAAAAATTCCAATCCCGCCCTCCCACTGCAGGCTGAGATGCCAAAGCTGCCATTAAAATCCCAACGGGAACTGGGGTCCAAGCCCTGGGGCAGCTTTTGACGTCTCAGACTTACTCTGCGCAGACCCAATTCTTGCAAATGCTCCTATACGCAGAGAACTACTCACTTGTGTCGCCCCACTGATGTCAATGGTCACCTCACGTGAGTAGTTACACACATTTAAGTGATTGCAGATTGGGGCCCAGGGCAACAAGCCTTGGACTTGGACTTCCAGGCATTCGTGCACCTCCTCCTGCCCGGTGAACAGCTGCTGAGGCCAGGACAGTGTCTCAGGTATGGAAACAGAGCCCATTGCAGCCAAACTGCAAAATCCAAACTGTCTTTTAAAATAACCCCCATTTCTGCCCTTTCCACACCACCTTGTTCAGCCCTCAAACACCGCTCCCTTGCCCTTGGGCTAACAGGAAACACGTGAGCACCACACCCTCCACCCAACCCTGTCAGCCAGGACCCAGACTGCAGTCTTCCGCCACTGCTCAGCACAGCCACAGTGCGTCAAACATTCTTCACCAGAGCAGCCGACTGGCTTAAAAACACAGGACGGGGAGTCTGGACTCCTGGTTCTAGTCACAGCTCTGCCACTGGTTTTCATCTGGCCGAGTCCGGCTCTGTGCCCGAGTACCCCCTAGCTGCAAAGCAGGGGTAATATGTCCCCACCTCGCAGGACTGCTGGGTGGTTTCCGATAGGTGTCTCAAGCTTTTCCTCTGCCTGTTATTCATGGTCCCAGCCTACCAATTCATCCAAGACAAGCTCTCCGTTCAAACCACGACCTGTTTTCATGCTACTTTTTATCCTCATCATTTCTGCCTTTTGTATTTTCCAGCCTTCCTTCCTCCTACAAGCACACGATGGAGATTCTCTCTCGGACCAAGAGCCATGAGGTGGAAGGCCTCTAACTGGCTTTAGCGAACGTGCCCATCACCACAGTCTTTAGACGCCAAGCTACGCTCCAGCCTGGACTCCCGTCCAGGACTGCTGTAAGCTGCAGGTTATAGGTGACAACACACTGAAAGCAGATGGATGGAAATGGCTGACTGATCAAATTCTGGTGCTTCACTAAATTGCTGGGCAGACGGTACTGTCTAGAGGCCAAGCCTGCAATCCACCTCTTGAGCTCCGAGAACAAATGTACCTCAGGGTGCAATTCCGCTGGCACTGAGCTCTTTTCTGTATACTCTGAAAACCTGAAATAACTTGAAAGCAAATGTTTACAGCTGTGACCGGGGCTAATTTCTCTCTGCTGCACAGTGGACGTGTTATGCAGCATCAACACCTTTCAATGCTATCCTTGAGAGGCAGAACAATGCGGCTTTTCAGAGAGGCTCCCGGTTTCATTAACAAGCAAAACAAGTCAGGCAAGAGTCACCATTAATCCAGTTCTACCTGCCCTTTTCCCCAAAAGTGAGCGATTGAGGTCTGGGGACATGGCTGCATTGTGCTCCGATTAGGGAGGGCGTTACAGATGACAGCATCTTCATTAATATTATTCAGGAAGAAGGAGAAAAATCACCACACACAATTCTAGCTGCAGCGGTTTTGCAGTGTTCTTTCAAATTATTAATTGCCCAACAATACTTCTCAGAAGTGTCCGCACAAAAAAAACCAAACATGTAATGCAGTTCAGGCCTGGGAGAGAACGTTTAATAAGACCACTAAACAGAATGGAGCCTGCTTTCTAAAAATTCAGATGCTACTTTAAGAACAAGGCACAGAGTGGAAAATAAACAGAAGCCAAGCCGTCGCAGCCATCTGGATTGAGCGCTACGGACTGTGCTTATTACCAGGCCCATCAGAAGGGATTCAGAGAAACGAACTGCAATCCTTCTAATCCAGCAGCTTTGTTCTGCCACTAACTCACTACAGAGCATCTATGCTAGGACCAGCCCCCAACTGAGACAGCTCCATCCCTGGTTGCAACACTAACGGACAGAGGCCATCTGCAGCAGCAGCACTAGCTGGGAGAGGACGGTTGGCGTTGCTAAGGAGTGGCCTAAAGGACATGATGGTAAAAGCCGCTTATGTCTGGGCTACAACACAGCTAGCACCACCACAGCTTGCAATGAATTTTCTAGGAAAAGCCTCTAGGGTAAACAAAGCCACGAGTGACCTCGGGAAAGTCACTTATCGTCTCTGTGCCTCACTCCCCACCTGTAAAATGGGCACAATGCTGCCTCACCTCACCGCGGCCAGGTGAGAGGATTGATGTGATTTTTTTAATCCTCAAACAGCAGGCACTATAGCAATGTGAAGTGTTATTACACACCAGCATTAAACAAGGTAACTCATGCGCTCTCTAAACTGTCTCCACAGCAGGTCTGGGAATAACCAGAACACGGACGTTTAAAAACACACCGTCTCTCCACAGAAGAAAAACACATCAGGAAATGGGCTCTCGAGGCTCATCTTAATCCTAATGTAACCAATTTAACAGCGGCTGCAGCATGCCTGGGCCTCCATGCCCAGCAGCATGGCCACAGAGGGCCCAGAAACGTTTCCATTGAACACCCCATCCTTCACAAGGAACTTCTGGAGTGGGCACGAGAGGAGTGAAGGAAAGAGTTTGATATGTGGCCTTAATAACGGGGTTTATTCCTGCAGCTGTCAGTGCTTCCTGGACTTAAAGATGCTCATTTAAATAAACAGTTTTGGACATACCCTTTGGCTGTCTTTAGATAACTTCTGATTGGCAAGGTGGCAGGCAGGAGCAACAGGTCTGCGAACTCCACATGGGCTGAAATTAACAAGGCAGCTGAGACTCCATTTTACCCTTAGAAAAGGGAGCCTTGGATACCGGTTACCAACCCAGCAGCACAGAGCAGCACCTTGCACAGAGAAATGCTGCTGGAATAACTGGGGAACGGAAACAAGATCACAGGACATTGAACTCTTTAGTCATCTAAATCCCTACTTCTCTGCTGCTCGGGCATCTGGCCAGGCTGTCGGAAGAGTCCAGGGTCCATGACAACTACTTCAATGCTACAGCAAGACTGAACAAGCCAGCAGTGCTTTTCTGGGGCACTAACGCACCCTCTGCCCCTCTAATCTCTCCTTCACTCCAGCATCCGCACGTGAGGCACTGTAGCGTAAACAGCAGGTTGAAGGGCAACACAAATGATCCCGAGACATCTGAGCTGGCCTCAGAGTTGAGAGCAGGGGTACTGGAGAGAGAACTAATGCTGAGGAGAGTAGGAAGGAACGTTCCCAAAGTAGATTGGGGTTTGCAGGGTAGGATCAGACCCAGCAGCAAAAAATACTGCAGTTTATGCAACATACAAGAAAAAAAAGTTATGTTCAGTGAAATTAAGGGGGACGGTTAATATCAAAATAAGAGTCCTGGAGCTTTAATTGCAAGTTAGTTTTAATTTCTGCTCTGCATGCAAAAGGCAGGTGATTTTTCATCACAACACACACAACGCTGCTTGGATCAGGAAAGGAGTATAATTCTGCAGTATAATTTTATTTCTGGCTTTCTGCCAAGAGTCTTTCTGGCAGCATCTACCACAGTGGGAAACTGTGTATCTGGGTCAGGAAAGACAAGTTGCTTTTCAGAACAGCTCAATACATTTGGCAGAATTGCTGATATTATAATTGAACTCTTTCAGCAACTCTTTTTATGATGCATCAAGACACCAATCAAAACAAGATCCGCAGCACTGATTAGTGTCAAAATAACTGACAGAGAAACAGCAAAATAGTTTCTCCTGGTTTTAAAAGCATCAACATGCTGAGGGGAACAGGGGAACAACAACAATTCAGGAGGTTTCAGCATGGGAAAATTTTTCGAACTCGTTCTGACCCTTCTCTTCTGTGGATGTTTAATATTTTAAGTCCTAATTCCTAAAAGAATGGCACAAACACTCTGGTTTCTCCCTTTTACAACAGCCTGCAAAAGCAGAAATCCCTCCCACCCCGGGTATGTCTGCATTGCAATTAAAAATCTGTGGCTGGCCCACGCCAGCTGACTCAGGCTTGTGCTAAAGGGCTGTTTAATTGCAGTGTGGACACTTGGGCTTGGGCTGGAGTCTGGGCTCTAGGACCCTGCAAAGCGGGAGGGTACCAGAGCTGGGAATGGGTGACAGGGGATGGAGCACTTGATGATTACCTGCTCTGTTCATTCCCTCTGAAGCACCTGGCATTGGCCACTGTCGGCAGACAGGATACTGGGCTAGACGGACCTTTGGTCTGACCCAATATGGCCATTATGTTCTTAGCTGTCCAAGCCCTATACACCGTAGTTAAACAGCCCCTTAGCCAGACCCCAGCGATCCTGAATCAGCTGGAACGGGGCAGCTGCGGGTTTTTAATTACAATGTGGACATGCCCTCTGACACATGAGCATCCTGAAGGGGAATGCAATTGTAGCACTGGGGTGCACCTCTGACTGGTAAAGCTCCCGCTGCTCCCAATAATATGCCCAGATTCAACTAAGTTAGTAAAGTCATGCAAGTTTATTTTCCAAGGATGCAATTTCTCAGGAAAACCTGTGTTAATCCTGAGAAGCCTGGAATTTTCCATCCAAGTGAATGTGTGCAGAGCAATGCTCGAGTTACGGCCAGGCAGGTACACCTCTACCTCGATATAACGCGGCCTGATATAACATGAATTCGGATATAACGTGGTAAAGAGCGCTGGGGGGGGGGGGGGGGGGGGGGGGAGTCCGTGCACTCCAGCGGATCAAAGCAAGTTCGATATAACGCGGTTTCACCTATAACACGGTAAGATTTTTTGGCTCCCGAGGACAGCATTATATCGGGGTAGAGGTGTACTTCCATTGCAAGTTCTTAAATTTAATAAAAACAAAACACTCTTGAGTCTAATATTTCTCCTGCTTGCTTCCCATCCAAAGGAGATTTTTTGGGGGAAGTGGTTAAATTCCACTTTCTCTCTCCCCCTGCAGCCCCCACCCCCATTTGTGTGAGCAGATTCGGATAAATAAAAAATTGTTTTTCTAACCTCCAAACCCCCAGTGCAGACTGTGCCTTGTATCTGCTCAAAGAAAATCTGAAGTTGGAGACTTCTGAAGCTTCACAGAACATGCTCAGTTCATAAGTTCCAAATAACTTTTTAACCTCTGAATGTGCAGGTCATACACAGTACTTGGAACGATGCACAGTGCATCTGTTGCATTTACACCAATGGTCATATGTTCAAACACAAAAACAGTGCATTTAATTGACTCTCTGGATCTCACCTTTTCCTTCTGATAACTAGGAACACTGCCTCAACGCTCACAAAATTTCATGTATTACTTTTTATTTTAAAACAATTTTACAGTTGAGATTTTAACATAAATGTGAGGAAATTCAAAGTTAAGGTTCACATATCAGCCACAAGTTAGTTACTTTGCATCTATAACCCAACTCAATGATAAGTTGGTCCCAATTTGACAATACAGGTTCTCTCAATAATCAGGGCCATACAGATAAGCCGAATCCACCCTATGTGCAAGTGTATATTGTACCAATAGGAAAAGCATTATAGATTTTAACAGGGCTGAAATAGATTTCCATAGAAATGTTAGAGTAATTTCTGTAGAAATCCTATTAAGTCCATCAGAATTTAACAAGGGCAATATCCTTTCTGTAGGTTTCTAAGCATCCTAAAGAATTCTATGGAAGAAAATTGTCTATCAAATTCTACAGGAAACTTTAAAAACAAATAGATGAGAAAGTACTCTTTCTACAGACTATGTTAGACACTTACCTGGCCTCTGTAACCACACTATCCAAGTGCCTCAGTCTAATATATTTATCCTCAATAACACTGAAGTGAATCAGGGCAGTGCTATTATCCCCACTGTGCTGGTGGGAAACTGAGACAGAGACTAAGTGACTTGCCCAAGGTCATACAGGGAGGCTGTGGCAGAGCAGGAAATAGAAAATTGAGTCCCAGGCTAACACCCGAAGCCACTGGACCACCCTTCCCCTATGGGATTTTCCCAAAAAGGGAGAAGCAAGAGCTAAATCAGGTTTAAGGTACCCATCCTCCAGGCAAGACCAACAGTTCCCCTATATACTAGCAAATAACGCTTTCCTCTTCCAAAGTTACAATTAAATAGAGGTGTAAATTTGGCAGTGTAGCCTGCAGTAAATACTCCTCACTGTTATGTAAGGGGCCAAAGGTTGGCTGTTACCAAGCCACCTAGGTGTTACAGCCAGCACAAAAGACTCCTAGAGAAGCAGTGAACACTGCCGAGGCAATGATTCCATTCTCCCATTACGCCGGCGTCACTGCCTTTTACTGCCCATTCCCAATGCCTAAAGCGGTTGAGGCTCATCGCCTCTCCTGCAGAGCAACAAAGCGTAACGACGTTCTGATACGGAAGGGGCAGGAGGAAGCGAAGATGAACATGACGACAACGTGGAAATACAGGAGCGGTCACTGCTGCTCTGTGGCAACAAGCAAAGCAACAATATACATACACACAAACATGTTTTCCGCTCATACTGCCCCTTCCGCCCATGGCAGACTGGCTATTTGCAGGGATAACCTGAATATCTAGAGTTATACAGTAGATACTAAACTTTTTTTTTTTTTTTGGGGGGGGGGGGGGAAGAGATATATATCCTCCTGCTTTGGGATTTAACCCGATCTTTATTATGGGTTAGGAGATTTCCCAAAGGGTGGACTATGCCCACTAAGAGGGGTTTCTTGCACTTTGTCTGAAGTACCTAGTCCTCGCCACTGTCAGACAGGCTACTGGACTAGATAGACTACAGGTCTGATCCACTCTGCCAAGCCTATGTTCTTACTAAAGCTGGTTGAAAAACTGGAAAGTGTTCAGGGCAGATGTTTTAGTTGAAAATCAAATTATTTTTCACAGAAAATTCAAAATTCAGGCGTTTTCAGCCACCTGTAGCTCCTATGGATCTCAAAGGACTTTATAAATAACTATTTAGGCTTTCTTAACGCCTCCAGCATTAGGCTCCTTTAAGGAGGTACCCAGACTCATTTGTTAGTCTCTAAGGTGCCACAAGTACTCCTGTTCTTTTTGCAGATACAGACTAACATGGCTGCTACTCTGAAACCAGACTTACTAGTCACTTTTGAAAATCATAACCATGATTTCTGTGCCTCATTTTGTGAACTGGAATATTTGAGGCACAGAAGTCATGGTCTTCAAAAGTGACTAGTGAGTCTGGGTACCTCCAATTTTACCCATCTCAAAACCCCAATGCTGTGCTTTGGCCACACAACCATCAACCCTTACAGCCTGGACTTCAACCAGATGCAATCTGCAGCAGCTGAGAGATCAAATCTGAAGAAACGTAAGTTTATTATAAATACTAGCAGAAATGGAATTACCATGGCACTGTGATGCTTGTTCTGGCAAACGTGACACCTGCCACAAACACTGAAACTCAAGAGGACTCAGGATTAAGGTTACAATAAATTACTCAGAGTATGTGATTAATGAATGAAATTAACCAGTTTACATTACTAGCTTTATCAAAATCTTAGCTTCCTCCTGCCCCTGAAAACAGAAAGTTTAACAGACTAGTGCCTATGGCATTCAGAACAAGAAATGGAACGGTCCCAGCTCAGTCTTAAAGGCATTCCAAATACCAACCTTAGCTAGATTCTTAGACCCATCACCATGGTATCTCAGCACCCGCACTACATGCAACCCAACCCATCAGTGACAACTACCACTGAGACTCGCCAGGAAAATCCGTTCAGGTCTAAGGGAGGATGCCTGGGATTGAGACTGAAGACAGACCAAGCAGAGTAAAGGAATTAAAAACTGGCTACTGACTCTTAAGTGACAAGTGGATAAATAAAAGGAGCTCAGTGTGCAAGGTTGCCTCCTTCAAGTCTTTACAGGCCCATGAAAGAGAACTCTATGAGGGCTAACTAAACACAACAGAAAGCAGAACATGTAAGTGACATAACACACTTTTGGGCAGGGGCTTGTCTTATTATGGTCTCTAAGGCACACATTAGGCACTACATAAATCATTAGTAACAAAGGATATTATTCAATTAAGGTTTAAGTAGAAAACTCATTATCAAACTATGAATATATTCACCAAGAATTTAAAAGCAACTTCTAGCTTCCAACATCCTGAAGTGTGAGTTCCTGCTCTTCTAGACAACGTGTACTAAGAAAACCTGGAGTAATTTCAGAACTCACATCTGTCTGTGGCCCCAGGAAGTGAGGTATTAATTATGAAACCACTAACATCCAAAATGAACTGTTCTGAGATACACAGGCTTGTTAGACTACATCATTTACTGCACAAGATTATTCACTAGAAGCATTATATTATACCTAAATGGCTTTGAAAACAGAGCTGTAATAAATGTGATGATGCTACAGGAGCAAGACCTGCTTTTATTTATAGTTTTCACACTTCTCATCAACCCATTGGGCAAAATTTTATAAGGCAGCAGCATGAAAATACAGCGGAAAAAGGTTGGCAAAAACCCAAATTTTCCAATTTAATTCCAAAATTCTTTTTGGATTACTAGGGATGTGGCTTTTTCGGTCACATGCAACATTTCAAAGACCATTTTTTCTTTATTATTGTGCATTAGGCATACAACTGTATTTGCAATTAAATCAAAAGGTACCAATATGCTCCAAGCTAAATCAGAATATGGGAACCTCGGAAAGAATAAAATAAATTATATGTAGCTTTTAAGTTTGCTCAACAATCAAAAACTGGTCAATGTCTAATGGGGGAGAGTATATGTGAGAGAGAGATTAAACCCTCACAAAGGGAGGGCATGCCAGGTGCTTCTAACATCAAACCTATTTTAACAAAAAGAAGAACAGGAGTACTTGTGGCACCTTAGAGACTAACAAATTTATTGGAGCATAAGCTTTCGTGGACTACAGCCCACTTCTTCGGATGCATATAGAATGGAACATATATTGAGGAGATATATATACACACATACAGAGAGGGGGTTCTCTGTATGTGTGTATATATATCTCCTCAATATATGTTCCATTCTATATGCATCCGAAGAAGTGGGCTGTAGTCCACGAAAGCTTATGCTC